>NC_143029.1:21386250-21705625 GCF_057628025.1 Oncorhynchus mykiss
ACAGTGAGAGGACTTTTTTTTTTGCTGAGTTTTTTATATATATATATATATATATATATATATATATATATATATATATATATATATATATATATATATATATATACTGCTCAAAAAAATAAAGGGAACCCTAAAATCTCACATCCTAGATCTGAATTAATGAAATATTCTTATTAAATACTTTTTTCTTTACATAGTTGAATGTGCTGACAACAAAATCACACAAAATGATCAATGGAAATCAAATTGATCAACCATGGAGGTCTGGATTTGGAGTCACACTCAAAATGAAAGTGGAAAACCACACTACAGGCTGATCCAACTTTGATGTAATGTCCTTAAAACAAGTTAAAATGAGGCTCAGTAGTGTGTGTGGCCTCCACATGCCTGCATGACCTCCCTACAACGCCTGGGCATGCTCCTGATGAGGTGGCGGATGGTCTCCTGAGGGATCTCCTCCCAGCCTGGACTAAAGCATCCGCCAACTCCTGGACAGTCTGTGGTGCAACGTGGCGTTGGTGGATGGAGCGAGACATGATGTCCCAGATGTGCTCAATTGGATTCAGGTCTGGGGAAGGGCGGGCCAGTCCATAGCATCAATGCCTTCCTCTTGCAGGAACTGCTGACACACTCCAGCCACATGAGGTCTAGCATTGTCTTGCATTAGGAGGAACCCAGGGCCAACCGCACCAGCATATGGTCTCACAAGGGGTCTGAGGATCTCATCTCGGTACCTAATGGCAGTCAGGCTACCTTCGGCGAGCACATGGAGGGCTGTGCGGCCCCCCAAAGAAGAAATGCCACACCATGACTGACCCACCGCAAAACCGGTCATACTGGAGGATGTTGCAAGCAGCAGAACGTTCTCCACGGCGTCTCCAGACTGTCACGTCTGTCACGTGTGCGCAGTGTGAACCTGCTTTCATCTGTGAAGAGCACATGGTGCCAGTGGCGAATTTGCCAATCTTGGTGTTCTCTGGCAAATGCCAAACGTCCTGCACGGTGTTGGGCTGTAAGCACAACCCCCACCTGTGGATGTCGGGCCCTCATACCACCCTCATGGAGTCTGTTTCTCACCGTTTGAGCAGACACATGCACATTTGTGGCCTGCTGGAGGTCATTTTGCAGGGCTCTGGCAGTGCTCCTCCTGCTCCTCCTTGCACAAAGTCGGAGGTAGCGGTCCTGCTGCTGGGTTGTTGCCCTCCTACAGCCTCCTCCACGTCTCCTGATGTACTGGCCTGTCTCCTGGTAGTGCCTCCATGCTCTGGACACTACGCTGACAGACACAGCAAACCTTCTTGCCACAGCTCGCATTGATGTGCCATCCTGGATGAGCTGCACTACCTGAGCCACTTGTGTGAGTTGTAGACTCCGTCTCATGCTACCACTAGAGTGAAAGCATCGCCAGCATTCAAAAGTGACCAAAACATCAGCCAGGAAGCATAGGAACTGAGAAGTGGTCTGTGGTCCCCACCTGCAGAACCACTCCTTTATTGGGGGTGTCTTGCTAATTGCCTATAATTTCCACCTGTTGTCTATTCCATTTGCACAACAGCATGTGAAATGTATTGTCAATCAGTGTTGGACAGTTTGATTTCACAGAAGTGTGATTGACTTGGAGTTACATTGTGTTGTTTAAGTGTTCCCTTTATTTTTTTGAGCAGTGTATATATACACACACACTACTGTTCAGAAGTTTGAGGTCACTTAGAAATGTCCTTGTTTTTGAAAGAAAAGCACATTTTTTGTCCATTTAAAATAACATGAAATTGATCAGAAATACATTGTTAATATTGTAAATGACTATTGTAGCTGGAAACAGCTGATGTTTTATGGAATACCTGCATAAGCGTACAGAGGCTCATTATCAGCAACCCTCACTCCTGTGTTCCAATGGCACGTTGTGTTAGCTAATCCAAGTTTATCATGTTAAAAAGCTAACTGATCATTAGAAAACCCTTTTGCAATATGTTAGCGCAGCTGAAAACTGTTGGTCTGATTAAAGAAGCAATAAAACTGGCCTGCTTTAGACTAGTTGAGTATCTGGAGCATCAGCATTTGTAGGTTCGATTACAGGCTCAAAATGGCCAGAATCAAATAACTTTCTTCTGAAACTCATCAGTCTATTGTTGTTCTGAGAAATGAAGGCTATTCCATGCGAGAAATTGCCAAGAAACTGAAGATCTCCTACAACACTATGTACTACTCCCTTCACAGAACAGCGCAAACTGGCTCTAACCAGAATAGAAAGAGGAGTGGGAGGCTCCGGTGCACAACAGGACAAGTACATTAGACTGTCTAGTTTGAGAAACAAACGTCTCACAAGTCCTCAACTGGCAGCGTCATTAAATAGTACCCGCAAAACACCAGTCTCAACGTCAACAGCGAAGAAGCGACTCCGGAATGCTGGCCTTCTTGGCAGAGTTCTTCTGTCCAGTGTCTGTTCTTTTGCCCATCTTAATCTTTTCTGTTTATTGGCCAGTCTGAGATATGGCTTTTTCTTTGCAACTCTGCCTAGAAGGCCAACATCCCGTTACTACATGATTCCATGTGTGTTATTTCATAGTTTTGATGTCATGACTATTATACTACAATGTACAGTGCCTTGCGAAAGTATTCGGCCCCCTTGAACTTTGCGACCTTTTGCCACATTTCAGGCTTCAAACATAAAGATATAAAACTGTATTTTTTTGTGAAGAATCAACAACAAGTGGGACACAATCATGAAGTGGAACGACATTTATTGGATATTTCAAACTTTTTTAACAAATCAAAAACTGAAAAATTGGGCGTGCAAAATTATTCAGCCCCTTTACTTTCAGTGCAGCAAACTCTCTCCAGAAGTTCAGTGAGGATCTCTGAATGATCCAATGTTGACCTAAATGACTAATGATGATAAATACAATCCACCTGTGTGTAATCAAGTCTCCGTATAAATGCACCTGCACTGTGATAGTCTCAGAGGTCCGTTTTAAAGCGCAGAGAGCATCATGAAGAACAAGGAACACACCAGGCAGGTCCGAGATACTGTTGTGAAGAAGTTTAAAGCCGGATTTGGATACAAAAAGATTTCCCAAGCTTTAAACATCCCAAGGAGCACTGCGCAAGCGATAATATTGAAATGGAAGGAGAATCAGACCACTGCAAATCTACCAAGACCTGGCCGTCCCTCTAAACTTTCAGCTCATACAAGGAGAAGACTGATCAGAGATGCAGCCAAGAGGCCCATGATCACTCTGGATGAACTGCAGAGATCTACAGCTGAGGTGGGAGACTCTGTCCATAGGACAACAATCAGTCGTATATTGCACAAATCTGGCCTTTATGGAAGAGTGGCAAGAAGAAAGCCATTTCTTAAAGATATCCATAAAAAGTGTTGTTTAAAGTTTGCCACAAGCCACCTGGGAGACACACCAAACATGTGGAAGATGGTGCTCTGGTCAGATGAAACCAAAATTGAACTTTTTGGCAACAATGCAAAACGTTATGTTTGGCGTAAAAGCAACACAGCTGAACACACCATCCTCACTGTCAAACATGGTGGTGGCAGCATCATGGTTTGGGCCTGCTTTTCTTCAGCAGGGACAGGGAAGATGGTTAAAATTGATGGGAAGATGGATGGAGCCAAATACAGGACCATTCTGGAAGAAAACCTGATGGAGTCTGCAAAAGACCTGAGACTGGGACGGAGATTTGTCTTCCAACAAGACAATGATCCAAAACATAAAGCAAAATCTACAATGGAATGGTTCAAAAATAAACATATCCAGGTGTTAGAATGGCCAAGTCAAAGTCCAGACCTGAATCCAATCGAGAATCTGTGGAAAGAACTGAAAACTGCTGTTCACAAATGCTCTCCATCCAACCTCACTGAGCTCGAGCTGTTTTGCAAGGAGGAATGGGAAAAAATGTCAGTCTCTCGATGTGCAAAACTGATAGAGACATACCCCAAGCGACTTACAGCTGTAATCGCAGCAAAAGGTGGCGCTACAAAGTATTAACTTAAGGGGGCTGAATAATTTTGCACGCCCAATTTTTCCGTTTTTGATTTGTTAAAAAAGTTTGAAATATCCAATAAATGTCGTTCCACTTCATGATTCTGTCCCACTCGTTGTTGATTCTTCACAAAAAAATAGAGTTTTATATTTTTATGTTTGAAGCCTGAAATGTGGCAAAAGGTCGCAAAGTTCAAGGGGGCCGAATACTTTCGCAAGGCACTGTATATATAGTAATGATATACTGATATATAAAATATTACTCGACTACAATGTCATACCACTATGTTCTCACTCAAGGTAACACAAAAGCAACACAGTACATTGGATGGGTAAGCGATTATGTGAAAACATTCTTTATATTATGTTCCTTTTGATTGCAATTGTGTTTGTTCTGTTCTGGTGGCATTAGAAGGAGCCAACTGAGAAGATGTACATCAAGAGATTAAAAACAGACACCACACTGAGCAGATTGGAAAGTGATATAAACTATGGATTCTAATATCTGTGATAACAAACCACCGGACCTTCAGAAGTACTCCCATCAAATCCTAATGATCTAGGTCATTAACATAAAACCGGATAACAACCCTGCAAAATCAGGATTAGTCTACTAAGGATCCACACTATATAAGCAACACACCTGTGGTTTTTGCTATTCCTTTTGAAACAAAAAGTAAATCCGATAGTTAAAATAACTTTTAATTCAAAACTGATTTGAATGAAACACGTCCAATTTTATGATTAAATAAACCGTAAACTTTGGAAAGCAGCCACCGTGACTTAGGGAAATTGAAAAGGAACAAAAGTGTCTACAGGGGGATTGAAATAATAAAAGCATTATTTCGGTACTTGATGTCATTAAAAGAAATGGATATCTGCTATGTTCGTGATGTACGGGCATATTAGGTTGTGTTATTATGTGAATTCGCATGGCTTACATTAGTGATTGCATATGGGTCTGTTGCAACTGTACAGAATATATTTCATCAGAACAGAACGTCTTTAAGCTCAGATTTAATAATGAATTATTGACAGTAATGTATATCCCTTGGAGATGAATAATCAACACAGGAACAGCTGTGGATTATAGCTGTAGGGATAAATGGATGCATAATACTGTACAAATACACATTCACCTCTGAAGCACCCAGAGTTGCTATTCAAAAACATGTACTGTGCCTCTATTATCCCCCTGGTGTGTTCATTTGACTACAAAGAACCGTAGAATGACAATGAGAATGTTTCTAAACACCAGGGCTGCACATCTGCAAATGAATCCTGCCGATATCGAGATGTTCAGCAGCATTCATAATCAAGGATCTTAAGCAGACTTCTCATGTTTCCACACACCACTGGAGCTCATGTGGAAGCAATAACAGCTGGAAGATCACTTTCCTCTGATTGCAAACCAGAAAAGGTGTATTCCAAGTCCCACCCCACTAGACTGCGGCTCACACACACAGAGTGTTTGAAAAGGTGGACAAAGAGCACATAGAAGGGGCCAGATAGAACAGATAGGCTCCACTGTAAACCCAGATACAAACACTGCAATCTATTTAATGGACTTCCTATTATTCTAAACCCCAGCCAATCTAAGAG
This sequence comes from Oncorhynchus mykiss, assembly GCF_057628025.1. Taxonomy (NCBI): domain Eukaryota; kingdom Metazoa; phylum Chordata; class Actinopteri; order Salmoniformes; family Salmonidae; genus Oncorhynchus; species Oncorhynchus mykiss. The sequence goes on from NC_143029.1 coordinate 21,391,848, forward strand.
AGGGGGATTTTACTTGGTCAATGGTAAACAAATACACAATGAGATAACATGAGGAAGGGGTCGATGCTGTACTTCATAACATGATGCTGCAGTATGACTTTTGAGGAGAGGGGATGATATGACAGTCTTATCTGTACAGTGTCAAATGTCATCAGTTTCCAGTGTTCCTCCATGGCCACCCCCCAAGCCTCCCCCTCTTCCACTGCACAGGAGAGCTGTTTTCCAGCTGAAGACGTCCGGTTCTCCCCTTATCCTGATGTGACAGTCATGACAGAGAGTATTGCACCAGCCCAACACTTTAATCGAATTGAGCACAGGGAAGGGTGCTCTCTCCCGCCCTCTCATGTTAAATGCATTTGTATAAGATAGGCTGTGTAGACTCAGCTGGATGTGTCTAGATCATGCAGAGCCCTATTTTCTTGTGGGATGACAACCACTGGCAGGGTACAAGACGAAGGGTTTATGGACTTGTCTGGTCACATACATACAGCACAGTAGACGGCTGCTGATCTGCCATGCTATAGAGGGCTATATGGCTGTGCATGTGTATAACACACCAAGAGACAAGTGCAGTATATCACCTGTACTGATTGCCTTCCCTGCATAGCTTCACTGGGACCAAATGACACATTCCCACAGCATCACTAAAAGCCCAAACCATTCATCAATGTATTGTGCATCCTTCATTAAAGGTGTACACACAGTATATATTGAGTTATGTGATGAGTATGTACACCTTTGAAAATTCAAAAATAGTTTGTTCGTGATGTAGCTCGTGATTTTTACAAGCAAACTGGTAATGAGTTGTAACCCACTGAGAGACAGGTTACAGGAGAGATGAGACAAATTATTATAATTATGATACAAATAGGTACAGGGAGTTCTCTCTCCTACATGGAAGTGTCAAATTGGCTGAACATAACATTAGTGAGTACGGTTACATGCACACAATAATGCGGTTATTGTGGATAGGCAGATTAATATAAAAGTTTGATTAAAGCGTTTACATGCTTTGCCAGAACGATTTCCCTAATAATCCTGTTACATGTACACATCAGAAATCAGACTCCCTAATAGTAGCCAATCAGAATAAACGTTCTACCACAGCGACCATGTTAATTTTGGGAAGCGTATTTTATTTTGAGTTCAGACATATAAATTTGTACTGGTATGTGAAAACTACTTATTCATTCAGTTGTTCCGAACTCACTTCACCTGCGCTAAAGAGGGAGGCTTGCTCCGCTGGTGCTAGCACATGCGGAGATCAAAATTACAGTGCTGGAAACGCAGATTAAGGTGTTTACATGTCATAGTAATTCGAAAGATTACTCAGAAAACCAGTTGTTTTAATCGGGGTATGCTTACTTAGATGTTGACCTTACGTCGATTAAGATAAGCATCGTAAAATGCTTACATGACTATTGCATAATCTGCCTACTGCCAAAATCAGTTTAATATCGAATTATTAGTGTGCAAGTAAACGTACTCTGATTTTAAGAGGGAAACGCAGGAATCATAACTCATAATCCCTATTTAATACCACACATGGTTGTTATGTAGGCCCTAAAACTAAGATTAAATTACCTCAGATGAGGCGCATCCAAAGCCCCATCTATCTGCATGTTCCTCTCCAAATTAATCCTGAAAGAAGTGTCCTAACTGAATATGCTTGTTGGCATATCACTTCAGGCATTTCAAACATTTATTAATCGAGGTGTCAAATTAGATTCATGATTTACTGAGATTCTGAATGCAAGTAGATGCAGGGCATCGAACTGAAAAAGTAGTCTATGCTAAAATACCCTCTTGAATTATTTAGTTTGATATCATATTTACTCAACATTCCCATCAGGAGAGGCTGTGGCTTTCTAGAGTAAACACAGTTCTGAATACTCTAGATACCAAATGCAGCTCAGGAGTTTAGGCCTGCATCATGTTCTCTATCATTGAAATGGGATGTTCTGGTGCGGCTCGGGCCATTTAGGGTATTGATTGAAGACCTGGTAGCTGAGAGATGTAGATTTTATATTTGATTGTATATTTTTGTGGATTTTAACTGTTGCTTGTATTCTATAAAGTGTGTAAATTGTAAAATGCAGGGTCTCCCTGTTGAAATAAAGGTACAATCAAAATAGCAAGAATGGCATACAGAACCAATCCTACTATAGAGTTCCCAAAATAGTATATGAATTGACGTGGCCCAAACACATCTCACATCAAATCTTTCAAGAACACTTAATATCATATTCCATCAAAACCAAACGTTTAAATTATTCCTTGAGAATGAAAACAAAAATATAAATGTTTCTTAATCATATAACAAAAACTACTTTGAAAAGGGTCAGTCACATTCCTTCTAAAGATGTACAACAGTGGAGGCTGGTGGGAGGAGGTATAGGAGGATGGGCTCTTTGTAATGGCTGGAATGGAATGAATGGCACGGTAGCAAACACAAAGTGTATGGAAACCACATTTGACTCCGTTCCATTCCATTCCATTCCATTGATTCCATTCCAGCGATTACAATGAGCTCCTCCTCCTAAAGCTCCTCCCACCAGCCTCCTCAGATGTACAACATATGGTCCTATAACCGATTCATGCTGTTGAAATGGTCAGTGAGGGCTTGAAACTGATAGAATAGGATCTCGGGCAATAAATCCAGATTGGTCTTGAGTCGACGTTTCCTCTGCCAAGCCGTGGATGTGTGGCATATGTAAAAAGCCTGCCACTATGCTATCTATCAAGCTCTAGCTCACAGGTCAGAGGCTTGGTCACATGCCAAGTCCCCTCAGGCCTCAGCTGGAGGAAGGGGAAGTAGGGGGGTCTCAAGGGTACACTTAGTAGACACTACACAAAATAAATATCTTGGTCCCAAGCCATCACATATCACTTTGTGTATAATTTAATGTTTTTAATGTTCTGGGCAGTCCTTTCAACCCAAAGAATGCGTAGACAGATTTTTTAAACATAATTGACTCATTCATCAGTTATGGTAAGGCATGTCAGCCAATTGTTCTAAATAAAACCAAACTGAGTTCAAGGTTGCAGTGTTTAAATTGATGTGTGGGTGGTATTCTATCATTATACACATGAGATAAATGTACCATTTATACTTCTGTTAGATTTTTTTGGGCCTGGTTTAACCAGAAAACAACAAATTATTAACTCACGAATCAGTCTCACCTGCTGGCACATTCAGCAGTCTATGGCCATCAAAACACATTTTTGTAGTCTTTGTTTCTCCCGGACATTCCATAACTGGTTTGGTCAAGTTCCATAGTCAACACAAACATACTCAGAAACAGTTTATCCCATGGCCTCTTCCTCATACTGTATACATATTTCACCCTCTACATTGTTGCTGTTGACAACCAATGTTAGCAGTCAAAACAGGCTAAACTCTTCCTGGAAACGATTCAGAGGCACAACACGTCACAGTTGCACTCGAGACATAAGAGCTGACTGCACATTTATGATCTTCCCAAGAGTTTAATGCAGCAGTAAAATTATTGTGATTGCCACATTAACTTTGCGGAGCCGCAATGGAGGTCTTGTAATATTTCACTCGAAGAAAAACCAAAACGGCTGAACTTGATGTTAAGATGACAGGTAATTGATGGCAATGTGTGTTAAGCTTTCTCTTACATGGATGTCCTCTATAAACCCCCATTCATCACATTATATTAATGCAGCCATCAAGATATGATGGTTTGATATGATGGGTGAGATATGGAGCAGGTTTTTACTGTTACAGTTTACTGGACACCCTCATAAAGAATGCATTGACATGTCATCTATCGCACAGCTAGTGTAAATAGCTGCAAACGCATAGCTATACAACATTTCTGGTACAGGGAGAACGGTACAGTTGTGAGACAGAGCAGTGCGGAGTGTGTGTGATACAAACGTATGGAGGATAAGTGAACAATCCTTGACTAATACTGCACCAAAACACTGACCTGCTAATGAATGCTTAGAGACACTCCCACACCGGACTCTTTCAGTCACTTTCTAATCCAGTCCTGGGAAGGTACTGTAGGCCCAGTGTAATGAGCACTGCAGTTTTATTCACCAAGTATCCCAACACAGACAATTGTTAATCCCCCAAATTCATCAATGAGATTTGCTTTTCAGAGTACATCCGAGAGCTTAGAATGGGTCATTTCATAGCTAGATCCCAGCATGATGCAAAGGGCCTCAATTTAACCTTGAGAAAAGTGGGTTGAAAACCACCAAGTACACTGCTGGTCTGTATTGGCTGTGTAATTTGTCAGCATCTTGTCCATAGTCTGAAATATCAAACAGTCCTGTTGTCTTGTCCTTATCTGGGATCATGGTGTGGAATGTCAATGCGCACTCTGCTAAACCCAACAAATTCTGATGAGCTGAGCTGAATCTATTATGCTGGCTAATATGACTTAAAATGTCAGAGTCCATCTAAACCTGACTATACTATTTGGCTTTTGAAAGCACTGATAGGCCAATGTACTGGTAAGTGATTTGATTTGGATTCATATAGTCATCTAATAATCTCATTGGAATAATATAACAAAGGATGTCAGGATTGGTTAGAATTTCCAGTGGGAAAGTATACTGCTGTCATGTCTACTTCTGATGCAATGGGAAACTGTTAAAAATTAACCCTCAATTCCTTTTTAAAGTTGTTTTATAAACTGGTATAATATTTGGTTCTATACAAAATGTTACAAATGTCACTCTGGCCAAAATTGGTGCACAATATGGGGAATGGGGTGTTATTTAAGAATTGTCCAGAAATCATAAATGTGAAAACATTAAACTTACATAGGCTGCCTGCAGGGTGTGATTTTCTCCTTGGAGTTAGAAGTTATAAATGAAACAATATTTTTCAGGGAAACTTTACCACAGCAACATGCAAAGGTAACGTTCACGGTGAAAGCCTGCCTAAGAAGAATCTCGTTAAAGAAGGTAATGAAAATGTGATGGAAGCATTTTGTTTTCCCCTGCAGCTTTGGGGTTGTGAACTGTCACAATATGGCCATATCATATTCATTAATTCTTCAGAAAAGTCATATAAAACTGATGCACTGCATCAGCCTGACAATTACACCTCCCGGCTTTCTATTCATTCCCTCTCATATTGAATGTTTATTTTCTAGAAACTAGAGCGCAGACGGAATAACGAAGTACCTATGACCTCCGATGAAGTGGAATCTCTCGCTCGGATTGAAGAGTATATTCATTTCGGATGTGACAGGGACTAAAAACTCCAGCTAAATCATTTGTATATTGACAGGTCACAGTTATCAGCCCACGTATATGGTAACGCTGGCAGTGCAGCTTATTCATCATCACACATCGCTGCTGAGAACATTTGACATGTCACATAAAGTGAGAGAATCAAATGGTATGTGCAGCGGGAGAGCACATACTTATGGCAATCTTGTGCGAGCATAATTACGCTTTCCTCTCTCAACTTCTGAACACTGGCTGCTGCTAAGTGCTGCTTGTGGTGATACTAATTCCTATTAATTATCACTTCAGGCATGTTTCAATGCCAAAGTCCCTCAGGTGGCCTGACTCTGTCACCCCTCTGTCTGCACCATCCTAAGAGAGAGACCCAGAGTTTCAGTGGAAGGGAGGGGAGAGGTCAGTGGTTTGTCCCACACCATGGAGTTCTCCAGGCTGCCTGGGTTGAGGGGCGTCCCGGTCACCTGCGGGGGAAGAGGGCAATGTAATCTCAAAGTCACGAGAGAGCCCCAGAGTGAAGTGGTTATTGGTTATTATTGCATTGGTTTTTATTACATCATGTGAGACAGTTTACTGACCCCGCTGTTCAAGAAGAGATGTTTCTCTCATCCCCTTGACAACGCAGTAACTTCAAGAGAAGCAGCATGCCTGAAAACCCCAGTGTTACATTATGGATAATCAAAGTCTTAAAAAATAAATATAGTGGTTTACTTGCAGTCAGTGAGACTGTTATAGTGGTACTAAGCAGGAATCCAGATGTAATAATAAAGTCAGACAGTTTCCTTGTGTTGTAGGCTATCCTCCCGCCCACAGAAATCGATGTTAAGGCCAATGGAGAAATAAGGAAGGGTTATGTTTTCATCTCCAAACTGCGGCAAATGGTGATATTGATATTTTCCTTTTATCAATTGCGAGGACAAATCTATTGAAGCCAAGCGTTTAGTTCAATTTGTTTGGTTTTGTCTGCAACAGGGAGAGTAGAGGGGGAGGAAGAGTCTGTTCAGTTGGTTTGGTCTTGTCTGCAATAGGGAGAGTAGAGGGGGAGGAAGAGTGTGTTCAGTTTGCCTGCAACAGGGAGAGTAGAGGGGGAGGAAGAGTCTGTTCAGTTTGTTTGGTCTTGTCTGCAATAGGGAGAGTAGAGGAGGAGGAAGAGTGTGTTCAGTTTGTTTGGTTTTGTCTGCAACAGGGAGAGTAGAGGGGGAGGAAGAGTGTGTTCAGTTTGTTTGGTTTTGTCTGCAACAGGGAGAGTAGAGGGGGAGGAAGAGTCTGTTCAGTTGGTTTGGTCTTGTCTGCAATAGGGAGAGTAGAGGGGGAGGAAGAGTGTGTTCAGTTTGCCTGCAACAGGGAGAGTAGAGGGGGAGGAAGAGTCTGTTCAGTTTGTTTGGTCTTGTCTGCAATAGGGAGAGTAGAGGAGGAGGAAGAGTGTGTTCAGTTTGTTTGGTTTTGTCTGCAACAGGGAGAGTAGAGGGGGAGGAAGAGTGTGTTCAGTTTGTTTGGTTTTGTCTGCAACAGGGAGAGTAGAGGGGGAGGAAGAGTGTGTTCAGTTTGCCTGCAACAGGGAGAGTAGATGGTGAGGAAGAGTTTGGGATAAATGAATATTCAAGGGTGATGACCAACACACTGGCAAAAAGGCAGTAAGGCAGTAGATGAGATCAATAACAAAATAAAACATAATACATTACTTTGTAGGACATAGGCTTATTTTCAGAGGTTGCCTGAATATGTAGCCAGCCTTTAAGCATAGGCTTAGTTGATTGGTGATTACATAGTAGCATCCCTCACAGTGAGCAGAGGACCACGACCTCAAAATCTCATGGTGGCATAATCTCTGACTCCCTATTGTGGTGCAAAGTTATGTAATTCCTAAGTTCATTCAAACTCCACATAAATACATTGTTACTGTCTCCAAACGCTTCAAGGATTATGCTTACACTTTTTAGGGTAGTGGATGTGAACACTATTCCAGTGTAGTAATCTTGGTTGCCCAAATAGCTTTTCACCAGTACATCCTTATATGAAACATTGTGTTTTTACTCCTGGAAAGGCAGGATATACACTTTTATAGATTGCCATATTTGAGGTATTGCCTTTCTCTCTTGCTGGTTAAAAAAAACACAACAAATTCAATCTCCTCCCTGATCAATATTTTGCATATGGAAATACCTTCCCATATGAAAATCACCCGATGTCTCAGGGGCCACACAGAGACGAGGGCTGGGCCTCCTGGATAAAACAGTGACACCTCCACAGAAGGGAGAGATGAAGACAAACACAAGCCACAACATTAGTCGCTGCACTGAGTCTCTCAGTAGGGTGGCAGCATGCCACTATGGCATCCCAGCTCCTACGAGTCTATAATGCAGTCCTCAAAGTCAAAGAGGGTGAAAGAAAGGACCTGGTTGTTTAGGTTGGCAAAGAATGACTGAGCAAAGGGTAGGGCTAGGATTCGGCTTAGTTTCAGGCAATGACTTGGGTTAACACCATGACCGTTGATACACCTAGGGCTATTTTCAATCATCAGGCAAACAAACCACCAGTGGTTAACCAAAAGCTCTTTGAGTGGCAACATTTCACTCCCTGAAGGATTTCACTCTGCTCCCTGAAGGATTTCACTCTGCTCCCGGAAGGATTTCACTCTGCTCCCGGAAGGATTTCACTCTGCTCCCGGAAGGATTTCACTCTGCCCCCTGAAGGATTTCACTCTGCCCCCTGAAGGATTTCACTCTGCTCCCTGAAGGATTTCACTCTGCTCCCTGAAGGATTTCACTCTGATCCGAGGTTTCTTGAAGGTTACAATAACAAACAAAACACTTCAGACCTGCGAAATTAGAACTCAAAACACTTGTCTGGGGCTTCATGACCTTTTGGTTACAAAGGCTGTTCCAGAGGGTCCCAACATGCTGCTCTACATGGGAATCAGCATACATTACGCTATTAATAGGGGACTGTCCTCTGAGGAGAAAATGCACTAATAGGATTTCAGATGATCTTCCCTGTAAAACCAGAATATGTTACATTGGAAATATCTGGTTCTCTCTAGCTAACATAAAAATAATCATAATTAAAAGAGCATGCACAATTTTGGCTCCAGTCAACCTACATGGGTCAATGTAAGTCAATAGGTAGAAAGAAACAGAGACATTTGTGGTAAAGGTGCCGTCTAAGATGCTTCTGGGTATTTTTTACTGGGTGAATATTGAGTAAACCCCTGCGCCTGAGTCTGCCGTTATTGAGCAATATTGCAATGGGAGCACACATGAAAACAGATCGCAATTAAAATAGCTTACATAAACTGATAGGATCAGCCAACAATCGTATCACCACAGCTTACACACAAAACCGGGGTAGAGTAATGATTGATTCCGTCACTGGAGCACATACAGAGATGGGGAAATACTGCCATTGTGCAACTGGTTGCTATGGAAAAACACTTGCTAGCATGTTAAATTCCCTTAACTTTGAAGTTCACACTTAAACACCAGAGTATAAAAGCAATGGGTAATTAATATTTAATGTACATCAGTTAGGAATTATACAGCGGCCTTCTCACAGAGCCTTCGATTCTGCCACATGAATGGTCAAGCCTGCAGCTAGAGGAGCTTGGATGCGTAATGCATGGGGCTAAAAGTGATGGAGCAAAAATCCACTTGAGTCAACATGGCCAATTCCTTGAGGCTGGTAGCTACGGTAGCCTAATTCACAAAGGTAGTAAACATTTTATTTGGTAGGATTTGTTTTAGCTCACACAAAAATGGTCCTGTGTTCATATAATCGGGACAAAATAACAGTATGTACCATTTCTTTTGCATTCTAATTCATTCAGGTAACATTTGTCTTTCTTGGAACTTCCTGTCCAGTTATTTTTTTAAAACTTTTTTTTAAATTTCACCTTTATTTAACCAGGTAGGCAAGTTGAGAACAAGTTCTCGTTTACAATTGCGACCTGGCCAAGATAAAGCAAAGCAGTTCGACACATACAACGACACATGGAGTAAAACAAACATACAGTCAATAATACAGTATAAACAAGTCTATATACGATGTGAGCAAATGAGGTGAGTTAAGGGAGGTAAAGGCAAAAAAAGGCCATGGTGGCAAAGTAAGTACAATATAGCAAGTAAAACACTGGAATGGTAGATTTGCAGTGGAAGAATGTGCAGAGTAGAAATACAAATAATGGGGTGCAAAGGAGCAAAATAAATAAATAAATAAAATAAATAAATACAGTAGGGAAAGAGGTAGTTGTTTGGGCTAAATTATAGGTGGGCTATGTACAGGTGCAGTAATCTGTGAGCTGCTCTGACAGTTGGTGCTTAAAGCTAGTGAGGGAGATAAGTGTTTCCAGTTTCAGAGATTTTTGTAGTTCGTTCCAGTCATTAGCAGCAGAGAACTGGAAGGAGAGGCGGCCAAAAAAAGATTTGGTTTTGGGGGTGACCAGAGAGATATACCTGCTGGAGCGCGTGCTACAGGTGGGAGATGCTATGGTGACCAGCGAGCTGAGATAAGAGGGGACTTTACCTAGCAGGGTCTTGTAGATGACATGGAGCCAGTGGGTTTGGCGACGAGTATGAAGCGAGGACCAGCCAACGAGAGCGTACAGGTCGCAATGGTGGGTAGTGTATGGGGCTTTGGTGACAAAACGGATTGCACTGTGATAGACTGCATCCAATTTGTTGAGTAGGGTATTCGAGGCTATTTTGTAAATTACATCGCCGAAGTCGAGGATTGGTAGGATGGTCAGTTTTACAAGGGTATGTTTGGCGGCATGAGTGAAGGATGCTTTGTTGCGAAATAGGAAGCCAATTCTAGATTTAACTTTGGATTGGAGATGTTTGATGTGGGTCTGGAAGGAGAGTTTACAGTCTAACCAGACACCCAGGTATTTGTAGTTGCTCACGTATTCTAAGTCAGAGCCGTCCAGAGTAGTGATGTTGGGCAGGTGCAGGCAGCAATCGGTTGAAGAGCATGCATTTAGTTTTACTTGTATTTAAGAGCAATTGAGGCCACGGAAGGAGAGTTGTATGGCATTGAAGCTTGCCTGGAGGGTTGTTAACAGTGTCCAAAGAAGGGCCAGAAGTATACAGAATGGTGTCGTCTACGTAGAGGTGGATCAGAGACTCACCAGCAGCAAGAGCGACATCAGAGAAGAGAGTCGGTCCAAGAATTGAACCCTGTGGCACCCCCATAGAGACTGCCAGAGGTCCGGACAGCAGACCCTCCGATTTGACATACTGAACTCTATCAGAGAAGTAGTTGGTGAACCAGGCGAGAAACCATTTGAGAAAAATCATTTGAGAAACCAAGGCTGTCGAGTCTGCCGATGAGGATGTGGTGATTGACAGAGTCGAAAGCCTTGGCCAGATCAATGAATACGGCTGCACAGTAATGTTTCTTATCGATGGCGGTTAAGATATCGTTTAGGACCTTGAGCGTGGCTGAGGTGCACCCATGACCAGCTCTGAAACCAGATTGCATAGCAGAGAAGGTATGGTGAGATTCGAAATGGTCGATAATCTGTTTGTTGACTTGGCTTTTGAAGACCTTAGAAAGGCAGGGTAGGATAGATATAGGTCTGTAGCAGTTTGGGTCAAGAGTGTCCCCCCCTTTGAAGAGGGGGATGACCGCAGCTGCTTTCCAATCTTTGGGAATCTCAGATGACACGAAAGAGAGGTTGAACAGGCTAGTAATAGGGGTAGCAACAATTTCGGCAGATCATTTTAGAAAGGGTCCAGATTGTCTAGCCCGGCTGATTTGTAGGGGTCCAGATTTTGCAGCTCTTTCAGAACATCAGCTGACTGTATTTGGGAGAAGGAGAAATGGGGAAGGCTTGGGCGCGTTGCTGTGGGGGGTGCAGTGCTGTTGCCCGGGGTAGGGGTTGCCAGGTGGAAAGCATGGCCAGCCGTAGAAAAATTCTCATTGAAATTCTCAATTATAGTGGATTTATCAGTGGTGACAGTGTTTCCTATCTTCAGTGCAGTGGGCAGCTGGGAGGAGGTGTTCTTATTCTCCATGGACTTTACAGTGTCCCAGAACATTTTTGAGTTAGTGTTGCAGGAAGCAAATTTCTGCTTGAAAAAGCTAGCCTTGGCTTTTCTAACTGCCTGTGTATAATGGTTTCTAGCTTCCCTGAACAGTTGCATATCACGGGGGCTGTTCGATGCTAATGCAGAACGCCATAGGATGTTTTTGTGTTGGTTAAGGGCAGTCAGGTCTGGGGAGAACCTAAGGGCTATATTTGTTCCTGATTCTAAATTTCTTGAATGGGGCATGCTTATTTAAGATGGTTAGGAAGGCATTTAAAAAAAATAACCAGGCATCCTCTACTGACGGGATGAGATCAATATCCTTCCAGGATACCCCGGCCAGGTCGATTAGAAAGGCCTGCTCGCTGAAGTGTTTCAGGGAGCGTTTGACAGTGATGAGTGGAAGTCGTTTGACCGCTGACCCATTACGGATGCAGGCAATGAGGCAAGGATTCAGACACAGCTAGAACATCCGGGTTGGCAGAGTGTGCTAAAGCAGTGAATAAAACAAACTTAGGGAGGAGGCTTCTGATGTTAACATGCATGATACCAAGGCTATTACGGTTACAGAAGTCATCAAAAGAGAGTGCCTGGGGAATAGGAGTGGAGCTAGGCACTGCAGGGCCTGGATTCACCTCTACGTCGCCAGAGGAACAGAGGAGGAGTAGGATAAGGGTACGGCTAAAAGCAATAAGAATTGGTCGTCTAGAACGTCTGGAACAGAGAGTAAAAGGAGGTTTCTGGCGATAAAATAGCTTCAAGCTATGATGTGCAGACAAAGGTATGGTAAGATGTGAATACAGTGGAGGTAAACCTAGGTATTGAGTGATGAAGAGAGAGATATTGTCTCTAGAAACATCATTGAAACCAGGTGATGTCATCGCATGTGTGGGTGGTGAAACTAATAGGTTTCATAAGGTATAGGAAGTATAGAAGTCTCTAACCAAAAAGGTTGTGTAAATTTAATTTCATTGAGGGCCTGAGCCTGCCAGCCTTCTGAAAGAAGTAATTATTACTGAATTATTCTTCCAATTTCCATACAATAAGGAAACAATCGTTGACCTCAGAACTGCATCCTCAAACCCATCAAAAGGCAAGCCAAGCATGTTGTTCAATTTACCTCATGTGCCTCCTGTTCCAAGTAGAACCTTTGTATGCAATTTCCTATTACAGTAACAATTTACATTTAAATGTTTACATTTTAGTCATTTAAAAGATGCTCTTCAACTCAACTGTGTTTTCTGGGCTGCACTCCCTACAAGCCCTCATAATGATGTGTGAAAGGAAAATGGAATATGATCACAGTGTATTACCCATGATGAATTACCTGTAGCAGAGCTCTGAACTCGGCAGGTGGGTTGTTGCTGCAGGTGTTGAGTGGGTGGCGTGCGGCGCATGTTTCCCTGCATGAAGCTCCCGACTGAAAGGCTGCTGCTGACAATCCAGCAGTGTGTGTAGAGAAGACACACGGATTCTTCTGGGACTGGTGCAGTGCTAACAGGATAGTAAACAAGGAAGAGATTGGAGACTGGGTCAACAAGTTCAGTCAAGTCTTTTGCTATGTCATTTCAAACACGTAGTCTAATCAAATATTGTTTAATAGTTTTTCACATTTGAGGCATTGGTTAGGTATATACAGAGAATAGAGAGTCAGAGTGTGCAACACAGCAATAAAGGGTATGTTGTATCAAAGATACCGTCATATTCAAACATTGCTTTATGATTGTGTAGACCTAGTCATAGTTCATGAAAGTAACCGTTTGAAAAACACTGCAATAAAAGGTATGCTGTATGAAAGATACCGTCATGTTGATACATTCTTTTATGAATGTGTAGATCTACAGTAGTCATCATTTATGGATGTAATCATGTCAAACCTCATACATCGTAGTCTGTACAATGTCTCCCATTCAACTCCATAGTATTCAGACGGAGTCAAATGGATTAAATTGCCCCCCCCCTCAATTTACACACAATACCCCATAATGACAAAGCAAAAATAGTTTCAAAATTTTCGCAAATGTATTAAAAATAAAAACTGAAATGTTAAATTAACACAAGTATTCAGACCCTTTACGCAGTACTTTCTGGAACATCTCCCGTCCCACAGAGGAACTCCAGAGCTCTGTCAGAGTGACCGTCGGGTTCTTGGTCACCTCCCTGACCAAGGCCCTTCTCCTCCGATTGCTCAGTTTGGCTGGGCTGCCAGCTCTAGGTAAAGTAATGGTGGTTCTAAACTTCTTCCATTTAATATTGATGGAGGCCACTGTGTGTTCTTGGGGACCTTCAAAGCTGCAGGCATTTTTTGGTACCCTTCCCTAGATTTGTGCCTCGACACAATCCTATCTGGGTGCTCTACGTGCAATTCCTTCAACTTCATGGCTTGTTTTTTGCTCTGACATGCAATGTCAACTGTGGGACCTTATATAGACAGGTGTGTGCCTTTCCAAATCATATCCAATCAATTTAACTTCAAACAAGTTGTAGAAACATCTCCATGATGATCAATGGAAACAGGATGCACCTGAGCTCAATTTCGAGTCTCATAGCAAAGGGTCTGTATACTTATGTAAATAAGATATCTCTGTTTTTAATTTGTAAATAAAAAAATAGCTAAAATGTTTAAATACCTGTTTTCGCCTTGTCATTATGGTGTATTGTGTGTAGATTGATGAGGAATTGTATTTATTTAATCCATTTCAGAATAAGGCTGGAAAATGTGGAAAATGTCAAGCGGTCTGAATACTTTCCGAAGGCACTGTATATACTTCCTTTCAGGAAAAGACTTCACAGCCTCCATTTCTCCTCAACAGGAAGCCCCATTAACTCCATTGAGGGGAAATAACAATGATAAGTTAATGCTTGCTAGTGCAGAGAAAAAGATGCATGGAAGCTGGTGTAGATTTAGATAATACAGACCTCACATGCCTTAGTGTGCTTTGACATGATCATTTCTGCTCTGCTTTTTATTTTACAATGAATGCCCCCTTCCTCCAAAAACTCGGCTGGCACATTCTTTGTTTGAGCCTCACTGCATGCAAAGCAAACAGTCCAGTAGGCCTACAAATTAGAATATGTTCTAGTCTAATTAAAACATTTCAAAATAATTTGTTTGATTTCTGTCAGGGAGGAACAAAATGGAATGTGAGGGAGTTTAAACTCCCACTCCAATTAGTGACCCTTTTCACTGAATATATCCAGCCTCTCTCTTCAGCTACACAAATGAGTCCATCTTGCCTGGGGGACAAGGTGGCGATGGTGGTTGAATCCGTGGTTATATTTGGACTATATAGCTGAAGAGGGAGCAAGGAGAAATTACACAGCTGGGTGACATGGCCTACTTAACATCTGATTGGATGCAAAGCTTAACTGGGTACACAACCAACACTAGTAGCTGATTCTGCCTCTCAAAACTCTCTGGAAGTGTCAATCAAACACAGGATCTTTCCAGGAAATATTCAAATATTGATGTTAGATTGCAATGAAAGGAAACAGAAAATAATATCTAGGATGATTGGTTGTCAGCAGATTGCTGCAACAAGCATCTAACGTCAGAGCAACCATGTTTTGTCATTTCAATTTTCTTTTGAATTCCTGCATAGACAAATAGTATTGTGAATGTGTCAATGTCATCATATAGCAGCAGTACTGTAAAGATGAAATGACTTGTAAGCAACCAATCTGGACAAAAGTACAAGTTAGGGCAGCGTTTCCCAAACTCTGTCCTTGGGACCCAAGGGGTGGATGTAATGGTTTTTGCTTGATGATTAGGCGATAATATGAATCAGTGCAAGGGCAAAAACCAAAATGTGCACCACTTGGGGTCCCGAGGACTGAGTTGAGTAAATCCTGGCTTAGGGCAATCCCCTGAATGTGAGTGAAAAACATGTCAAAACAGGGCTACTCTTTTCTAGGGAATGTTGCTTGTTCCAATACAAATCATCACATTACAGAATCATGAGATGAAGGACTATTGTAAGTGATTGGCATGTGGTGGGATAAGGCGGGCCTCATTTTACATAAGGGTCGTTCTTGAATTGCTGTGCCATTTGGGCATGGCATTTGGGGGGGATTACTTCCTTTTTCTAGATTATTTATTTAAATTATTTGGGTATTTTACCATTCTAAATGAACTAATATGACAGCTTAATTACTTAATGTACCATTGCGATAACATTGTGCCACCAGTAAGAGTAGTAACACCAATGACAGTAACACAAATGACACATTTTAAGTAATTGGGGATTTTTCCTATCAAAATAATTAACTGAAGTGAATTGATTAATCGTTTTACACACAATGTAATTTCCTTTAATTGAAATTGAGTAACACCAATGACCCTTTTAATTTATACACACCAAATTATCAATTGAATCGTAAAATGTATTAGCTAATTATTACATTTTATCAACTGGGTGGTTCGACCCCTGAATGCTGATTGGCGGACAGCCGTGGTATCAGACCGTATACCACAGGTATGACAAAACATTTATTTTTAATGCTCTAATTACGTTGGTAATCAGTTTCTAACAGCAATAAGGCATGTCGAGGTTGTTCCTAAGAACAGCCCTTAGCCGTGGTATATTGGCCATATACCACATCTCCTCATGCCTTATTGCTTAATTATATAGACCTCTCCCCCAATAACAGTTTGCCACTAGAGGGAATGTTTAAAGAGGTTGCTAAACGCTACATGGGATTTGTGCCACAAATGCATTTGGAAACAGTGCCCGGGAAATAAAACCAAAACATAGATTGCTGTCATACCTTGTCCATAGACTGCTTATAGGGTAAGGAACCAAATGTGTCATTTTGTAATTTGAATTATCCCTTTAAGTTCCTAGTATCTCTTCCAACATAACTAAGGGAAAACTATTATATTTGTAAAAAATATATATATATTTAAGAGCATTCTTTGGGTTTTATCTAGTGGTTAGAGCATTGGACTTGTAACCGAAAGGTTGCAAGATCGAATCCCTGAGCTGACAAGGTAAAAAAAACTGTCGATCTGCCCCTGAACAAGGCAGTTAACCCACTGTTCTTAGGCCGTCATTGAAAATAAGAATTTGTTCTTAACTGACTTGCCTAGTTAAATAAAGGTAAAATGAAAACATATTAAATACTTTTGTTTACTTTCTAGCATTCAACATAATGAATAGATATTGCTAAATCCCCCAAACATCTCACTACAACTCCATTGTATTGATTATTTTTTATTTCATTATACTGTATATACAGTGCATTCGGAAAGTATTCAGACCCCCCCACATTTCGTTACATTACAGCCTAATTATAAAATTGATTAAATAGTCCCCCCCCCCCCCCCCATCAATCTACACAAAAATAGAGGTAGAACAAAAAAACTACCCATTAATGACAAAGCAAAAACTTTTTGGAAATATTTGCAAATGTATTCAAAATAAAAACTGAAATTTTACATTTACATAAGAATTCAGGCCCTTTACTCAGTACTTTGCTGTTGTCCTGTTGGTCCTGAGCACTCTGGAGCAGGTTTTCATCAAGGATCTCTCTGTACTTTGGCTCCGTTCATCTTTCCCTCGATCCTGACTAGTCTCCCAGTCCCTGCCACTGAAAAACATCCCCACAGTTTCCTCCAGACGTGACTGGAAGGTTCTCCCATCTCCACAGAGGAAGTCTAGAGCTCTGTCAGAGTGAACATCGGGTTCTTGGTCACCTCCCTGACCAAGGTCCTTCTCCCCGATTGCTCAGTTTGGTCGGGCGGCCAGCTCTAGGAAGGGTGTTGGTGTTTCTTCTTCCAAACTTCTTCCATTTAACAATGATGGTGGCCACTGTGTTCTTGGGGACCTTCGAAGCTGCAGACGTTTGTTGGTACCCTTCCCCAGATCTGTGCCTCGACACAATCCTGTCTGGGTGCTCTACGGACAATTCCTTTAACCTCATAGCTTGGATTTTGCTCTGACATGCCATGTCAACTGCGGGACCTTATATAGACAGGTGTGTGCCTTTCCAAATCATATCCAATCAATTTCATTTACCACAAGTGGACTCCAATCAAGTTGTAGAAACACCTCAAGGATGATCAATGGAAACAGGATGTACCTGAGCTCAATTTCGAGTCTCATAGCAAAGGGTCTCTATACTTATGTAAATAAGGTATCTGTTTTTTATTTTTAATACATTTAAAATTTCTAAAAACCTGTTCTCGTTTTGTCATTATGTGGTATTGTGTGTAGAATGATGAGGAAAAACATTTATTTCATCCATTTTAGAATAAGGTTGTAACGTTACAAAATGTGGAAAAAGTTAAGGGGTTTGAATACTTTCTGAATGCACTGTAAGTCCAACCAATGCAAAATCTTGGCTTACTAAAGTAGCCTCGGGAGTGGACAGAATATGTCCTCTGACAATCCTCAGCCAATCGCAGCCACAAAGTCAAAATTGGAAAAATATATATATTTTATGGTTAGGGTTAGGCATAAGGTTAACACTGTGGTTAAGGTTAAGTTTAAAATCAGAATTGAGAGAAATTGTAGAAATAGGCGGGGTTTATTATTTTGTGGCTGTGGTATCTAGTGACAAATCCCGCAAAGGCACATAATAAATGCAAGAGACGTGTGGAATGTCAAAGCTCTACTGACTGACGGAAGACATACATCTAGAAACGTTTTATATTACCACTTTATTTTATCGTTTTGATCACTACATGTGTCTTTATTTGTGAGTGAACAATTCCGTTTGTACAAGACATTAAAACAAGTGTGTCACCTTCGGATCCGGAAAACACGCCCACAATTGCTAAATGTACGCGCAGAGAAAAGCCATTGGACAATTAGGGCTGTCAATAGCGCATAGCTGCCATTCTTTCCGTTCTGTCCTGAGCTTGGCGAAGAGTTTGCAGATGTGTTTCAGCATGGGCAGTTGAAACAGCAGGACACTGCTCAATAGTGTAACTTTTACAGAATACTAAATGATTAATTTCTGATATACGTATGGGAAATTGATAACTAATATTGTTGCACGGAATCTAAGACTGTGCCGATTTTAGAATTTCAATCATTTGTTTTGTCTTGAACGACAAGGAAAATGCCAGTAGCAACTCTATTGCCTTTTACAGCTACCCCGAGTAGGAAGTCTGCCAGCCCGACCTCCTTTAGATTGACAGAGAAATTCATTTTGCTATTAGTTTTTAGCGCTTTTATTACGCTTTGTTTCGGGGCAATTTTTTTCCTGCCGGATTCATCGAAGCTACTGAGCGGAGTTTTCTTCCACTCGTCTGCGGTAGAAACCAACACGCGAACAGGTACGGATAGTGATTCAAACGTTGCAGTTGGGACCGAAGAAAAGATATTAACCAAGATTAGAAAGGACCACGAAAAGGCTTTGGTTGAAGCAAAAGACACTCTCCAGAAACGACCAGACGAGATAAAGCAAGATATACAAGACGAGAAGGACAAAGTTTTGAAGGAAGGTAAAGGTGGGAAAGATTACAATAACCTGCCAGTCATTGAATATGTTCGGCCACCCGGAGCAACAGGGCACGAGCCCTCCGATCCGGAAACCAAAGAGAGACGAGCAAAAATTAAAGAGGTGAGTGATAAAAAAACAATAAAAATATATAAAGACAACCAGAATGGCAACATTTGGTGTGTGTGGTTAGCTAGTTTCGCTTCCAATACTGCCTGCTTTTGCTATACTGTGTAGCCTAATCGGTAAGTTCCTTGTACACAACAAACATTAATACAGTTTTACGACTCTAGTCTGTACACAGCACAGGCATAATGTTGTCAACTGAAACTTTGAACTAATGAATTTACTTTGTATCCAGATGCACTGTAGAAATCCATCCTGTATTGATATGTTCTCAATATCATGCTTTTCATTCTCACCAGATTGACCAGAGTACATCCTGTGTATTCCTTCATTTTATATAATTTGGGACAACACTTTTACAGTGTACTGTGTAGCTCAGGGCAATGTATTGTTTCAAAATATATGCTTAGCCATTTAATTTTTTCTAAGTATATAATGCCTGTGGTGTACCCTAATTAAGTGGTACACTATTAGACTATACTCACAGCAGTGTCCCTAACCCTAAGGACAGTGTAACAATAAGCAGGCTTGTGCATTGCTTATTACACTTATGGTAATACACAATATCAACACTATGAAGTAAAATGTAACCTAGCTCGGTGAGTCTAACAACTGAGATTTGTGGAAACGAACAGTCTATTGTATTGTACATAAGTTAGGCCTAGTTATTTGCCAATGGTTGTGCAATGTCAGGATACAGACACTACAATGTAGTAGGAGACATAAATCACACTACCTTTATATCTGGTGAGATGGGGCAAGCAGGTCTAAGGGCTCAGACACACCAGTAATGTTTGCTGGCCCAGACTACTTAGCACCTCTGAATTTGCGAACAGTGTGCACTGATTTTACTTGAAAAATCAACAGTGTGTGGTCCCTAAAACACAATCAGCAGACGAACGTTAGATCCACATTCAGTGCAATGTGTGTGAACCTTTATCCTCCTGACAGACCTGTTTTTAAACAATGAATGAGCCAACCATTTCAGAGACACTCCCATTAGGACCGTGTATTGCCAGGGACCTCACAATACGATATTATCACGATACTTAGGTGCCGATATGATATCTATTGCAATTCAATATCATGTGCCTTCGGAAAGTATTCATATCCCTTGACCTTTTCCACATTTTGTTACGTTACAGCCGTATTCTGAAATTGATTAAATTGTTATTTTTCCTCATCAATCTACATACAATACCCCATAATGACAAAGCAAAAATAGGTTTTAGAAATGTTAGCAAATTTATATATATATATAAAAAAAAAAAATTTAATATAACATTTTCATAAGTATTCAGACCCTTTACTCAGTACTTTCTGGAAGTTCCCCCATTTCCACAGAGGAACTCTAGAGCTATGTCAGAGTGACCATTGGGCTCTTGGTCATCTCCCTGACTAAGGCCCTTCTCCTCCGATTGCTCAGTTTGTCTGGGCGACCAGCTCTAGGAAGAGTCTTGGTGGTTTCAAACTAATTCCATTTAAGAATTATGGAGGTCACTGTGTTCTTGGGGACCTTCAATGCTGCACACATTTGTTGGTACCCTTCTCAGAATCTTTCGACCTCATGGCTTGGTTTTTGCTCTGACATGCAATGTCAACTGTGGGACCTTGTATAGACCGGTGTGTGCCTTTCCAAATCATGTCCAATCAATTGGATTTACCACAGGTGGAATCCAATAAAGTTGTAGAAACAGCTCAAAGAAGATCAATGGAAACAGGATGCACCTGAGCTCAATTTTGAGTCTCATAGTAAAGGGTCTGAATACTTATGTAAATAAGATATTTCTGTTTATTACATTATGCTAAAATAAAAAAGGGTTTTCGCTTTGTCATTATGGAGTATTGTGTGACGATTGCTGTGGATTTTTAATTTGTTTTTGTCTATTTTAGAAAAAGACTGTAACATAAAAAATATATTGCTGTTTGTTGTTCCAAATATATTGCTCACTATATTATATGTCTGCAGTACAGGGACAAGAGAGCCATAAGAATGCAAGTTTTAATCAGTTATGAAAGTGCTGAAAACATGTTGGCTCACTATTTAAGAGAAGATTGATGTCAAGCTATAGGAGGAGAAAAACAACAGTTTTGACGCAGGTACAGCCGACAAGTGCTAGCTAAGTTCCCAGCAAAAAAAGGTCATATAATCAATCAAATATAGTCAAAAATAATATTGCGATACTCTAATGTATTAATCCCCCCCCACCCCTAACTCCCATACTTTGAATGATAGTGTAAATAATGTATGAGTAGTGAAGGGGTCAGAATCACTCCAATTCAGTGGGCAAATGTCTGTTTTTGTACATCACCATACTTTACCCAAAATATTTTGAATGCAGAACAACTCACCACTTGTAAGAAACTTGGCTGATTTGTCACTCCAGCATAGGGTTGGATTGGGTGATATATATATATATATATATATATATATATATATATATATATATATATATATATATATATATATATATATATATATATATATATATATATATATATATATATATTATACAAATAATTGTAGACCTCCACAAGTCTGTTCATCCTTGGGAGCAATTTCCAAACGCTTGAAGGTACCACGGTCATCTGTATAAACAATAGTATGCAAGTATTAACACCATGGGACCACGCAGCCGTCATAACGCTCAGAAAGGATACGCGTTCTGTTTCCTAGAGATGAACGTACTTTTAGTGCGAAAAGTGCAAATCAATCCAAGAGAGAGATGACTCAAGTAGCGAATTAACTATAAAAATGAATTCTACACACGGCCTATGACATTTAACAAATCAAACATTTAAATACCGTTATAGAAGGTACAGATCAGGGCCTTCCGAGTGGCACAGCAGTCTAAGATACTGCATCGCAGTGTTAGAGGCATCACTACAGACCCGGGTTCGATCTTATGAAAATGCTAATCTTCCAGATTAGGGGAGGGTTTTGCCGGGGGTGCTTTACTTGGCTCGTCGCTCTCTAGCGACTCCTTGTGGCGTGCTGGGTGCCTGCAGGCTGACATCGGTTGACAATTGAATGGTGTTTCCTCTGACACATTGGTGCGGCTGGCTTCCGGGTTTAAGCGGGCTGGTGTTAAGAAGCGCGGTTTGGCGGGTCATGTTTCAGAGGACGCATGACTCGTCCGTTGCCTCCCTAACCCATTGGGGAGTTGCAGCGATGAGACGAGATAGAATTTGGGGAGAAAAAGGTGGGTACACCCCACTCCCCAAAAAAGAGCAGGTAAAGATAAAATCCAAAATGGTCCATGCATCACCACCAGTATATCGTAAAATATGGTACACCGTCCAGCCCTACTTCAGCATGACATTTCTCTGGCTTCTGTGCATTTGATTTTGGCTTCTCCTCATGTCGACTATCAGCTTACTTTGATAGTTGATACAGCCCCTCTGCTGAGTTGATACAGCCCTTCTGCTGACAAAATACACATCTCGAAGAGATCAAATTTATTCAGGAGGCATAAGGTGATTTAGAGGAAACTGCAGTGGTGGCAAATTTTTCAGCAGTCAATCAACATTTGTCATGTTTATGGGTGCAAAGCTGCCTGTGAGACTGAGTCCTCGGCTCAGGTCCCAGCATCGGGCTTAGAATCGCATCATTTATCTGATCGTTTGTATAGGGGTAGGGATATGCTGATTTAGGCCTGCTATGGAAACATTGCTCAACCAAATAACCAGCACTGATGTTTTGTGTGGTTTGTTTTAGACAAACTGGGTTATTTTTATTTGTAATTGTACAGAAATATATTCCCATTCTTTTGAAAGTAGTTTTGTAGTTGAGATGGGCCTAGTTCCCTTGCACAACCACCTGCCTGTCCTGCTTTCAAGGTTCCAATGTAAATTATTGTACAAATTAGAAAAAGGAACCGCGTTTGCCATCTTTCTCTGTATGGGTATATCAGAGATGGTAGATGAACCATAAAATTGAATGATTAGAACAGGCATCCCAATAGATGTGTTAGAGGTCAATGGAACTCGACCCAAACAATGGAAATGCATGGAAACGTGTGGGGGAAAGACGCCATGGGGTTAAGATCCCGAATCTTCTCGTTGCCCCCCCAGTAAAATGTGCCTATATTTAGGCTATTGGTTATGTGTATTTCACACTATGTTGAGGTAAAAATCTGAATATAATGCTTATAAACTTAGCAAAAAAAGATATGTCCTCTCACTGTCAACTGCGTTTATTTTCAGCAATCTTAACATG
This sequence comes from Oncorhynchus mykiss, assembly GCF_057628025.1. Classification (NCBI taxonomy): domain Eukaryota; kingdom Metazoa; phylum Chordata; class Actinopteri; order Salmoniformes; family Salmonidae; genus Oncorhynchus; species Oncorhynchus mykiss. The sequence goes on from NC_143029.1 coordinate 21,414,891, forward strand.
TGTAAACATTTGTATGAACATAAGATTCAACAACTGAGACATAAACTGAACAAGTTCCACAGACATGTGACTAACAGAAATTGAATAATGTGTTTCTGAACAAAGGGGGGGGGGGGTCAAAATCAAAAGTAACAGTCAGTATCTGGTGTGGCCACCAGCTGCATTAAGTACTGCAGTGCATCTCCTCCTCATGGACTGCACAAGATTAGCCAGTTCTTGCTGTGAGATGTTACTCCACTCTTCCACCAAGGCACCTGCAAGTTCCCAGATATTTCAGGGGGGAATGGCTTTAGCCCTCACCCTCTGATCCAACAGATCCCAGACGTGCTCAACGGGATTGAGATCCGAGCTCTTCACTGGCCTTGGCAGAACACTGACATTCCTGTCTTGCAGAAAATCACGCACAGAACGAGCAGTATGGCTGGCGGCATTGTCATGCTGGAGGGCCATATCAGGATGAGCCTGCAGGAAGGGTCCCACATGAGGGAGGAGGATATCTTCCCTGTAATGCACAGCGTTGGGATTGCCTGCAATGACAACAAGCTCAGTCCGATGATGCTGTGACACACCGCCCCAGACCATGACGGACCCTCTACCTCCAAATCGCCCCCGCTCCAGAGTACCGGCCTCGGTGTAACGCTCATTCCTTCGACGATAAACGCAAATCTGACCATCACCCCTGGTGAGACAAAACCGCAACTCGTCAGTGAAGAGCACTTTTTGCCAGTCCTGTCTGGTCCAGCGACGGTGGGTTTGTGCCCATAGGCGACGCTGTTTCTGGCTACGCTGTTTCTGCCTTACAACAGGCCTGCAAGCCCTCAGTCCAGCCTGTCTGCGCCTATTGCGGACAGTCTGCGCACTGATAGAGGGATTGTGCGTTCCTGGTGTAACTTGGGCAGTTGTTGCCATCCTGTACCTGTACCGCAGGTGTGATGATCAGATGTACCGATCCTGTGCAGGTGTTGTTACACGTGGTCTGCCACTGCGAGGACGATCAGCTGTCTGTCCTGTCTCCCTGTAGCGCTGTCTTAGGCGTCTCACAGTATGGACACTGCAATTTATTGCCCTGGCCACATCTGCAGACCTGCCTCCTTGCAGCATGCCTAAGGCAAGTTCATGCAGATGAGCAGGGACCCTGGGCATCTTTCTTTTGGTGTTTTTCAGAGTCAGTAGAAAGCCCTCTTTAGTGTCCTAAGTTATCATTACTGTGACATTAATTGCCTACCGTCTGTAAGCTGTTAGTGTCTTAACGACCGTTCCTTAGGTTCATGTTCATTCATTGTTTATGGTTTATTGAACAAGAATGTGAAACAGTGTTTAAAACCTTTACAATCAAGATCCGTGTGAAGTTATTTAGATTTTTACGAATTATCTTTGAAAGACAGGGTCCTGAAAAAGGGACGTTTCTTTTTTGTTGTTGCTGAGTTTATGTTCACGTCATCATCGTTTTAACTGCAGTTAAAAATTACATTGACTACCACCACTAATTTCTCTATGCTAGCTATGCTACCAGTTTATACGATCAGGAGTTAGCATTTAGCAGAAACTCCTAAACATGAAAAGGAAGAACTTATAAATGTTATGTAGTGAAAACTTCCAAATATATACTTTAGTAACCACATTGTGGGCCTTTTACAATACATCAATCATGACGGATTTGACGAATATCCAGATTTTTAGGTCAGCTTTGAAGTGCACCAATCTTGCGTCCTTCTTCTATCCCCCAACATCTGTGTTCCATTGACCTCTTTACCGGATCTATTCAAGTCAATGATGGCATAATGGGTTCACTGGCGGCCATTGCGAGGAGCAAAGCAGGAAGTGTACCCATCAATATGTGCTCTGATTTGTTGATTGAACTCAACTGACATTACAAAAAATACATTCCATTGCATGAGCCACATCATTTGAATGAACATTCTACATTACCATGGAAATTATTGCATCACAATACCAGGCAGCCATTGCAAGGTACCCATGATTTTACCATTCAATTTGACAGGGTTAGAGGTTAACATTCTCTGTTTATATCCCCGGTCTTTACTGTAGTTCAGTAGTAGCCTACACACATCCCATCTAACAAACCTCCACAGGTACAGGGTAGAAACAAAACATTGCCATAGGAAAAAGCCTCTTTGTCAAAGACCCTTACTGGGTAAATCGTTTAGGCTTATCTTTGCCGTTGCAACCATTGGCAAATTACAACAGAGTACACAGGCACCATACGCAGCATACTATTGTTGATGATTCACATGTCATCCTCTTTCTGTGTGTGCTGCCTGATGTTTCCCCAGGCTACCGGCAAGTTTTAAATGTCACGTGCACATGTCAGTGAAATGCCTTTCTTGCAAACTCAAAACCCAACAATGCAATTATCAATAACAATGTACAGTATTACTAGAAAAAAACGTCAGCTCTCTGGAAAAATAAGAATAGGAAATATCCAAGTGTAAGTAAGCATACTATATACAGGAAATATTTAAAAAGTCAGTAATACCATATTTACATATCTTTCTTGGGGAAAGAAGCCGTTCAAGAGCCTGTTGGTGTCATCCTTGATGCACTGGTACCTCTTGCTGTGCGGCAGCAGAGAAAATAGTCTATGGCTTGGGTGTTTGGAGTCTGGCGATTTTCGTGCCTTATTTTTATTCCACCTGATATCAGAGGTCCTGGATGGCAGGGAGATCGGCCCCAGTGATGTACTGGGCTGTCCGCACAACCCTCTGTAGTGCCATGCGATCGAGGGTGGTGCTCTTGCCATACCAAGCAGTGATGCAGCCAGTTTATACGCTCTCAATGGTACAGTTGTAGAACCTTTTGAGGATTTGAGGGCCCATGACACTTTTTCAAACTCCTGAGGGGGAAGAGGTGCTGTCGTGCATTTTTCACAACTGTGCTTGTGTATTTATACAATTTTAAGTCTAGTGATTTGGAAACCAAGGACCCCCCCCCCCCCCCCCCCCCCTCCGTTTCCTGTAGTACACGATCAGCTCCTTGGTCTTTCTGACTTTGGTGGGGACAATGGTGATGATAACTGAGCTGTAGTCAATGAACAGCATTCTCAACATGGCGTTTGGAAATAAGATGCAAATGATTGCCTGGGCTGCAGCTCTGTAGGGTTGACCTGTTGTATCAGTATGCATTCTGTATCTTAAAGGACAAATGGTTAATCCCCTGTCAGGCTTTCCGCCACTCTGCAGGCGGAGAGGACAGCGCCAGCCGGCTCAGCAGCCAAGGATTAGAAGCTGTGGGTTTGTTAAAGGTCTAGAGTCACCTTGGCTGTCTAGAAAGGAAGGAAGATGCGGTCCTCTCTCTCTCTCTTTCCACTTCACTTAAGATCCAGTTGAGTTATTTTTGCTCACTCAAGACAATGGATTGCTTTTTGTAACCATGGACGACAGCCAAATGGCATTCCCCTTCCTGACCTACCCATGGAACATTCTGATAAACCCACTAGTAGCCTCTATTCCTCACTTTTACTTTGATAACTTCCTCACTACGTTGTCTACTGCCTCAATAGCTTTTAAATCAGATAACTGCCTGGCCTACAGTACATTATGTCATTAACTAATTGTAACTTATTGTTCTATACTGTGCTACTAGCCTGTCTTTTGTTAATTTACCTCTTTAAATGGATTCCAGGTGCTCAGTGTAAATATCTAATGGCTTTAATAGCGGCCCCTTTCAGCCTGCCAATCCTGCTGCATCTCACAGAGGGGCACGGTGGTGTTTGTCGGTGGATAAAGTCTATTGTACACTGATGAAGCCTGATGCCTCTTTACAGGAGCATACTATATTAGTGGCCACTTGAGTATCGCAGTTGTATGCTAGTGCTATTTTATGCGGTGTTGCCTTACTGAGGAAGAATGTAGGCTTGTCCTCTAACTAGTCAATAGTAATTGTAGTTAGACCACTGCGCCACTCGGGAGGCCTAAGGCGTCACTACAGACCCGGTTGCAGCTGACCGCGACCGGGAGACCCATGAGGCAGTGCACAATTGGCCAGCGTCGTCTGGGTTAGGGGATGGTTTGGCCGGCCGGGATGTCCTTGTCCCATTGCGCCCTAGCGACTCCTTGTGGCTGGCTGAGCACATGCATGCTGACTTCGGTCGCCAGCTGTACGGTGTTTCCTCCGACACATTGGTGCTGCTGGCTTCCGTTTTAAGCGAGCAATGTGTTAAGAAGCATTGTGGCTTGGCAGGGTTGTGTTTCGGAGGACGCGTGGCTCTCGACCTTCGCCTCTCCCAAGTCCGTACTGGAGTTGCAGCAATGGGACAAGACTGTAACTACAATTGGAGATCACAAAATTGGGGCAATGGGGTAAAAAGTACAAAAAAAAGTAATAGTTATTTTGTGTTTCATAATAAGTGAGAGTTAGGCTACCTGATCATCATCTTGTCATCTTATATCTTAGCCCCAGGAACAAGCCTTCCTAGAGCTAGGATATAGGCCTATTTTTCTCTAAGAGGAAAAAGCTATCGAAAAGGCAGTATTGGCAGCCATTATGCTTTTTGGGGGGTTTTATGGGGCCCTCACGCACTGTCTGTACTCTAGAACTATGTGCAGAGGACTGTGTCACTCAGGGTAATCATATACTGTGAACCCATCGCCCTCCGCGTGTGTGTTTGTGTGTGCGTGTGTGTACAATATGTTTCTATACTTCAGTGAACACGGGCCTTAGGAGCCCCGGGCGCTCCGTCCTGTCGCTGACCACCAGTCCAGTAGCCCAGTGATCCCATGCCTCTGAGTGATTGAAGGACTGATTGATAATGAGGCCAGGACTGGTGGGCCACTGTGGCTCCACAACACACTACTACGTCTCAGAGTTCCAGACAAACTCCAAGCCACCAGCCCCCTCCACCTGACTGACTGACACACACTAATAATCACTTGGACTCTGGTACGTAAAGTAGAACAGGCCTAATCCAATTGATCAGCGCCAAGGGAGAGACAAACAATCCCAGTGGGGAAGTATTGGGAACCACTTTCTGCGGGGCCCTTCCTTTTGAATGGGCTCTGTGTGAGGCATCCTGACCTTCAGTCTTAATTGCTTTTTAAAAGGGAAATTGATGTCTCCTAGCTGGCATACGTCTGCAGGTAAAGGTTTCTTCGTACAGTAGCTTTCATTTATTGAATGCCAATAAACACCTACTGCGACACTGACTCAGTGCCCTCTTGAAAATAATCTTTATTCACAGTATACAGGTGCAGTCTTGATATCAGACACAGGTTTTTCTTCTTCCCTGCTGTAGGTCATATTGAGTGATACCGTTGGATCCACTTGAGTGCTGGGATGTTTATTTGTTTTTTTAAAAGCCAATATAGGCCTACACCTTCAATTCTAGGTAAGCTAATTTGTAGTCTGAAGTTCATAATGTTTGCTTTCTTGCATCTTCCCTTTGTATACCTTGTGGCCAGGAGATAGATTTTTTTCATATTGCTTCAGGTAAACCATAATTTATGGGTCCAATGACCAGTTAGTATGAATTACTTTTCTAATTTCCCCCTGTTCGGAGGGCCCCACTCTGTTTCCCTCACACCTAGAGAGGCAGGGCTAAGGATCAGTGATGAGATTCAGCTCCAATTAATCTTCTAGTGTCCTGTTTCCTTTCGTCAACATACCTGCCTTCCTGCCTGTGTGATTAGGATTCTGTGCGATTGTCTTTGCTTCACAGCAAGTCTGCTTTAAATGACTCTAGACTAGACTACAATAAATTGCTTTATATTTAATTATTACGAGCTAGATATAATACTGTGTTATAGGTAGAGGTCGACCGGTTATGATTTTTCAACGCCGATACCGATTATTGGAGGACCAAAAAAGCCGATACCGATTTAAGTAGCCATTTTTTTGTTGTTTTTTTTACAAAAAAAAACCCTTATTTTAACTTAATGTCAATAAAATCAATTTAGCCTCAAATAAATAATGAAACGTTCAATTTGGTTTAAATAATGCATTAACAAAGTGTTGGAGAAGAAAGTAAAAGTGCAATATGTGCCATGTAAGAAAGCTAACGTTTAAGTTCCTTGCTCAGAACATGAGAACATATGAAAGCTGGTGGTTCCTTTTAACATGAGTCTTCAACATTCCCAGGTAAGAAGTTTTAGGTTGTAGTTACTATAGGAATTATAGGACTATTTCTCTCTATACGATTTGTATTTCATTAACCTTTGACTATTGGATGTTCTTATAGTCACTTTAGTATTGCCAGTGTAACAGTATAGCTTCCGTCCCTCTCCTCGCTCCTACCTGGGCTCGAACCAGGAACACATCAACAACAGCCACCCACGAAACAGCGTTACCCATGCAGAGCAAGGGGAACAACCACTCCAAGTCTCAGAGCGAGTGACGTTTGAAACGCTATTAGCGCGCACCCAGCTAACTAGCTAGACATTTCACATCGGTTACACCAGCCTAATCTCAGGAGTTGATGGGCTTGAAGTCATAAACAGCGCAATGCTTGAAGCATTTCGAAGAGCTGCTGGCAAACGCACAAAAGTGCTGTTTGAATGAACCGTTCTGTTACATTGCACAACCTTCAATGTTATGTCATAATTACATCAAATTCTGGCAAATTACTTCGCAATGAGCCAGGCGGCCCAAACTGTTGCATATACCCTGACTCTGCGTGCAATGAACGCAAGAGAAGTGACACAATTTCACCTGGTTAATATTGCCTGCTAACCTGGATTTCTTTTAACTAAATATGCAGGTTTAAAAATATGTACTTCTGTGTATTGATTTTAAGAAAGGCATTGATGTTTATGGTTAGGTACATTCGTGCAACCATTGTGCTTTTTTCGCAAATGCGCTTTTGTTAAATCATCCCCCTTTTGGTGAAGTTGACTGTCTTTGTTAGGAAGAAATAGTCTTCACACAGTTCTTAACGAGCCAGGCGGCCTAAACTGCTGCATATACCCTGACTCTGTATAAAGAAATTAATGTTAGCAGGCAATATTAACTAAATATGCAGGTTTAAAAATATATACTTGTGTATTGATTTAAAAAAAGGCATTGATGTTTATGGTTAGGTACACGTTGGAGCAACGACAGTCCTTTATCGCGAATGCGCACCGCATCGATTATATGCGACGCAGGACACGCTAGATAAACTAGTAATATCATCAACCATGTACAGTTAACTAGTAATTATTATTGATTGATTGTTTTTTTATAAGATAAGTTTAATGCTAGCTAGCAACTTACCCTGGCTTCTTACTGCATTCGCGTAACAGGCAGGCTCCTCGTGGAGTGCAATGTAAGGCAGGTGGTTAGATTGAAGATTGAATCCCGGGCTGACAAGGTAAAAATCTGTCGTTCTTCCCCTGAACAAGTCAGTTAACCCACCGTTCCTGGGCCGTCATTGAAAATAAGAATGTGTTCTTAACTGACTTGCCTAGTTAAATAAAGGTGTTAAATTTTTTTTTTTTTGCCAAATATGTGTCTAAAAATACCTATTTCCGATTGTTATGAAAATTAGGGCTGATTTTCAAGTTAATTGGCCATTCCGATTAATCGGTCGACCTCTAGTTATAGGACAACAACTCTCTGACTTCAGCCCCTCTAGGGTATCATAGCTGGCAGCCTGGTACTCAGATTCTCAATCACACAGATCATTTATTTTCAATTTGCACAAAGGTTTGGGATTTCACAAAAATATATTTAATTTTACATTACTTCTGAAAAGATAGATGGAGTACTGACCCGCAGGTCAATCCAGGAGCATATCCTCTCATGCACTGCCTGTCAGTGGGATTAAAAATGGAATTGTTTTTGAGGCGGAGGATTGCTCACAGGATGGTCAATACTGTCAAGCCAGGGCACAGATGGAAGATGGAAGAGAAAGTCATTTTCACGGTACAAATGTCACCTGATTGAATATATCTCTCCAGCAGCCTTCATATATCTCACTTCCCATGCATGAGCGCAGACCAGTCTGACTGATTGCTGTATGTCTGCATGAAGATTGCATTGGGCTGCCAGACAGACAAACTGGCTGAAAAAGTGCACTCCTCTGACTGTACCACTCATTCATTATATGTTTTATTTTCAGACATCATCCAACTCACCATTAATTTTGCAGCACTAAATGAGGAAATGCATTTCAATAAGGACCTGTGGTTAACGGATTAGTCCTTCCAGCCTGGCAGTGTGGTAGACTCTCCACTACCCCATCCACTGCTGCCCTGAATCCTATTATGATGACAAACTTTGCCCAATGTGAATGTGATCAATCGGCCCTGCTGAACCAGGAGCCATCAATCCTCTGCTTTTGGCCACAGGCTGGGTTTTTCCCTCTGTCAGCTATACTCTTGAATACAGACTAGAGCAGAGGCAGAGTACAAGGGGCTGGAGTACCCGGGCAGCTCTAACCCTTCTATCTGCCAGACTGCCACCATGTGATTACTACCATTAAACCCTGTTTATTGTTAGGCCTGTCCTTTTTTAACACCATTATGGTAAAGGACAAGCTCACAGCGTTTTTCCTCTTCCAGACTGTTTATCTTTGGGGATTTAAGTAACCAGGCATATCTGAATTATGGCTGTTTCATTTTGAGAGGTCCCGTTTTGTGAAATTATGTCTTAAATCCAGTGTGCCAAGCAATGGGCAGTTCTGCCTCTGGGCCATTTAGTGTTGCTTTGGACGACACCGCTTACATCTGAGAATGTTGTTAGGGGTTTGGATTGATGCTCTTTGTAAAGTCAAGTGGACAACAAATGTGTTATTGACAGAGCGGGCCCATGCTGTCCAGCTGTTGGCTCTTTACAGAGTTGCTTCTATTTCGCAGTATCCATTCTTTTGTGTCTCAGATTGAATAGTGTTTTTTGTGTGTTTTTAAGGACCTTTATGGGCCCTGCCCAGGTTGGTTTTGGCAGTGTACGTGGCACAACACACCACATTTAATTTACTGGAAAAGGAAAGCAGAGTCTACACACTAAATAATTCAGCCAGCATCCTCTTATTTTCTACTTGTAAATAAGGGCGGTAGGTAGCACAGAGGAGAGAAGAGATAGAAGAGAGGGCAGGGCTCCGATGAGGTTCTCTCTCTGCCTGGCCCTAACCCTCTAGGTGCCTGCTTTATCTATAAAAGCTCTACTTTCGTTCCTGTTCCCCTAACCCCATACAATCTCACCTTCTCATGTCAGACCACAGCCCGGCCCAGAGTCAAGCCCTGGCCCCATTCAAACTCAGCTGGACTGGGCTGACCTGAGCCAGGCCTGTGCCAAAGGCCCCCTGTTGACCCGCGGCACCATAAAGGCAGTAATTGAAGCCCTCGAGCATCTGCAGGCACCTGCCTATTTTTATTTTTCATCACCGCCCTGCTACCCTTTTATGCTCAGAATGAACATTTAATTTTTATTCTTGCTATAAAAGAGTGGAGAGAGGTATACAGCAGGAGGCTGGCAGCACTCTCACGTGGACAGAGGAGAACCAAAAGCCTCGTGGATGGAATCTCAAAGACTGGCTGAGGAAACAAGCAGCCAAAAGGAGATGAGAGTACTGTGTTCTGAAGTCTAGGAAAAAGGACTGAGCTACTGCACACTAATGGTTACAAATTGAAACTTTTAACTATGTAGGTGGTTAAGGAAGATCCATGGCACTGTGTCTCTTCTGTTAGACCAGGATGTTGGCTCACTCTCTAATGTCCATAGTTACCGCCAGTGCTAAGGTACAATCCTAGATCCTCAACATCCATGCATTAACCCCTCTGTTTGGGAGTCATAATGTCGGCCTAGTGAGGTCATCAAGCAGGCAAATCAATGTTGACACCTACAGTATGTGCTGTAGAGCATGGACCCTATTGATTACTTGCCAATCCCCTGTGTGAGGCACTGATTGGACACATCAATATTAAACAAACCCTAGAATCATATGATTAATGGTCCCTAGCAGCTGTTCCAGGTTGACCTCTGCACCTAAACCGTTACACCGGAGAGCTAAAGGTGGAACATGGCAGAGCGGCCAGTCATAGTGCCCGAGAAATGTTATATGGCGCGTGGAAGAAGTTGCCCATGTGAGCAAGACCTAGGCTATATAGTTTATGTGAGGGTTCGCTGAAGCAAAACTCAAACACCACATTTGTGTTCTTTGAAGACCTTGCAGTGAGACTTTTGGATCGATCCCATCCGATCTGACAGTGCAGAATGGATCACCTTCGCAGACAGTGCTGTGCTGTGGCTATTCCTCCAACAAACCTCTCTTACGTGCCAACAGATTTGAATAGTTGGGCCTCTGCTCTTTAATTGTGATCTCCAGCCTGTTAAACAAATGATTGATGGCTTGGCTTAACTGCTTCCATATGGAGGGAAGAAAATCAATTTGCCTATCAGAAGGTCTTCATTAGTTTGCCTTGAGCCTTTTTCCAATAATGAATAAAAAGGTCAAGCCAACAAATAAATGTGTCCGCTGAGTTTGAACAGAACACTCACTCCCTCTTCAATTATAGTCCTTTCCGGACCTCATTTTAAAGATGCGTGTAAGTAACACCTTTCAATTCAAATTTCTCTGCCACATTACTAATGGTTTTTGCCAGAATTTTTGTTCGATAGCATGTTTATGTTGCCAATATCTATACTCCAGCGGCTGTTTTACCCAATTAAGAACAGGAGCTTACTGAGGTGCGAGTTTATGGATTTTCCTTTTCAATTTCATCTTTCCCTGTACACAATTAGTTTCTATTGATTGGTTTAATATGGTGTTCCTCTGTAGCCTAGTTAACTGTGTTAAACAACCCTATCTACCTATCACACTGTTGGTGGTCTAATGGATTTACCCCTGTGATTCTTTACCCTTGATTTTGTAGTGATCACTGGATGTGTGATATAAGCAAGATAGATTTTCATCTTCATAGCAAATGCTTTAAGCCTACACATGACATTGTTGCTGCTCTGCTTTGAGGGTGACAAGACAACATATTGCAGTGATATCCACACCCTCAGGTCACTGGCTACAGCTGCATGAGGTAATGGGTGTAATGAGTCAAACTATTAAGAGAAAGGAATTATTCGCTATGACAATGCAGTCTACTATGCTCTGCAGATGAGAAAAATCTCCATGACCCTCTGAAAGCTGTGGCCACAGTGGCTTTAATAGCTACTGAGGGCAGACAATCATCAGTGTGGTTTACTTGTTGTGGAATAATGGTCGGAGAAGGTGAATACTTGATCTGTCAGTCAATCATAGTGGCCCAATGATTCCTCTTCGCCTACCTCGTCTCAAGCATCTCTCAGGCCACACTTCACAGAGATAGATCACACTTAAAGGAACAATGGCTCATTGATTTCCTGACCAATTCGTCTCATGCAAAGCCGGTTGGGAGAAGCCTGAGATTTACTGAAAAGCCATTGAGATGCCAGGGAGGAGAAGCTCACAGATTTGCACCACTTTTGGTCACGCCAGCAATGGTGCCACTTTACGGAAGTGGGACTTAATGGCGCATAAACAGAAGCAACAATGAATGCACCTTGATGCCTTAAAAATTAGTTATTGTAATATCCTAGTTGCTTGAATATCGCACGCTGTTTGGGTCTTTGCATGTCAAAAAAAGATACATGTCGGCATCCCGAGTGGCGCCACGGTCTAAGGCAGTGCATCGCAGTGCTAGAGACGTCACTACAGACACAGGGCTGTATCATAACCGGCCGTCATTGGGAGTCGCATAGGGCGTCGCACAATTGGCCCAGTGTCGTCCGGATTAGGGGAGTGTTTAGCTGGGGGGTCTTTACTTGGCTCACTGTGCTCTAGCGACTCCTTGTGGCGGGCTGGACGCCTGCAGGCTGGTCATCAGGTGAGCGGTGTTTCCTCCGACCCATTGGTGCGGCTGGCTTCTGGTTTAAGAGAGTGTTTGCCACCACTGTGCACTGTCAAAGCTGTAAAATAAAAGGTCTGCAAACAAGCACACACACATCGGCCGCAATGTGTTTACAATACCACATTGTTAATAAGCCATTATTTGTTAGGCTGACTGGAAAAACGTCTGTGGGAGCATTTGAAATAAGATCAGGATCAAACAAGCAGGATCCAACATTCTCCACGACATGCATCCATCCCAGAGGCAGGGAAGAAAGGATGATAATCCTGCTGCTTCTGCCTGCCAGCTAGCCACATCCAAGAAGTTGCTCCTTATTCATCGTAGCTAGTCAAAATACAGAATAATAATCAAGCATTTTGTCTACATTGATGCCAGTTTGGAAACTGGGAGAAGGCTGTCTCCCTACCACATTAACTTCGGTTTGCGTCTTTGATACACATGTTATTAGAAACTTCTGGGGTAGCTAGCTAGCTAGCGTTAGCTTGGTACTAAGTTGGCACCATTGCAAACAGCCTGAAAACAATAACAAGAAACTGCAATTATTTTCCATGTTCTTAGCAATGATTTAGGAATCCGTGTGACTATATTAGCTAGGCAGCCACTTGTTTTCCTCCTATTGATATCGAACTTCAGTTCATGGAAATAACTAGCTAGATAGATAACAAGCTAGCCAGCTACCTAGCCCTGTTGCCCAAAGCTAGCATTATAAGCAGCTAGCTAGCTTCATCTGTGGCGGCAGGTAGCTTTGGGCCAGTAACCGAAAGCTTGCTGGATCGAATCTCCGAGCTGACAAGGTAAAAATCTGTTCTCCTGCCGCTGAACAAGGCCCCTGAACAACAAGACTGTTCCCCTGTAGGCCATCATAATAAATAAGAATTTGACTTACCTAGTTAAATTAAAGAAAATAAAAATGTAATCTTGCTAGTGAGCTTGACCGGACTGGGTCCGACCAAATACGAAAACTGTTTTTATAAATTAGGGGTATTTTAGATGATGACACCTAGCTAGATAGGTCGCTAACTATAGATACTGAAACAGATTGTCGTTTTGCTATGTTTTGGGGGAGAACATTGTTCGCGTCCATCAGCAAGTCCCTGAGCTTGGGAAAGTGTGTGTCTGCCTCATGTGGCAGCGGCAGGTGCGTGAGACAACTTTACCAGCATCATTGCATACGTATCGGCGTTACATGCCTGGAGGCATCGCAGGTTTCAAACACCATTTCTTTCATTATGTTTCGTGGGTTAATGCGCACACTGTTTTGCTAATCTTCTTAGACTTTGGAGTAAAAACATATTTCCTCATTACAGGAAACTAGTGTTTTTTTAAGTGTCTTGTTTTGCAGGATCGATCATCGTATATGTTAACTGTATTATTTTTCTGTGATACTTTTGAGAAACGAGAGCTACTGTAATTTGGAGTAGGGGAATCAGAGATATTAGTTGGCCCTTACATTTATGCAGATGCAGTTGTGTATCTTATTTGGGGATTGCTCAATATCACAACATTGAAAATAATAATTGTTTTGGAGGAGTAAAAATACCCAATATTTTGGATTGTATTAGAATAAAGGCTTAGACGGGAGCTTTATTACCACTGTTAAGTGCATTATGCAAATGGAGATATACGTTTATTTAACAAAGTAATGGTTTTAGTGTGCAGATAGCATCTGACTAGGCGTGCACCTGAGTAACTCAATACAGCCAGTCCAGGACTTTACCATGTGTGAAAGATGCCATCATCGACCACAGCCAATTTACCCCACTGGCATGCAGCCACCCCTCTGCTTTCTTTCAGACCGCACGGCAAACATCCGTAACCCAACTCTGCCTCCCACTTTCAGCTGTGTGCCCATGATGTCCCAAGGGAGGCCACATTGGCAGCAGATGTGCAGTGTGTGTGTACGTGGATGCGTGTGCCGGTTGGCCGTCTTGTGCCAAAGACCCACTTTATCTCCAGTACCAAGTGTTCCACCCACCCTTCACCCATCAATACCCCCGCTGAGCTGCACCTGTTAGTTTCCCCGGAGACCCACCAGGGAGGATTTCTTTTCAGCTTCTGTTTCACTACTGGATTTGTTGTCCTGTAATTTCCCAGTTCTCCCTGGGGACTTCAGCACTACATGCCTCCAGTTACAAATTACTCAATAGAATGCAAACAGGGTAATTAACTCGCAGATCTTTACACAGCAGTCAATGATTTGCCATCATCTGTATGTGGAAGGAAGGAAGGGGTACTCGTTGCTTGCCTCTCCAGTGAACACGTTGGCGTAATGACAAGCCGCCGTAACAGTGGCTACGTCCGTGGGGAATGCTGAAATGGATACAGTGGCTCATTGTGCTGCGTTGGGTCTACTCCACTGCCATTGATGTCAGCCATTGATAAGCTTGTATGCCACTTCAATCATTTCACAATCTATTGCAGTGAAACCCTAGACAACTTCTCTTTAGCTTTGTGTCCATGTCTACCTTCGATTATGGAAAACAATACAAATGTCCTATTCACCCCGAAATCTAACTAAAACACAGACTCTGAGTTCCAGAGTCTGGTTCCCCATCTCTTTGTCAGTCAGATGAGACAGCCTATTTGATCAGTGCTGGGGATAATCTAGGACAGGTATTTGATCTGTGCTGGGAGATGATGTAGGTTACTGCCCCCCTCTGTTCTCATTTTAATGTAATGGAACATTTTAAGGGTGGTAAAGGTAGTAATCATGTTAGATAAAGGATATCATCCTCCCCCTGTCCTCTGCATTGATTTCTGATAGTGGGTTAGTGAGAGAGCTGTAATAATGACAAGACTGAGCTTGCTGTGATGTCACACATCATTGTAAGGAGGAGGAAATCCAATAGGCCCTTACTGTACATATTGTGGAGGTTTTCTCAGTTTCTCAGTATTATGTATGACACACAGACAGACACCTGTGTAGACAAAGAGTGATGCATTTCTTTGTGTAATGTGCGAAATGGGTGGACTAGCCTACATTCTTGTAAATACCTGGCTATGAATAGCCTCTGACTTCTTTGAACGGAGTTGCTACAGTAGCATTCCTCTGCAGAGTTGGACCTGGGATGGACTGTGTGTATGAGACAGTCTGCTCAGAGCTCATGGAGCGATCTGAGCAGCACACCAAAGACGAAGGCTGAGAGAGAGAGCTAATTAGAGCTCCTTACAGAGCCTCCTGCCAGCCAGTCCCTTTGGAGATCCCTCCGGTTTTCATTTGCACAAAACGAGGAGCTGATTTAAAAAAATATTTGTGTTCTAATTAGTTCTCTCCCATTGTACAAACCTCTCATTTCGTCCCACATCGAAGATAAAAGAAAAATGTGGGATGAAACAATACGGAGCGTTTTAGTCTCTTTGTGTTGGACACTGAATTGTCCTGATGGGCTGATGCCAGATTGCGTCATTGGTTGGAGCTTATTTAAAATGGTAATCTGGTTGACAGTGGAGAGCAGATCAAAGAGTGGTCTCTCCGGTGACTGCTGTTACCCTCGCATAACATTTTCTAATTGATTTGCTTCATGGTTAGGCCTCTAGCCCTTTTATGGACTAGATGCATAGTCTCTTATTTAAGATACTCTTTGAAGAGGTAGGCTTTCGGATGTTTTCGGAAGATGGGCAGGTCCTAGTTTCAGGGAGAAGCTGGTTCCACCATTGGGGTGCAGGACAGAGAGGAGCTTTGACTGGGCTGAGCGGGAGTTGCCCTCCCATCGGGGTGGGAGGGCCAAGAGACCAGAGGTGGAAGAACGGAGTACTCGGGTTGGGGTATAGGGTTTGAGCCATAGCTTAATGGTAGGGAGGGGCACTTCCTGTTGGTGTACTCTGTAGGCAAGTACCATGGTCTTGTAGTAGATGCGAGCTTCGACTGGAAGCCAGAGGGAAGAAAAGTAGTTGAGTGTCATCCGCATAGCAATGATAGGAGAGGATGTGAGGATATGACAGAGCCAAGTGACTTGGTGTATAGAGAGATGAGGAGAGGGCCTAGAACCGAACCCTGAGGGACACCAGTAGTGATGTGGTGCAGACACAGATCCTCTCCACATCTTCTGGTAGGATCGACCTGTCAGGTAGGATGCAACCCAAGAGTGTGTAGAGCCTGAGACGCCCAGCCCTGAGAGGGTGGAGAGGAGGATCTGATGGTGTCGGAGGATGAGTGCACACACACAGACGCAGTCACTGAAAACACACAGACATGCATACTCAACACTGAGCTGACGTACAGGTGGGTGAGGTGTGTTGGTTTTCTGCAGGTCAGGTTTGTTGATGTCCTACACCTGTATGGCTTTGTTCACTACCTCCTTAAATTAGGGTAGGCGTTACTGTTAGTTATAGTGGACGGGTTGTTTTCCCATCTTTCAGTGTTCCGCTCTCTCTGAACGTTCTTGAATTTACTGTAAACACAGCGGAAACTCTTTCAGCACAATTGATCTTCCTCTAGTTTCTAGGTCACATCAAAAGCAGCAAGGCTCAATCTGTTATAGAACACTGTAATTTCCACCCCTGTTAGCATGTAGTCTAAAGAGGTTCCCTGCCTCCTCCTCTCCCCCTCACACCACAAATAATTATAGCCAGACCGATAAAAGTCACAGAGTACCTATATATCTTCTGATGTAATATAGTTTTTTTAGAGGTGGAATGAAAAACAGACCTTTTTTTGTGCTCCAAAGGATTAACAAAACTTTCAATTGATTTCTTAACTAAATATTTACATTTATATTATTTAATTAATGTGGTTTTACAGGATATCCACCAAAACGCAACCATATTCTCTATAAATATACCGAGTCAGTGTGCGAGGGTACAGGTTAGAGGACATTTGTACATGTAGGTAGGGGTGAAGTGACAATGCATAGATAATTAACCGCGAGTAGCATCAGTGTATTCATGCATATTCAAAACAAATAATGAAAGAAAAGCAGTGCAAGTTTGAATTTTATAACGTTAGTGTGGGAGAGGAGGAAAAATAATTGTTAACGATCAATAATGACAAACCTCCTGGCATTGACAACTTAGGCAACGCTAACGCTACTGAGGATGGTAGCTGACTCTATAGCCACTCCTATCTGTCATATATGTAATCTGAGCCTAGAGGAAAGTCTTTGTCCTCAGGCCTGGAGGGAAGCCAAAGTAATTATGCTACCCAAGAGTGGTAAAGCAGCCTTTACTGGTTCTAAAAGCAGACCTATCAGCTTGCTGCCAGCTCTTAGCAAATTGTTGGAAGAAATTGTTTGACCAAATACAATGCTATTTCTCTGTAAACAAATTAACATACTTTCATTATGCTTATAGAGAATGGCACTCAACATGTACTGCACTGACACAAATGTCTGATTGGTTGAAAGAAATTGATAATAAGAAGATTGTGGGGGACTGTACTGTTAGATTTCAGTGCAGATTTTGATATCTTTGACCATAACCTGTTGTTGAAAAAACTTAAGTGCTATGGCTTTTTAACCTCAGCTCTGAATCCACAATATGGCAATCTATCTAATAGATCTCAAAGGGTTTTCTTTAATGGAAGTGTCAAACATGTAAAGTGTGGTGTACCGCAGGGCAGCTCTCTAGGCCTTCTACTCTTTTATATTTTTACCAATGACCTGTCACTGACATTAAACAAATGATGTGTGTCCATGTATGCTGATGATTCAACCATATACGCATCAGCAAACACAGCTAATGAAGTCACTAAAACCCTTAACCTTTTGTGACTAGGGGGCAGTATTTTCATTTTCGGAAAAAAAAACGTTCCCGTAGTAAACGGGATATTTTGTCAGGACAAGATGCTAGAATATGCATATAATTGACAGCTTAGGATAGAAAACACTCTAAAGTTTCCAAAACTGTAAAAATATTGTCTGTGAGTATAACAGAACTGATGATGCAGGCGAAAGCCTGAGAAAAATCCTATCCGGAAGTGCCTCGTTTTGAAAGTGCTGCGTTCCAATGTGTCCCTATTGAGCAGTGAATGGGCTATCAACCAGATTACTCTTTCTCCGTATTCCCGAAGGTGTCTACAGCATTGTGACGTAGTTTTACGCATTTATGTTGAAGAATACCCGTAGGCGGCTACATTGCGCAAGTGGTCACCTGATGCTCCCAGAGAGATTCTTGCGTAAAATACAGAGGTAGCCATTACTCCAATCGGTCCTACTGAAAAACGAATTGTCCCGATGGATATATTATCGAATAGATATTTGAAAAACACCTTGAGGATTGATTATAAACAACGTTTGCCATGTTTCTGTCGATATTATGGAGCTAATTTGGAATATTTTTCGCCGTTTTCGTGACTGCAATTTCCGGACGATTTCTCAGCCAAACGTGAAGAACAAACGGAGCTATTTCGCCTACAAAAATAATATTTTTGGAAAAAAGGAACATTTGCTATCTAACTGGGAGTCTCGTGAGTGAAAACATCCGAAGCTCATCAAAGTTAAACAATT
Source organism: Oncorhynchus mykiss (assembly GCF_057628025.1). Classification (NCBI taxonomy): domain Eukaryota; kingdom Metazoa; phylum Chordata; class Actinopteri; order Salmoniformes; family Salmonidae; genus Oncorhynchus; species Oncorhynchus mykiss. The sequence goes on from NC_143029.1 coordinate 21,433,147, forward strand.
TAATTTGATTGCTTTTCTGATTTCCGTGACCAAGTTACCTGCTGCTAGCTGGACAAAATGCTATGCTAGGCTATCGATAAACTTACACAAATGCTTGTCTAGCTTTGGCTGTAAAGCATATTTTGAAAATCTGAGGTGACAATATTCCTATTTTCATGAATAGGAATATTTTCTAGTAATATTTATGTCCATTGCGTTATGCTAATTGTGTGTCAGATGATGACAATGGTCCCGTTCACGGGATGGGGTGTCACTAGAGGTTAACAGAGTTGCAGTCAGTTTTGGAATGGGTGGCCAGTAATAAACTGGTCCCGAACATATGTAAAACTAAGAGCATTGTATTTGGTACAAATCATTCCTTAAGTGCTAGACCTCAAGTGAATCTGGTAATGAATGGTGTGGCTGTTGAACAAGTTGAGGAGACTAAATTACTTGGCGTTACCTTAGATTGTAAACTGTCATGGTCAAAACATATAGATTCAATGGTTGTAAAGATGGGGAGAGGTCTGGTCGTAATGAAGAGATGCTCTCCTTTTTTTGACACCACACTCCAAAACGCAAGTTCTGCATGATCTAGTTTTGTCTAATCTTGATTATTGTCCAGTAGAGGTCGACCGATTTTATGATTTTTTTTCCGATACCGATTAATTGGCCGATAAAAAAAAATATATATATATATATATATATATATATATATATATATATTTAAAAAAAAAAATGTAATAAAATAAAATAAATATACATACACACACACACACACACACACAGTGGGGAGAACAAGTATTTGATACACTGCCGATTTTGCAGGTTTTCCTACTAACAAAGCATGTAGAGGTCTGTAATTTTTATCATAGGTACACTTCAACTGTGAGAGATGGAATCTAAAACAAAAATTCAGAAAATCACATTGTATGATTGTTAAGTAATTAATTTGCATGTTATTGCATGACATAAGTATTTGATCACCTACCAACCAGTAAGAATTCTGGCTCTCACAGACCTGTTAGTTTTTCTTTAAGAAGCCCTCCTGTTCTCCACTCATTACCTGTATTAACTGCACCTGTTTGAACTCGTTACTTGTATAAAAGACACCTGTCCACACACTCAATCAAACAGACTCCAACCTCTCCACAATAACCAAGACCAGAGAGCTGTGTAAGGACATCAGGGATAAAATTGTAGACCTGCACAAGGCTGGGATGGGCTACAGGACAATAGGCAAGCAGCTTGGTGAGAAGGCAACAACTGTTGGCGCAATTATTAGAAAATGGAAGAAGTTCAAGATGACGGTCAATCACCCTCGGTCTGGCGCTCCATGCAAGATCTCACCTCGTGGGGCATCAATGATCATGAGGAAGTTGAGGGATCAGCCCAGAACTACACGGCAGGACTTGGTCGAAGACCTGAAGAGAGCTGGGACCACAGTCTCAAAGAAAACCATTAGTAACACACTACGCCGTCATGGATTAAAATCCTGAGGGGCACGCAAGGTCTCCCTGCTCAAGCCAGCGCATGTCCAGGCCCGTCTGAAGTTTGCCAATGACCATCTGGATGATCCAGAGGAGGAATGGGAGAAGGTCATGTGGTCTGATGAGACAAAAATAGAGCTTTTTGGTCTAAACTCCACTCGCTGTGTTTGGAGGAAGAAGAACACCATCCCAACCGTGAAGCATGGAGGTGGAAACATCATTCTTTGGGGATGCTTTTCTGCAAAGGGGACAGGACGACTGCACCGTATTGAGGGGAGAATGGATGGGGCCATGTATCGCGAGATCTTGGCCAACAACTTCCTTCCCTCAGTAAGAGCATTGAAGATGGGTTGTGGCTGGGTCTTCCAGCATGACAACGACCCGAAACACACAGCCAGGGCAACTAAAGAGTGGCTCTGTAAGACGCAGCTCAAGGCCCTGGAGTGGCCTAGCCAGTCTCCAGACCTGAACCCAATAGAACATCTTTGGAGGGAGCCGAAAGTCTGCATTGCCAAGCGACAGCCCCGAAACCTGAAGGATCTGGAGAAGGTCTGTATGGAGGAGTGGGCCAAAATCCCTGCTGCAGTGTGTGCAAACCTGGTCAAGAACTACAGGAAACGTATGATCTCTGTAATTGCAAACAAAGGTTTCTGTACCAAATATTAAGTTCTGGTTTTCTGATGTATCAAATACTTATGTCATGCAATAAAATGCAAATTAATTACATAAAAATCATACAATGTGATTTTCTGGATTTTTGTTTTAGATACCGTCTCTCACAGTTGAAGTGTACCTATGATAAAAATGACAGACCTCTACATGCTTTGTAAGTAGGAAAACCTGCAAAATCGGCAGTGTCTCAAATACTTGTTCTCCTCACGGTTACATTTAATTTATTTGTAATAATGACAATTACAACAATACTGATTGAACCCAGACAGGATGACCACATCAGTGAATCAACCCACTCAGGTGACGCACCCCCTCCAGGGACGGCATGAGAGAGCCCCAGTAAGCCAGTGACTCAGCCCCTGTAATAGGGTTAGAGGCAGAGAATCCCAGTGAAAAGAGGGGAACCGGCCAGGCAGAGACAGCAAGGGCGGTTCGTTGCTCCAGAGCCTTTCCGTTCACCTTCCCACTCCTGGGCCAGACTACACTCAATCATAGGACCTACTGAAGAGATGAGTCTTCAATAAAGACTTAAAGGTTGAGACCGAGTCTCCGTCTCTCACATGGGTAGGCAGACCATTCCATAAAAATGGAGCTCTATAGGAGAAAGCCCTGCCTCCAGCTGTTTGCTTAGAAATTCTAGGGACAATTAGGAGGCCTGCGTCTTGTGATGTGTAGGTATGTACGGCAGGACCAAATCGGAAAGATAGGTAGGAGCAAGCCCATGTAATGCTTTGTAGATTAGCAGTAAAACCTTGAAATCAGCCCTTGCCTTAACAGGAAGCCAGTGTAGGGAGGCTAGCACTGGAGTAATATGATCCATTTTTTTGGTTCTAGTCAGGATTCTAGCAGTTGTATTAAGCACTAACTGAACTTTATTTAGTGCTTTATCCGGGTAGCCGGAAAGTAGAGCATTGCAGTAGTCTAACCTAGAAGTGACAAAAGCATGGATTAATTTTTCTGCATTTTTGGACAGAAAGTTTCTGATTTTTGCAATGTTACGTAGATGGAAAAAAGCTGTCCTTGAAATGGTCTTGATATGTTCTTCAAAAGAGAGATCAGGGTCCAGAGTAACGCCGAGGTCCTTCACAGTTTTATTTGAGACGACTGTACAACCATTAAGATTAGTTTTTAGATTCAACAGAAGATCTCTTTGTTTCTTGGGACCTAGAACAAGCATCTCTGTTTTGTCCGAGTTTAAAAGTAGAAAGTTTGCAGCCATCCACTTCCTTATGTCTGAAACACATGCTTCTAGCAAGGGCAATTTTGGGGCTTCACCATGTTTCATTGAAATGTACAGCTGTGTGTCATCTGCATAGCAGTGAAAGTTAACATTATGTTTTCGAATAACATCCCCAAGAGGTAAAATATGTAGTGAAAACAATAGTGGTCCTAAAACTGAACCTTGAGGAACACCGAAATCTACAGTTGATTTGTCAGAGGACAAACCATTCACAGAGACAAACTGATATCTTTCCGACAGATAAGATCTAAACCAGGCCAGAACTTGTCCGTGTAGACCAATTTGGGTTTCCAATCTCTCCAAAAGAATGTGGTGATCGATGGTATCAAAAGCAGCACTAAGGTCTCGGAGCACGAGGACAGATGCAGAGCCTCGGTCCGATGCCATTAAAATGTCATTCACCACCTTCACAAGTGCCGTCTCAGTGCTATGATGGGGTCTAAAACCAGACTGAAGCATTTCGTATACATTGTTTGTCTTCAGGAAGGCAGTGAGTTGCTGCGCAACAGCCTTTTCTAAAAATGTTGAGAGGAATGGAAGATTCGATATAGGCCGATTAGTTTTTTATGTTTTCTGGGTCAAGGTTTGGCTTTTTCAAGAGAGGTTTTATTACTGCCACTTTTAGTGAGTTTGGTACACATCCGGTGGATAGAGAGCCGTTTATTATGTTCAACATAGGAGGGCCAAGCACAGGAAACAGCTCTTTCAGTAGTTTAGTTGGAATAGGGTCCAGTATGCAGCTTGAAGGTTTAGAGGCCATGATTATTTTCATCATTGTGTCAAGAGATATAGTACTAAAACAATTGAGCGTCTCTCTTGATCCTAGGTCCTGGCAGAGTTGTGCAGACTCAGGACAACTGAGCTTTGAAGGAATACGCAGATTTAAAGAGGAGTCCGTAATTTGCTTTCTAATAATCATAATCTTTTCCTCAAAGAAGTTCATGAATTTATCACTGCTAAAGTGAAAGTCATCCTCTCTTGGGGAATGCTGCTTTTTAGTTAGCTTTGCAACAGTATCAAAAAGGAATTTCGGATTGTTCTTATTTTCCTCAATTAAGTTAGAAAAATAGGATACAGTAGGGTTTAGTACAGCAGTGTACAGTGACATTTTTGCCAAACAAGCTCTAGTTTGGTGGTACATTCTAATGCTAGATTGTATTTTCAACCAGCAACTATCAGGAAATATCACTGATCAAATTTTTACACTTTCATCAGCTGTTGTACAATATGATATAAAACACAGACAAAACTGAATTTTGATTGGACTGAGCCTGAGTCTTCTGACTTCCACGTGCTTCAAACTTTCTTTTAAGAGGTATTTTCTCAGCTATCTGCAATACAGGTATGATTTGAAGAATGATGCAGGTGTTAAACATGTGCTTTGCTACACAAAAAGCAACAGTTGATTACTCCATTGTCTACACTTTGATTAAATCAGTAGACCTATAGGAATATATTTGAAAATACCATGTACTTATCATTAGCTTTTAAAACAATTCAATCTGTTTTCTTTTATCTTCTTTTGGACAAGATTGAGGCTCTCTCTCCACTAGTCAACCCCTTCCTTCTGTGAGGGGGATTCACCATCTTCGTCGAATGTTTATATCATTTATCTGCTGACATTCACCGAAAGCCTACCATTGTGCAAGTAAGGATGCCAAATGAATAACTCTCTTAATGATGCAATTCAGTAGGCTACTGACAAATCACTCACTTTAACATCACCCTCTGGCATGTCCTGATGGACTTCATATCGAAAATACAAACGAGATCTTTAGCTTACTTGTCCCGATGCGATACCATGGACATTGTATGATTTATGAATGGCAAGGATATATGAGATACTTTATTCAGTCAGTTCGACACCTTTTTTAAACTAGTCAAGCTTTTATACCTAAAGGGTTCCTAAAATGCTAAATAATCATTGGTATGACCATCTTAAAACAATGCCTGTGTTATATAATTTAGCAATGCAAATCATTTTCTATTCTATATTTTGCTTGTAACATTTGCATTCATTTTATGTTGTTTTTTGAGAAGATTAGAAAATAGGACGCTGCCCATTTAAGACAGACGTTCCCAAAGAGATATCGACATGGCTACAGTAGACTGGCCAAGATGAACTCTGGATGTCTTTTTGTAGCTTTCTTTGTGTAGACTATAAACCATAGCCAGCATATTCTTAGCATGTTCACTATTGAACGTTTACATTTGCGAAGCACTTTACCTAAAATAAATAAGCTCAGCGAGTAGATTGATGGGTGATGATTGATGCCAGCTTGGGTATGCTGTGTGACGGCATCAGCTCATGTAATGCTCGAGAAGAGAGTGGCCAATCATATTGCTCAAATACAAATAGCATGAAATGTGCACGTTTAGTCTTCAATGATTTTCAATGGTAGACTGCGACAGAGCAGGTAAATCTGGAACTGGAATGCAAAAATGGGGTGAAAGTTACGAGATCCACAGGCCCGACTGACATGTTTTTACTGGCCCCTTAATGTCAGACCCTGCATGCCAAAGAAAATAAATGAACACAATAGGTGGATTTCAACTCATCATTACCAGATTATATGGGACATATGCACATTCATTCTCTCTCCCTCAGCGCAAGTACATTTGACAGAAGATACCACACCCAGGCACCAAGAGACGGGACAGACAGCAGACTGTCACACCAGCAGTGTTTCCCTGTCATCGCTCACTCTGTGACTGACAGGCGACTGTCCTATCAATAGATGCTAGAAGATTCATTTTAGCGGAAGAGGCCTCAGCAGACTCTTTTCTGACTGGCAAATTGAAAAGTAGCCTAGTTAATTTAAGTGGAAAACATACCCAGCTGAAAATGAGTCTTACAGCCGGCGCTAATGGAAAACACTGACACAGTAAAGGATAGTAGAGTACTCTATAATGTACTCTACTGTACCTAAATATATTGTATTGAACTATATTGCACTGAGCTCTACTGTGCTGTACTTTGAGATTCAAACTTGTGAAACACAGATGTCTATGATTGGTTCAGATTTGGTCCAGACCAACCAAATTTGGTCTTGTTTGAAGGCAGAGCTCATTTAAAATAATAGCCAGTGTGTAGAATAATTCTCAAATATGCAAATGTATACCTTTTTGTGTACCCATTTAGGATACATCACCATGAAGAGAATGACATTCATATCCTTAATTATGCATTTCTGTGTAGTACAGATCACGGACTAGAGGTCGACTGATTAACCGGAATGGCCGATTAATTGGGGACGATTTCAAGTTTTCATAACAATCGGAAATCGATATTTTTGGACACCGATTTGGCCCCCAATAATGTTTTTATTTAATTTTTAAAAACACCTTTATTTAATTAGGCAAGTCAGTTAAGAACACATTCTTATATTCAATGACGGCCTAGGAACGGTGGGTTAACTGCCTTGTTCAGGGGCAGAACGACAGAATTTTACCTTGTCAGCTCGGGGATTCAATTTTGCAACCTTACAGTTAACTAGTCCAACGCTCTAACTACATTGCACTCCACGAGGAGCCTGCCTGTTACACGAATGCAGTAAGAAGCCAAGGTAAGTTGCTAGCTAGCATTAAACTTATCTTAAAAAACAATCAATTGATCAATCATAATCACTAGTTAACTACACATGGTTGATGATATTACTAGTTTATCTAGCGTGTCCTGCGTTGCATATAATCGATGCGGTGGGCATTCGCGAAAAGGACTGTCGGTGCTCCAACGTGTACCTAACCATAAACATCAATGCCTTTCTTAAAATCAATACACAGAAGTACAGTGCCTTGCGAAAGTATTCGGCCCCCTTGAACTTTGCGACCTTTTGCCACAGTTCAGGCTTCAAATATAAAGATATAAAACTGTATTTTTTTGTGAGGAATCAACAACAAGTGGGACACAATCATGAAGTGGAACGACATTTATTGGATATTTCAAACCTTTTTAACAAATCAAACACTGAAAAATTGGGCGTGCAAAATTATTCAGCCCCTTTACTTTCAGTGCAGCAAACTCTCTCCAGAAGTTCAGTGAGGATCTCTGAATGATCCAATGTTGACCTAAATGACTAATGATGATAAATACAATCCACCTGTGTGTAATCAAGTCTCCGTATAAAAATCTACAATGGAATGGTTCAAAAATAAACATATCCAGGTGTTAGAATGGCCAAGTCAAAGTCCAGACCTGAATCCAATCGAGAATCTGTGGAAAGAACTGAAAACTGCTGTTCACAAATGCTCTCCATCCAACCTCACTGAGCTCGAGCTGTTTTGCAAGGAGGAATGGGAAAAAATTTCAGTCTCTCAATGTGCAAAACTGATAGAGACATACCCCAAGCGACTTACAGCTGTAATCGCAGCAAAAGGTGGCGCTACAAAGTATTAACCTTAAGGGGCTGAATAATTTTGCACGCCCAATTTTTCAGTTTTTGATTTGTTAAAAAAGTTTGAAATATCCAATAAATGTCGTTCCACTTCATGATTCTGTCCCACTTGTTGTTGATTCTTCACAAAAAAATACAGTTTTATATCTTTTTGTTTGAAGCCTGAAATGTGGCAAAAGGTCGCAAAGTTCAAGGGGGCCAAATGCTTTCGCAAGGCACTGTATATATTTTTAAACCTGCATATTTAGCTAAAATAAATCCAGGTTAGCAGGCAATATTAACCAGGTGAAATTGTGTCACTTCTCTTGCATTCATTGCACGCAGAGTCAGGGTATATGCAACAGTTTGGGCCGCCTGGCTCGTTGTAAACTAATTTACCAGAATTTTGTATGACATAACATTGAAGGTTGTACAATGTAACAGCAATATTTAGACTTATAATTAAGTCTATGATTTGATATTTGATAGAGCAGTCTGACTGAGCGATGGTAGGCAGCATCAGGCTCGTAAGCATTCATTCAAACAGCACTTTCGTGCATTTTGCAGCAGCTCTTCGCAATGCTTCAAGCATTGCCCTGTTTGACTTCAAGCCTATCAACTCCCAAGATTAGGCTGGTGTAACCGATGTGAAATGGCTAGCTAGTTAGCGGGGTGCGCGCTAATAGCGTTTCAAACCTCACTCGCTCTGAGACTTGCAGTAGTTGTTCCCCTTGCTCTGCAAAGGCTGTGGCTTTTGTGGAGCGATGGGTAATGATGCTTCGAGGGTAGCTGTTGTCAATGTGTTTTTTGGTACTCTTTTTTTGGCACTCCAATAATCGGTATCGGCGTTGAAAAATCATAATCGGTCGATCTCTATCGGGGACCCATGATGAAATTCGGTTACCGCAATTCCGTTACAGGGTGTAAATCCACTTCATGTACTGTAGTTCAATAGCCAAAATAGATTCAAAGTCAGTGTGTGATGTCATAGCTGACACCCTATTCTTTCTGCAGACGTAGTTGAATCTTCATTGGGAGCAGATATTTTAGAGTTTTGGGAAAACGTGGACGCATAAAAACTGAGGGGGAGATTTGACCAAAATGGTTTTGCCAAACTTTGTATCTGCACAGTTCTTCCAGTGTTTTTGTATAATTTTCAGTGTAAATTGTTAAAAGTGGTCCTTGTGCATAGAGTTGTATGGTTTATTAAACTTTGAAATCAATGTCTTTTGCGTCTCAGCGCCATTCCTTTATCGTGGAATTGCCCAACACACACAGCAATGAAACATGGAATGCAATAAAATAGATTGGAATATCAGGTATAATTACATCAAAAGGATACCTGTACCATTCTGATCCACCACACTGGTGTGAATCCATCTCCATTGGGACACTATGCTTCATCTGAGGGCTTCTCTGAGACTCTCCTACAGTACCTACCTGGACTGTCCTGGGGGACACTTCCTGTTCTGTGTTTGATGAATTCTTCCACAATTAGATTATGTTTCCTTCAATTAGCCTGCATCTGTTGTTCCGTAACAGCCTTGAATCAGTGTGTGCTTGAATGTGTGTCAAGGGAAAAACATGTTCATGCAGGGACTCTCTCACATTACAGCTTGCATAATGTAGCATATACAACACACACACAGAGCAGTGAAAGTACCTACTCTTCATGATGTGAACAGATTGTGTGGCTAGTGTGGTCTGTGTGTGGAGCAGGTGGGAGGCAGCAGAAGCAGTGCCATGCTGAGAATTGATTGAGGAATGGGATGAACAGCTTACTGCCTTCTAATCTGGTGAAGACTCTGGAAGGCTGTACAACCTGGCTAACTGGGATACATGATGATCCTGACAAGAGGCTGCAGTCTTGTTTACTAGACCCCAGAGTGAAAACAATGACACAGATATTGTTATTGTCTGTTGCTGAAGACTTGTGCTCCTGCAGACTGGTTTTAACTACACTAAGAGCATAGCTGACTATCAGGAGCTGTTGCTTCTTGTGCTTGTCTCTCTCACTCACTAGCCCAATGTTACGGCCAAGATGGCTGTCTTTGACTGCTATTTGTTCACTTAGTCTTATTACAGATGATAAGGACATTGATGGAAATGTGGCATTTTGTTTTAAAGGTGTTTATCTACCTGTGCAAGGAGCGCAAACAAAGAATGGATTTAATGGGGAGTGGTGCTAGGCTATGCTAATGCTATTCTCTACAACAATTCAGTTCCCAGCAGCCCCTAACATCATACACTGTGTAGTTGGGACTGTGTAGTTGTGGGCCACATACGGCATGGCTCCTTGTGGTTGTGGGCCACATACGGCATGGCTCCCTGTGGTTGTGGGCCACATACTGCATGGCTCCCTGTGGTTGTGGGCCACATACTGCATGGCTCCCTGTGGTTGTGGGCTACATACTGCATGGCTCCCTGTGGTCGTGGGCCACATTCTGCAAGGCTCCGTGTGGTTGTGGGCCACATACTGCATGGCTCCGTGTGGTTGTGGGCCACATACTGCATGGCTCCGTGTGGTTGTGGGCCACATATTGCATGGCTCCCTGTGGTTGTGGGCCACATTCTGCATGGCTCCGTGTGGTTGTGGGCCACATACGGCATTGCTCCCTGTGGTTGTGGGCCACATACGGCACTGCTCCCTGTGGTTGTGGGCCACATACGGCATTGCTCCCTGTGGTTGTGGGCCACATACGGCATGGCTAGGTGTGGTTGTGGGCCACATACTGCATGGCTCCTTGTGGTTGTGGACCACATACTGCATGGCTCCTTGTGGTTGTGGACCACATACTGCATGGCTCCTTGTGGTTGTGGGCCACATACTGCATGGCTCCTTGTGGTTGTGGACCACATACAGCATGGCTCGTGTGGTTGTGAGTCACATACTGCATGGCTCCCTGTGGTTGTGGGCCACATACGGCATGGCTCCCTGTGGTTGTGGGCCACATACGGCATGGCTCCCTGTGGTTGTGGGCCACATACGGCATGGCTCCCTGTGGTTTTGGGCCACATACGGCATGGCTCCCTGTGAAGTTGTCAGGGGCTGGTGGGAATATTATGAATTAGTGATGCTGAGCGTAGTTGGTCCTGTGAGGCTCCTTGTGGGAATAGGTGATTCGTGCCGGGCAGAGAGGATAAGGTACTGAATGTGCATGAGACGCTTGAGATGAGGAAAATAGATTTTAGGGTGTGCTGCAGAAGTGCAGATCCATCATGAAACAGCAGTGAGACTTCCCTCCCTTTAAAGTTTCACTAACCTGATCCTCCAGAGAAAATAGTCAGCTACAGTCATGTTGCTGATGATTTAGATTTCTATGCTTGGCTGCATTTACATAATGATGGCAGTGATTTCATCATATGCACTTTTAATGATCAAAGAATAGGCTACACGTCCAGTGCTCTCAAGCAAGCAGTTCTTTGTGCCGTACTCCCATTAGCTATATCGCCTATCAGCAGCGCTCTCTGGACTGACTATATTGGCTTCCAAGTTATATTCAAGTTGTCAAAGAAACAAAGGTCTACATTTGTCACCTCCAATATTTCATATTAGCTTCAGCCAGGCAAAAAAAAGCTCTGCTAAGAGGATCTTCTCCAACTCGCCTGTCCTACAGCTGCTTGTCCTGAGCCCTGTGTTCTGTGCCTGCTGCCGGCACTGTCTGTCTCTGTCTATCTGGCTCTCGTCTCCTTCAGAAACATCCAAGGCACTGAGCTCCTACACTATAGAAATAGAATGAATAGAGTGGCTGTAGATTATTTTCAAAACGTCTAAATGAATAGAATGACAGTAAAGTAGTTATGCTATGTGTTCACTGAATAGTTATCTGAAATTCACTACAATTGTGTTTGATTTTTCACTTTGATGGCAAACTTTCTGTGCTGTCACCATTCACTCCCAGTCATTCCAAATGCAGAAGCTGGTCACTTGTTGAATAGTGGCGGAAAGAGTTATGGGATATTAGAATCCTGTATATTTTTAACCTGAACTCATGCCAGGAAGTAAAAGCAGGAAGTGTACCCTTCAATTTGTGCTCTGATTTGTTGATTGAACTCAACTAACATTACAAAACATACATTCCATTGCATGAGCCACATCATTTGAATGAACATTCTACATTACCATGGCAATCCAGCATACCCCGACTTGATATTCACGTAATAATAAGAAATTCCCCTCGACCATGCCCAGAAATTGGTGATTAAAACTCTTTCCTATTGACCCCCATTGTAAAAGCTAGCTAGCACTCGCTTACTCACATGGCTGCTAGCACCATCATGAAAAGGGGCATGAGCCCTACAATGTTAAGTTTTTCTAAGTAGTGAGAACACTCAGGTGCAGGCAATGTTGAAATGTAATGTTTAGACGTACCTTTTTTTCTGTAGTTTTTTTAATTTACTAAAGCAAGCAGACAACAAGAAAATGTTGTTTGAAAAAGGCCAAGTATTTGCTGTGAGCCAATGGGGTAACCACAGGTTGTTTTCCCCACAGGCCTTGGCCGTGATGTTCTATCTAATAAAAACGGGGACTATCAGTTGATAGAACACTCCAGAATACAATGGAAATTATTGCATCACAATACCAGGCAGCCATTGCGAGTGTACCTGTGAGTTTACCAGTCAAATTGCCAGAGTTAGAGCTTCCAAGACTGTTTTTATTCATTATATTTGTTCGTTCTCCACATCATAGTTCTGCTTTCCTTCACACACTGCTCTGAGAGTCCTCAATATGAGATGAGGGGGGTGGTCTGACAGCAGGGAGTAAGGGAAATGGAAATTTGGCAAACAGATGATTATTTCCCAGGTTCCCCAAACTAGCTGAATGTTCCAGGCTGGTCAGCAGAGAGAATAGAGCGGGGAAACGATGAGAGGAACATGGAGGACATGCTGCTAGGGGATGGAAACGGACATGAGGGCAGGAATAGTTTTTAATGATTAGGCTTAGCCCTTTGATTCCTTTGCCTTTTTGAATAGCCAGTTATGAGTCATGTGATTCACAGACTTTGTGGTTCTGTTGGTAGTTTCACTCTGCCCCATCCCTGTTTTGTCCTCACATGACCCCCTTGACTCTCCAACCAACCCTACAGTATGTAGGCCTATAGAAAATAAAGCACTCCCTTGGGGCTGTTTATGAATCAATAGACATCTGCCCTTGATCTGCTCTGCCCCCTCCCTATCGTCTTAGAAGGACAACACACTGAGGGAGGTTAATCCCCTTAACACACAGAAAAGCAGACTATTCCCAGCTCCACTTTCAGGTCCCTTCTGACTGACTCTCCTGCATAGATCTAGCCTGGCTCAGCAGGTCAAAGAGTTGTCTCTGCTGCGTAAACACCCTCTGATCTGTGAGACCAAACACAGTCATTCAGAAGTCTCTCTGTCTCCTATCTCCTCAGAGCCCTGTATTTGAGCACAGGCATGTGTTACCTGACGACAAAGATCTGCAATAGGGGTGGGCATTTGAAATGATTTCACTATTCAAATAATGTCATGACATTTTTTGGGATATCCGGTTAGTCGAAATTCAAAATAATCTAACAAATTGCTCTCGACTCTCTTGACCAATCAGATTGACGCAAATGCCGAGGGCAGTACAACAGCGGGCAGGCTGCTTTTCTCCGGTAGTTTTTGGCTAACGGCAACAGTGAAGCAGAATTTTGATTTAAGTTACAAAAACTTTTTCTGGTCAGAGTTTGGCATTGATCTGTGTCAGGTCCTCCTCTTGGTATGTGCCTGTAATAGTTATTTGAAGGGTGGGAAATGGCATACTGTTTGTTGGCAGGGCTGACTGGAGGGCTAAATACTCAGCAGTAGCTCAACACACCTTTCATGTAACTATGTCACAAGGATCATTTAATTTAATTAAGACCAATGCCTTTTCATTGATAAAATAGGCCAAGAAAAAATACACTCACACACGTGTTTGAATACTAACGTCCGTTTGGATATTTGAATAACCGTGCCCACCCCTACTCTGCACCCCCAGGGCACCTGTAGATGCCATATAGGAGAGCCCTAGTGATATGCCAGCATGATCTCTGCTGCACTGAGTTTGTTTGTTTCTCACTGCAGAAGATACATGTTCTCCCTCAACTCCAACACCCCCCCCCCCCTCTGAACACCCGCTGTCGCTGCGGTAATCACATCTGGGCTGTCACCTCATTCCAGTATTGCCGTGACGTCTTTGGACTAGACAATGCCGGCAGTAAACAATGGGAAAGCTTCTGCCACTGATCCGCCCGCCAACAGACAGCATGCAGAGAGCACGAGAGAGCCACGAATGACGAGATTACATTTTGACTCAAACGCTTGCATTAAACCCTGACTGGAAAAGCAATTACAGCCTTGTAAATCAGGGAGGCTGGCGCTCCTTCTGAGCAGGAGCAGAACTCTCTTGGCTGTGCCGGTTCCTGTGCCTCCAGTCAGACCGCGCTGCGGGAAGACGAGGCTTTGTGCAGGAGGTTGAAAATAGAGCTGTCTGGATGGAGACAGGTAACCCACAGTGAACAAAACCTTTCCCATTAGGGAATAGTCCACCAGAACAGCCTGCTGCTTTCTATTGCAAACAAATCCTAGCACTACTGAATGAGAATCAATACAGCCCTGTGTTCAATGCCTCCCATCTCTCCACAGCTTCTAATTCAGTGGCTCTGACAAATGGCTCCGGCTCCCAGTCGCCTAGCTACTAGCTGCACCAACCAACAGAACCGCTGGCTTGTTGCTGGCGTCCCCTCAGCAGGACCACTGTTGCCTAAGAGAGGTGTGAGCGCCGAGAGGCTACAAGGGAGTGGAGCCCAGAGTTTCGGGGTAAATTAAACCCCGGACTCATTGAGCCAAGATCTCTCTCTCTTCCTCTCTATGTGGGAGTCGATAAACTAATCTAATTTCCGTAGGAGACTGCTGGCTGGTATGGGGAGTCCACGCTGTGCTGTAAATTACTTCCTACCAGCATTCTCTACAGGCGGGCCCTTTAACAGAGGGATGAGAAGTTGTTCTGGGGCTGTTTGTTTAGGCCCAGGCGTAGTGGAGCTGGGTACATTTTATCAAGGGGAAAAAGGGTGAGGTGCCTTTCCATAAACAACACTATGAGCCCCTCTCGAAGTTTCTCCCACAATCTTAAGCCTATACAGTGGACTTTCCATGATGGACTGAGCCAAACACAGACTCACACTTAGGCTAAACTATTCTGACTGTGAAGGGTAGGTCCTCCTAATTCATGTCTTCTATCTGGCACGAACAATTTACTTTTTAACACTCAATTTCATTCCAATCTTTCCATCTTGGAGACTATAGCTTGTGCATTATCATCTCATCATTAGAAATGATGAGAAGAAGAGCAGACAGAGCAGACATCATTAATAAACACTTTTGCCGTTGTGTTTGGTGTTCTTGTTATTCTTCGCTTGATTAAGTATCGCAGAAAGAAGTGTCGATCTCACAAAACTCTCCAGAAAATACTCATCTGTAAACCAATGAGTAATATCTCACGGCCCACTGCTCCGCTTAAGAGGGACTGTATTGTTTCTGTCCCTTGATTCTCTAAAGATTTGTTTCATAGGATATGGGGATAACAGGGATATCGTGGCTACCCTCATCCACTTAGATGGTTTTGCTAGTGATTTTCAATAGACAGCGTGCAGTTGATCGCATCTCCCTATGTGGATCTGAGCGGCTGAGATTCCTGGAGAAAACATATTTTAATCTCTGTCTGGTCTCATCTTTTGCTCGAGGGGGATTTCCGCTTCAATCTGTCTCTCTGTATCAACTGGAGAGAATGGCAGCATATTTCTCTTTTTCTCCCTTACAGCCTAATCCTCCCAACAACAAACTAGAGGACACACTGGTAGTCGCTACCCTGCAGAGGAGAACTGAGATATGACTGTGCAGAGAGAGAATTAGGCACTAGCACTGTGTTGGGATGCATTGTTAGTGCAGCCGGAAAGCCCATTCCCTTCCAATTTATCACTTCAATAGCCCTAATTATTTCTGGCCTGTTATTTTCCCATATGCTATGCTAACTTCAAGTTGGACTGTGCTATAGCCAAATGCAGTAGTGTTGCGATTTAAAATGGTAAGCGTAATCTCAGACACTCAACAAAGTCAACTTTTATAGATTTAAGTGAGTAATATACCTTTTCATTCAGATTTGAAAACTTTGAAAAGCTGTCCTTGTTTTTAACAGCTTATCTGACTCCATCTGGGTTGAGTCACCATGGAGAGAGAAGGAAAGGGTTTATCCTGTAATCTCCAGGGTTTCTCGGCTATGATTCCATTGATTTTAAGGAGGATTCGGCTTCTGTTATAGTGTTTGGGACCAAAATAGAAACTGTCAGAAGTCACTGATTTGAAGAACAGCCTTGTGACGCATAAAGCTTGGCATCATTATTCTTTTTGGAAATGTCAGAATTAATGTCGGATGCGATGTCTCTCGGGTTACACCAGGGTCACTGAAGACATCAAACTGAGACGTCTTATAGATTTTTCCTGTTTTAATGTCAAGGTTTATTAAATGATTGACAGACTTCCCTGCACAGTTAATATCTGTAAGCTAATCAACATGTTGTCAAACATAAAATAGCCTAAAGTCTATATAATCTCACAAATTGGCCTACACTCTTTATTTAACAAAACTGTCAAATACTTTGCTGGAAACCTGCCCACAATGACCAAAACACCCATAGGAAGTGAATCACCCTTCACAGATCTGCTTAGACCTAAACCTATTTCTCACCCTTGTCCCCCTTCCTCTCCCTCTGCCCACAGATGATGACATTTGCCTGGGACAGTTACAAGCGCTACGCCTGGGGATCTAATGAGCTGAGGCCTGTTTCCAAGCAAGGCCACTCCAGCAATCTGTTTGGTGAGTATCTGTCCCCAGGTCCCCTTCAATCCCCCAGAAGGCTGATTCATGCCCAACCTCACTGCCATTGACCTTGCCCTACAGATTAGGACCAAACTGGCAATTAGTCAAAGCTATCAATCAATAATCCTGTGGTGCCAGCCATGCCGGGGAGAGGAGAGGGTACATGGAGCATCGCTGAGTCTGTCTGGAGTCTTTACCAGTAGGCCTGGGAGGCTCCGATTAAATAGATGATTTGTATTGTCTTCTCAAATTGTAATCTTGTTTTGTTAGTGGATGGTATTGCTGCTGCTGTAGACTTCTATTGAAGATGTATCGTTGCTGCTGTAGACTTCTATTGAAGATGTATCGCTGTTGCTGTAGACTTCTATTGAAGATGTATCGCTGTTGCTGTAGACTTCTATTGAAGATGTATCGCTGTTGCTGTAGACTTCTATTGAAGATGTATCGCTGTTGCTGTAGACTTCTATTGAAGATGTATCGCTGTTGCTGTAGACTTCTATTGAAGATGTATCGCTGTTGCTGTAGACTTCTATTGAAGATGTATGGTTGATGGAAGAATTTCTCTCTACTTTTTCTGGCTGGTACAGAGGATTTCATCCTAAACACTTTGAGTAATAAACCCTTTGCTTTTACACATGAGAAACTTTTAGTAAACACCCCCCTCTGTACTGGAGAAAGCTCTTAATACTCCCTATGCTTTGATATGTTTGCTAGAAGTATCTCTTGACTGATAGATCCAGATAGATGTACATTGTTCGGTAGTCTCTCTGTAGTCTCTGAGATTTTGTGGGTGTGTGTGTTAATAAGTGTTGCTGCTTCCTATCTCTCTGTCCCATGTGGGACATACTAGACTGTATCCCTCTGCATGACTCCTGGGTAAATGGAACGATTGCAGTGTTCTTGTTTCTACACAAACATAAATAAACAACCCCCTCCTGTGTGGTTGCTATTACACTGCTTGGCTTGGACTACATAACGACCCCCGCATATTGGGTTTTGTTAAAATGCTGTACTTGCTGAATGGAAGTAGAACAATGACTCAGCACAGCTGGTTCCTCTTACAGGTATTACAACCCCTTTGTTATAGCCATCACTATCGTTGATTTTCATTTGTGGAGTTAAATGAATACTCCATGTTCAAATGACCTCGCTTCCATTTTCAGATTAAGGATAAATGATGCTTATCGTTCCACCACCCAGGTCTGTATGCAGTTGGTTGAGGTGGCCCATTCTGGATGGTATTTAACACCATTTCTGTTTCATTCACAAAGGTTAAACAAAGTTAAACTTCAGCTTTAATATTTGACTTGAATTAAACGTGATCCATATCTAGTGTGTACATTATGAAAATTGATTTTTCCAGAAGAATTCAAAAAGTCAATAGGAAGGGAAAATGTACTTTAAGACCTACACTATCATTGCACTTTCTCTCCCCTCCCTCTCTTTGTGTGGTCTAATTCAACTTGAACAATGAGGATATTTGGTTGGGCTGTTGATAAAATGTCTTTACGGCTGTAAATGAGCTCTGGTGTGTGATTGGCTGTATGTGGGTGAGCTGTGCTGTGACAGTTGGGAGTAGAGTGATTACAGGATTTCAGATGGGCCAGAAAACCAGGCTGTCTCACAGAGGTGCTAAATAAGGTGTGGAGTCTGGTGTGGTGGAGAAGGAGAGCTCTCTGTCTCTCTCTGTCTCTCTCTATCTGTCTCTGTGTTTTTGATGAACAGCTCTCCTCTCCCCTACCGATAACACCAGCCATTTCAGACATGGGCTACAATCTCACACAGAGTTTGCATTCTAATTAAAATGTCTCCCTAATACGCCATGAATGTTCTCCTTCCTCACTCATAACTTTCCATTAGGGACAGGAGTGTCATATAACCTTTTGCAAGTGCTCACTTCTGGAAGTATGGTACCTCATTTAAAGGCCTAATACAAATTCCTCCTACTTAATCTTTTACTCTCTTGAAATATCTTTCAAACACTTTCATATTTAACTTAGAATTTCAATCACCCTTGTATAAATTCTATTTCATTATCAGGGATTTAAGATATGCAAATGCCTGTATGAGCGAAAGCTCTCTGAATCCAGAATGGCAGATTGCTTTCTCTGTTTTGGAGTATTTTTCAGGCCTTTCTCTTGCTAATCTAAAGCAAATATGTTTTACCTGAATGTTAGACATAAACTATCACGTTCTACAGGAGTACTGTACATTGCTTGCTCTCAAGAACCTGTCATTGGTATATTTTGATGCTAAGGTATGATTTACGCACATTCAACATAGCATACCGCATGGAATTAAAAATGGAGTATGTCACACAGAGTTTTGACGGCGGTGTAAAGTCATGGCATAATGCTTTTTCTGTACTCTATCATTGTATTTTGGGGCATCAGATCCATTGCTCTCTGCTTTTCAGAAAAGTAAACTTATTTGCAAGATTTCAGCTGAGAATGCTAATGTGTTTAGAAGGAAGCCTCATTAGCTTACTTCCACAGAACTGGAGTAGACGAAGGCAATTAGGTTGTGTTTTCAACCTCGCTTGCCAAGCCTATTGGTTTTTTCTTGGATATAAAGGAGAAGGCTACAACCCCTTTAAGGTGCCATTGATTGCCGCACCTTGAGCCCCAAAGCTTGACAACAGTACTCTTCTTCAAGCTGTTTATCACTAGGGGAAAAAAGGTTTCCAACTATGGTCAAAGGTGACTGGAGAACCCGTGCCTGATGAAACATTCATGGCTTTGCAGCAATATACTCTGCTTTCCCGCCATCACTTCCCTCCTCCTGCTGCCACTACAAGGCTTCAGGACAGGCAGAGAATTTATGTACCACATTTGATTAACACTCTTAATTTAGCCAGGGAAGCTGGAGTAATATATACTGACACTGGCATTTATTCCTGTCACCCACTCTCATAACGGTACACAGACGCTAGCGAAGGGGCTTCCCATGGTTCATAGCACAACACAGCCCAGCGGTGTTCCTTCTCTCCCCTGTCTGCTGCACTGCAGTCCTCTTGGCATCTGCAGCAGTGTGAGAGATCACACACGACAATCGTCGACCCTGACAACCACCCAGCGCAAAGGCTATTATATCCAGGGGCCACGGTGAGAGGGAGCCATTTGTGACCCACAACCTTGGATTCGGTCCTATGTAGCAAAATGTGAAATGGTGTTTTTCACATTTGGATGAAAGTAGAGACTCGCTAGAAAATGGTATATCATACACTGCAGTTGAGGAACAGTGGAAAGTAATTCTGCTTTGAAAGTTGATAAACTAACCCCACTTTTGAGAAAATGACCTGTGAATGTTTTGGTATACCTCCTGGTGAGCTCGTGTTTGTCCACACCCATTCAGTATCGTATTCACACCTTCTTAAGCCTTAGCCTCAAATCAAATATAATTTTTCACTAAAGCCAAATACAACAGTAGACCTTACAGTGAAATGCTTACTTACAAGCCCTAACCACCAATGCAGTTTAAAAAATACCAAATTAAAAAAAATACCACAAAATAAGAATAGGAAATAAAAGTAGCAAATAATTAAAGAGCAGCAGTAACATAACAATAGCGAGGCTATACACAGGGGGTACCGGTACAGAGTCAATGTGTGGGGCCACCGGTTAGTCGAGGTAATTGAGTAAATATGTACATGTAGGTAGAGTTATTAAAGTCACTATACATAGATAATAACCGAGAGTAGCAGCAGCCATTCGATTAGATGTTCAGGAGTCTTATGGCTTGGGGGTAGAAGTTGTTTAAATGCCTCTTGGAGTTAGACTTGGCGCTCCTGTACCACTTGCCATGCGGTAGCAGAGAGAACACTGCTAGGGTGGCTGGAGTCTTCAACAATTTTTAGGGCCTTCCTCTGACACCACCTGGTATAGAGGTCCTGGATGGCAGGAAGCTTGGCCCCAGTGATGTACTGAGCCGTACGCATTACCCTTTGTAGTGCCATGCGGTCAGAGGCCGAGCAGTTGCCATACCAGGCGGTGATGCAACCAGTCAGGATGTAATCGATGGTGCAGCCGTATAACCTTTTGTTGTTCTGAGTACCCATGCCAAATCTTTTCAGTCTCCTGAGGGGGAATAGGTTTTGTTGTGGCTGCTTCACGACTGCCTTGGTGTGCTTAGACCATGTTAGTTTGTTGGTGATGTGGACACCAAGGAACTTGAAGCTCTCCACTTGCTCCACTACAGCCCCGTTGATGAGAATGGGGGCATGCTTGGTCCTCCTTTTCCTATACTCCACAATCATCTCCTTTGTCTTGATCACGTTGAGGGAGAGGTTGTTGTCCTGGTACCACACAGCCAGGTCTCTGACCTCCATATAGGCTGTCTCGTTGTTGTTGGTGATCAGGCCTACCGCTATTGTCATTGGCACACTTAATGATGGTGTTGGAGTCGTGCCTGACCGTGCAGTCATGAATGAACAGGGAGTACAGGAGGGGACTGAGCACGCACCCCTGAGGGGCCCCTGTGTTGAGCATCAGCATGATGGATGTGTTGTTACCTACCCTTACCACCTGGGGGGCGGTCCATCAGGAAGTCCAGGATCCAGTTGCAGAGGGAGGTGTTTAGTCCCAGGGTCCTTAGCTTATTGATGAGCTTTGAGGGCACTATGATGTTGAACCCTGAGCCGTAGTCAATGAATAGCATTCTCACATAGGTGTTCCTTTTGTCCAGGTGGGAAAGGGCTGTGTGGAGTGCAATAGAGATTGCATCATCTGTGGATCTATTTGGGCGGTATGCAAATTGGAGTGAGTCTAGGGTTTCTGGGATAATGGTGTGGATGTGAGCCATGACCAGCCTTTCAAAGCTTCATGGCTACAGACATGAGTGCTACGGGTCGGTAGTCATGTAGGAAGGTTACCTTAGTGTTCTTGGGCACAGGGACTATTGTGGTCTGCTTGAAACATGTTGGTATTACAGACAGACAGGGACAGGTTGAAAATGTCAGTGAAGACACTTGCCAGTTGGTCAGCACATGCTCGGGAGACACGTCCTGGTAATCCCTGCGGCCTTGTGAATGTTGACCTGTTTAAAGGTCTTACACACATCGGCTGCGGAGAGCCCACACATCTCTTTAAGGATTCACATGTGAGGTCATGTGCTAAACAGAGTGAATAAGGTAGTGTAGAAAACAATCAAAGATTTCAAGACTAAAAGTGGTGACCGTAGTAGTTGTCCTATATCCTAATCTGACTTTGGTGCAGGTCATGTTGTTCTTCACATTACTGTCTCTGGTAAACACACATTATATCAAATAAAATATTTTTTTATTTGTCACATGCACAGAATGCAGAAGGTGTAAACAGTACTGTGAAATGGATACTTGCGTAGTTAAGTCTTTTTGTTTAGCCTAGCCATGTAGCTATATAGCTCGCTAAACAATGAGCCAAAATCCCAACTTTAATGCCACGTTCAAAACAACTGGGAACTCAGAAATCTCAGACTTCGGACTAAAGTGTGTTCAAAACAATTGGGAAATCGGAAAAAACAATCTCCTACTGGGGAAATTGTATGGTCATCCAACTCTTTCTAGAGCTCCAACTTTCCGACCTGAAGATCAACTAGGTTCAATTTTAGCTAGTTAGCAATGCAAATGGTTTCTGAGATACAAATAATATTACTACACAGATCATACACGTAATGTTAGCTAGTGAGCCAGCCAGTTAACGTTAGCTCGCTTTAACTCGCAATGAAAATGACTTTCTGACATAGGGCCTCCCAAGTGGCGCAGCAGTCTACGGTACTGCATCGCAGTGCTTGAGGCATCAGTATGGCCCCGGGTTTATGTTTCCCCCAACACATTGATGCGGCCGGCTTCTGGGTTAAGCAAGCAAGCAGTGTGTCAAGAAGCAGTGTGTTTCGGAGGATGCATGGCTCTCCGACCTTCACCTCTCCCGAGTCCGTAGGAGAGTTGCAGCGATGGGACAAGACTGTAACTACCAATTTGATATCACGATAAAGGGGTAAAAGTACAAAAACTATATAATATCGGAAAATATAGCTAGGCTCTTACCCATATACATGGATGAACGCTTCTCCCTCTGTCATGGATGCTACATAATACATAATATAATAAATAATTCATTGCTGCACAGTATAGGTACCGTTGTCAAAAACTGACTGCACATGCGAGCGGTTTCATGTGACAGAGATGAAAATATCTGTAAAAGATGTTTGAAGGAGGGGAGATCTAAAGATGCAACAACTAGCATGGGTTGCTAATATGACTAGGATGCTGCCTTTGGATACTGGACAATGAAAGAAAGTTGAAAACCAATAGAACATGAGAGAAATAGGCTACTGTTTTCAATGGCATATGGAAGTCTATATAAAAGAATTGCCTCCACGTTTCAGATAGTCATACTTTACTTTAAAGCGAGGTAAGACATGCCTCATAATAAGAAGTACAATTTCAGGTTTCAAACAATTAAGTATATTTTCAAAATGAATACCGTCTCCAGCTCATTGCAAAGTAGTGTATGACCCGCTGTAGCTTGCTTACCATTGCCTGTATGTTCTTGAATGGAGAATGGGAAGCACGCTTCAATTTTCCAGGCCATCAACACCTTTTAACACACAATTGTATTTAGAATTGTTATGCGATGATTGGGTTTCTTAAATCACGTTTCACTCACAGGAGGTTTAGTGGCACCTTAATTGGGATAACAGGCTCCTGGTAATGGCCTGAGTGTAATGGGTGGAATGCTATCAAATACATCAAACACATGGTTTGCATCTGTTTGATGTCATTCCATTTCCTCGGTTCCAGCCATTATTGTGAGCCGTTTTCCCCTCAGCAGCCTCCACTGATTTCACTCCAGCAGAAATGAAGGAGCAGTTTGAGAAGCTGTAGCAGCAGCTCTCGTGCTGCCTGACAGATTTCCTCTTATAGTCTTTGTATCTGTATGCTGTGCACGTGTGATAAACATAACGACAAACGAAAATACACACGCGCCAATTTAATTCCACTAAATTACACAAATGGACCTATTGACTGATAATCATCAGCAGTCAAATGTATTTCCATCAATGAATAGTCTAAAAACCATTATTTTGCAATGGGATTTTATTTCTTCTCCCGGACAATTGGCCGCGGCAGTTTTATCGGCTTTAAAAAGAAATATCGGGCAAAAGTCAGCTATTTCTGGTTAACAGAAGCCCTGACACACAAAAATACATACACACAGATACTACCAACGCCATCCCGAGCCAAGGATAAATTCAGTCGGCCTCCTATTAATCAAGAAATGACAGAGCTTTGCATTATTAATCTATGGGAGTGCTTGGTTAATGGAACCTGAGGTATGCATAAGACATGGCCAGACATCTGCTCTGCGTCTGGCTCTGTTACTGGGGAAGATGGAGACAAGGCCGCGGCATTGATCAGTCCGATGCATGGCTTATGGCTGCTCCACCAGCTGCAGACGCGGACAGGAACCAGGTGAGCAGACACACCCCCTGCTCCGCCCTGCAGGATGTCAGCCTGGTCACAGAGGAAGCCAACCCACCCTAGCTCAGTAAGTAGGCCTAGACTCTGGGCTGTGGGATGCCACTTATCTATTGAAGTATGTTTTGATATGAGATGCTGCTTGGAAAGCAACGCTTTTTAGAGACTCTTCCTAGCAATTAGAAGCTTCAGAATGTTCCAGACATTTGGCACACTTAGCTAATGTATTTCACTTGATTTTTTTTCTTCAGTTTTTGAGTTTTCTGTCCAACCTTATAGTTCATCCTCAACTGTAATCATACTTTCTGCCTGACTCTGTGTTTTGACGTGTTTTTAGTCTAGGTCTCCTGTCTCCCAGAGTTGGGAAATGAATATCAGAGTCAGGAAATGTTGTCCTAATATGATTGCCGTTATTTGGTCTGATCAATGAAGTCCGCATAGTCCTGCTGATGTCTCTGTTCCCTCATGGCTAGACTTATTAATACCTACCCTTTGCATGTCTGTTGATGAGCAAAGTCAATCAAATGGGTTATTTATCTTGTGGAGTGAATACAGGGATTCATCCACAGTTTAGAATTGATTTGTAAGTAATTTCCTCCCTCACAACATCAGCATTAAGCCTCTACCAAGATACAGCCAGAAAAAAAGAGCTACGGTTGATTGTTTAAACAAAATCTAAATATATCTAGAATTGACATGGATGAGAGAACCATTCATGGTTTTGTATCTCAGTTTTGTGTGGAAATGGGACTCCTGTTGATGTTCTATTGTAAACATTAGGAACACCATGACAGACTGACCAGGTGAATCTAGGCGAGAGCCATGATCCCTTACATCCCTTTTTAAGCCTTAAGACAATTGAGACATAGATTGTGTATTTGTGGGTGGGCAAGACAAAATATTTAAGTGCATTTGAACGGGGTATGGTAGTAGGTGTCAGGTTCACCAGTTTGAGTGTGTTATGAACTGCAACGCTGCTGGATTTTTCACGCTCAACAGTTTCCTGTGTGTATCAAGGATGGTCCACTACCCAAAGGACACTTGACACAACTGTGCGACGCATACATGGGCCAGCATCCCTGTGGAACGCATTCAATACCTTGTAGAGTCCATGCCCCGATGAATTGAGGCTGTTCTGAGGGCAAACGGGGGTGCAACTCAATATTAGGAAGGTGTGTCAGTGTATATGCACGTCAATGAGTGTTTTTATTAGTTGTTAGCTAAAATGTGATCCATAATATTGAGTAATTTGACTTGTCTGTGAGTAGTTTCAGTACCCATGTAGTTTGGCAGGAAAATGAAAGGAGATTTAGCTATATTTCCTCAGGCTAGTCATAAACTATATTCGGAAGTCCCTCCTCTCCTACCCCTTCTATGTGAATGGCCAGATGTAATAAGGGACCTCCCTGTGTTTTTATGTTACCCCATCACCTCCCCTACAGGGGTTGGTAGGTCCGTCAGTAGGCAAGTCAGTATGCGGCTGGCTCTGATAGTGTGTGATATCAATGCTGTGATGTCACAATGCAATTGGTATCTCAGTCATGAGGATGATAAGTCCAGGGCTTTAGCAGTGACAGACACACGTTTAGGATTAAGAGGTCTCATTGCCCTGAACCAGATACCAGATCCAATACACCTGTAGTCATAGGGGCTAAAAGCATCGCTGCCTCTGTGGTTTGATAAATAATTCATTATATGACTCCTCACACGTGTGCTTGCCAAAGAAGGTGTAGCACTGGGGGCACTCTAGTTACTTTCTATGTGTGTGTTTTTTTTAAAGCATAGTGGTGGCACGCCCAGGTGGGAGCAGAGAAGCCTCAACAGTATCATGGCTAATAAACCCACAAGGACACAGCATGTGTGGACAATGCTCCATCCATTAACATCAAGCGCAGTAGAAACACAATGGGGAAAACCAAATATTCTCATTATCTCTGTCTTGCAGTATGATGGGGGAGTTCAAAGTTGTCAAACCGCTCTGGCTGATTATGATGTTACGCTTTCGTCCAGGTTCTGAGTTGCTGAAAGTTACAAATTCATCAGGCCTCTGAAAGGAGAAGAACAGTGGAGCTGAGCAAGCCTTAGGAGAGTGCATTTCAGCTCTGTGCCCCTGTGAGCTAATTTACCGCGATGACTACCGAACCGTGACGCGCCGTCCGGATCTGGGGCTGCGCTCACATTAATTACCCAACAAAACAAGTGGAGCGCTGTGCTGTGAGTGTGTGAGCATTATCGTTTTGCAGGGCCTCCCGTGTGTGGCTTGGCTTGGTGGTGATTAAGTGTCTGCTCCCCACAGAGCTCTGGAAATTTCTATTCAAGAAATAGGCCTAAGTCTTTGCCAATGAAGCAAGAGGCAGCGATAGCAGCTAGATGCAAGTTTTTTTCTTTCTATTTGTCTTTGAGACTGTTTGTCTTTTGCGTTTCTGCAGAGGCGTGTTTGATGAAGCGAGCCTGACCATTTGAAGCGATTGTTCATGAATGAGAGCTAACACCATCTCAATGTTTGTCAGTTTGATTTGTTTTCTCTGATCTGATGGATGAGTTGTTACAGCTTACAAACAGATCCATTAGGCGCTGCACGGAATAAGAAGCCATTGCTTCTCAGCCAGAATTGCTCATCAAGCTTGTTTTGACATGGCTATTGGTTAGCTTCCTGTTCTGCTTTTGGGGATGGCATGGTGAAAACACTCACACACACTCACAGTCCCTGGAGGGTTGCCAGTGTGTCTGATGGGACTGGAGGGCTCTCTTGTCTCCCAGCAGAGGACCATCGTCGTCCCTCCGCCTGGCTGATCTGAGATGCCTTTACCAGCAGCTTCTCGCTGAGCAAGACAAGGGTATCTGCTTCAGCTGTAATCACCAGTGTAATCTCCTCTGATGGAAGCTGCACTCATGCCCTGAAGAAAAGGCCGCAGTGAGAGGACACCGCTAGTAGGAAGAAGGGAGAACAAGGTGAGGAAAAGAGGAACAAGTCTCTGCATTAATCGGGATGATAAGAGCTCCAGTGTGATTATGACGTGGAGCTACATTAAGAGGATGACATATCTTCGATATGCTCGACAATGCTCGATTGTACTGCCATGTTTTATCCTTCCCCATTTACTGTCCGATGTAGATGTACAGTTAATGATGAAGACGATGATGATGAGTAGGATTTACAAGATAATGTCTTTCTCCAAATGCTCAAAGCACATCACTTTGCTTTGCATCGCTAGTGACAAACACTCCTGAGAGTATGTCAAGACTCCTGAGTGGCCAGGGTTTTCCTTTCAGATGACTGGTCCCGGATGGAAGCAGACAGACGGACCCAGAGCGCTGTGGTGTGAGCTGTAGTACGCTCCACCCTCTGCTTACACTACCTTTCTCTCTCTCTCGATCGCATCCATCAATGCGTCATTGCCACTGGCCCAGCGGCTGGAGAAGAAGCTCCCAGGAGACTTGACTTCTTGCTGATTTACACATGGCTGTCATCACAAAGGAAGTGATAAGGCACTCTGTCTGTCAGTGGCTGCGAAGAGAGCATAGCCGCGGGAAGTAAGGGTGCTGAAAAAAATATATCTATATTTTTTCTTCACCAAAGTTGTGCGCTGGGCCTTTATTAGTCCTGTATTAGCTGTTCGATATAGCCTTCTGTAGCGTGCATCATACGGATAGGCAACAACAACAAAAAGTAGACTAAAATCATTCCAATCCCAATTAAAATGCAATGGCTGTTTACCTTATGGCTGGCTTTAGGACCATGCAGCTCATTGCTCGGAGAACAGCTGCCAGCCTGTTTGCCTTTTATGTCACTTCTAGATGTCACTTCTAGAAAACAGGGCCATTTGCTTTGCCAGTCAGCTGTTTAGGCAGTGCGCCGATAGCTTTAATTTGATGTCGGAATTTGAACTTTACATTGTAAGCCTTGTTCTAATCTAATAGCCAGGGGTTATTTTAATTGGGAGGTGGGGGGCCCCCCTTTTTGGTGATCATTCAAAACCAAAAGCTGTTTTATTGCTATTAAAATATAGGTTGTCATAGTTGTAAGACTAATTGTTATTTTTATTTATTCGCCCACTAGGCTAGTGCAATTTTTGTTTCATGTACAGTGATTCGTCCTTTAAAAGTTGCAGCATTCGATAGCCTTCAATAGTGGCTGTACTAGAGAATTTAAAACCTTTTTGTAAGAACATAGTATATGGGACTGATTTTAAGAAATTTTGCTTAATTAATTTGATATTATGGTGTTTCTATTCCAAGAAACTAAAATCCCTCTGGGGAAGTCTAACCAATACCCAAACAGAGATACAGTGACAATAAAATCTCATTGATTTATCAAGACCAGTCCCTATGCTTGTCTCAGCGCAGTGCAAAACAGTGCTAAAATAGTTGTAGGCTATTGCTTCAAATCCTATTGTTTCTAACTTCAATATGCTCTTTAAATAAATAAGACCTACGCCACTTTTAACAGCACATTACTCAACACTAGCGACTTATTTAACCTTTATTTAATTAGTGATTTTATTACACAGTATGCCTACACATTGATAGGCAATATACGAAAAAATGAAAGAAAATGCACTGAAACCAAAATACCTTTTTAGTTTTGGTGATGCTCCTGCTCATTTAAGTCCTCTGGTGGTTACGGTCCTATCCCTGGAACGGGTAGCACCATAGAAAGAAGCTGGCTTGATGAAAACAATGTCCATTTCGTCTGTTCTCTTTGGTCACAATGTCATTTTTTGCAGGTAAGGGGGATGTTCACACCTACAGTAGCCAGACTATAAAGAGTCTATTGTCCTGCTAATCGGGCTACTAGTGTTTGAAAACCGGTTTTCAAAATGCCACCAGCTATCCATCACTACTGTAAATAAAAACACAGCATCTTGTTTACATCTAGTTTACATTCTTTATTGAAACCACAATGTCACAAATAATTTGTATCTACCTTTCCAATTACTTTTAGAGTTTGGGATTTACAAATGTGTGCTTTTCATGTCATTTTTCGTTAAATCCAGTTCGGATTTATGTATAACTTTTGAGTGACGCCTTTAGTGAGAGGTCTAATGCTTTAATATTTAATAATATCTGCCCTCTGAATTCATATCTAAGGGGCATTTTTCACGACATTATTAATTACATTTGTTTAGGTTTGAACGTGCAGACTGGCACTAAGACCAGCAGGAACGTTTCCCTAGTCAGCACCATTATTAGTGCAATGCCCCTTAAAGTGTTGCTCTGTGCTACCCAGTGGGGCGGGGTCCACTGCTGTTTCAGTGGATACAGCTGGAGAACTGCAAGGCAATCCCGTTGTGCGCCACTCGGGAGCCATGAGCGATATATATTGTCCCCTGCTAATAACAGGGTTAATAATATATCTGTGAGAATATCCAAGGGGCTTTTGTATAATTCTAAATAATAATTATAATCCCTTTGTTTAAAAAATAACAATATTTTGGAGATTTCGTTTTCAAATAACGTAAAATGAGCGAGGAAAAAGGCCATAGTTTGTAAATAAAGCCAGTTTGTTATTTAGAATAATTTATTTCTGTTTTTAGAGGGAGCGAAACCAAAAACCTACAGTCTAAATGAAAACCAAAAGCCGGGTCTCCCAGTCGAGGTCGGCACGGGTATTGAACCAGCATCTATAGCAACACAGCTTGCACTGCTATGAAGTGTCTTAGACGGTTGAGCCACTCAGGCACTGTACAACGGGATCGGTCGGGAGTGGCCTATAGTACTACAGTAAGAGCAAAACAATCCTAATAGAAAAATAATAATCTTAGTGTAACAGTTTTAGTAAGTAATACTGAAGTCATGCACAATTATCCTTTTCTATTTAGGTTTATTATTGGCTACTGTGTTGCAATATTAATATTCCCCGAGCAGTCTTGTTGATTTAAAAAAAAAAAAAATTGAATATTATTTTGCCTCGTTCGTTGATACAATGCTTCAATATTCTCAGAAACACCTTGTCGATACAATGCTTCAATATTCTCAGAAACACCTTGTCGATACAATGCTTCAATATTCTCAGAAACACCTTGTCGATACAATGCTTCAATATTCGCAGAATGTTTCCCTTCCCTGGCGAATAATGCAGACAGGCAATTAGTTGGGCGCACACATTATAAGGAACATCTCCTGAATTCACAGCAACAATTTTGGTGGGAAGCGCACGAGACAATGACAGTGTCATAGTACACTGTATGTGCCATTCTGCACGGGTGACTTCATATAGCCTACAGCAGGTGGTCTGCAAACCTTTTCATGTGAGTGACAATTTACCATCTCTAAAGATCTGCGTGCCAGTTATGATTTTCATATAAGCATTGAAGGCTACTCAACTGCCCACAAACTGAATAGCCTCATTCTAGCTGGCTACTAGACAGAGACATTATTCAGCCACACCCCACGGCGCTCCACTATGTATACCGAGGTGCTGTCCACTCAGCAGTGCTGAATTACAGGTGTGGCCTTAATGTGTAGATTTGTCTTCATTCCTTCCTTGAGTTTTTGTCTTTATGCATCCTTGTCTTTTGTAGGCCTAAGTAATTCCTTTTGATGTATCTATTTATTTTTATTTAACCTATTTAACTAGGCAAGTCAGTTAAGAACAAATTCTTATTTACAATGACGGCCAATCAAAAGGCCTCCTGCGGAGACTGGGGCCTGGGATTTAAACAATTATTAAATAAATACAATATAAATATAGGACAAAACACACATCACAACAAGAGAGACACAACACTACATAAAGAGAGACCTAAGACAACAACATAACAAGGCAGCAACACATGACAACACAACGTGGTAGCAACAAAACATGGTAGCAGCACAGAAACATGGTACAAACATTATTGGGCAAAGTCAACAACACAAATGTCAAGACGGTAGAGACAACAATACATCACACAAAGCAGCCACAAACGTCAGTAGGAGTGTCCATGATTGAGTCTTTGAATGATGAGATTGAGATAAAACTGTCCAGTTTGAGTGTTTGTTGCAGCTCGTTCCAGTCGCTGAAAAGAGGAGCGACCCAGGGATGTGTGTGCTTTGAGGACCTTTAACAGAATGTGACTGGCAGAACGGGTGTTGAATGGGGAGGATGAGGGCTGCAGGAGGTATCTCAGATAGGGGGGAGTGAGGCCTAAGAGGGTTTTAAAAATAAGCATCAACCAGTGGGTCTTACGATGGGTATACAGAGATGACCAGTTTACAGAGGAGTATAGAGTGCAGTGTTGTGTCCTATAAGGAGCATTGGTAGCAAATCTGATGGACGAATGGTAAAGAACATCTAGCTGCTCGAGAGCACCCTTACCTGCCGATCTAAATTATGTCTCTATAATCTAGCATGGGTAGAATGGGCATCTGAATCAGGGTTAGTTTGGCAGCTGGGGTGAAAGAGGAGCTATTACGATAGAGAAAAACAAGTCTAGATTTAACTTTAGCCTGCAGCTTTGATATGTGCTGAGAGAAGGACAGTGCACCGTCTAGCCATACTCCCAAGTACTTGTATGCGGTGACTACCTCAAGCGCTAACCCCTCAGAGGTAGTAATAACCCCTGTGGGGAGAGGGTCATTCTTCTTACCAAACCACATGGCCTTTTGTTTTGGAGGTGTTCAGAACTAGGTTAAGGGTAGAGAAAGCTTGTTGGACACTAAGAAAGCTTTGTTGTAGAGCATTTAACACAAAATCCGGGGAGGGGCCAGCTGAGTATAAGACTGTATCTTCTGCATATAAATGGATGAGAGAGCTTCCTACTGCCTGAGCTATGTTATTGATGTAATTTATCTGGCATAGTCTGCATTCGCAGTCAACTGTTTTATGCTCCGGTTACTTTCACATTGATGTCGGCATTTGAAGTCGGCCTTGATAGAGTGTATTATGCTTCTATACAACATTGTCAAAAGTATCTGGACAGATGCTCGTCGAACATCTCATTCCAAAATCATGGGCATTAATATAGAGGACAGACAATTTTTATACGCTACACACTTCAGCACATGGCGGTCCCGTTCTGTGAGTTTGTGTGGCCTATCACTTCGCAGCTCAGCAGTTGTTGGTCCTAGATGTTTCCACTTCACAATAACAGCACTTACAGTTGACCGGGGCAGCTCTAGCAGGGCAGAAATGTGACAAACTGACTTGTTGGAAAGCTGGCATCCTGTGACGGTGCTGCATTTAAAGTCACTGAGCTCTTAAGTACTGGCCATTCTACTGCAATGTCCGTCTATGGTGATTGCATGGCTGTGTGCTCGATTTTTATACAACTGTCAGCAAGAGGTGTGGCTGAAATAGCCGAATCCACTCATTTGAAGGGGTGTCCACATACTTTTAGTGTATTTCATGTTGCACTGTTCCACATGTAGGATAAATGAGTCAATGTAGCCTATGTATGATTATGTTGTACATTGTACACACCATTCCACAGACCAGATGATAATGTCTGGGGGATATCATTATTATTATTATTATGTTATTTATTATTTAAAACATTTCTCCCAAATTTTGTGAGATCCTAACCCGAACGACGCTGGGCCAATTGTGCGCCACCTCATGGGTGTCCCGGTCACGGCCGAATGTGACACAGCCTTACTGCAGCACATCGCTATGTGAATTATGGATAAGGCCACTTGTATTGCCAGCCATAACCTCATTGGTATCTATAATTCCTCACCTTTCTCTTTCTGAAGGCCCACTTCAACACAATCACAGAATGTGACATGGTGTTAAAATGGAAAATTACACAAGAGCTTGACAGAACGACATTGCTTTCACTGGGGGGTGAGTGTGAGGACTTGTAGGCACATTGACCTGGAAAATCCTTGCAGGCGTAAGCCAGCCTGCATCTGACAAAAAATAAACGCGCTGAACTGGGCCACTGCGGTAACAATGCCAATGACATTTTCTTGCCAAATGGGTTTGAAGGTTGACTTGCTTATTGAGTGTTGTAAATTCCAGAAGGTTCTCTGTACGTGGCAGCTAGCCCTCCGAGCTGAAATCATCTACCATCTGTCACATTGGCCTAGCTGTCCCCGTGGAGAAGGGCTCCATATTACACAGAGGCCACCTTCAAACACCACCTTGTCCATTCAGACAACTTTTTCTTAACCAATATTTTTTTTAAGAGAAAATGCACCAGTATTAAGCATTAAAGTTTCATCCAAGCTGA
Source organism: Oncorhynchus mykiss (assembly GCF_057628025.1). Lineage (NCBI taxonomy): Eukaryota > Metazoa > Chordata > Actinopteri > Salmoniformes > Salmonidae > Oncorhynchus > Oncorhynchus mykiss. The sequence continues at coordinate 21,466,375 of NC_143029.1, forward strand.
ACCTGACCCCGGCATCACCGCACGCAAACACCTGGCTATAAGACTTACTACCTTTATCAGTTTTTCTGAGATCAAATTTCAAACGTTAAGGTCAACCCTTTTCATTCTGTTGATCAATAATCTTGAACATTCTCTCCCAGGGCACTTAAATTTTATCCACTACTTTACTGCTGCATCTTTACAAGAACAGCATATTCTCCTCATTTGATCAACTCAATGTTACTTCAGTGTTAGCATTGTGTAACGATCGTCGTAGGTGGACGACGGAGAGGACCAAGGTGCAGCGTGGTACATGTTCATGATATTTGAATTACACTGAACACAAGAACAAAAATAACAAAATGGAATTAACGAAACAGTCCTGTCTGGGACAGAGCCAGAAAACAACTACCCACATCTCAAGGGCGAAAACAGGCTGCCTAAGTATGGTTCTCAATCAGAGACAACGATTGACAGCTGCCTCTGATTGGGAACCATACCCGGCCAAAAGCAGAAATACAAAACATAGAACAAAAACATAGAATACCCACCCCAACTCACGACCTGACCAAACTAAAATAGAGACATAAAAAGGAACTAAGGTCAGAATGTGACACATTGTAAGGTTTGTCACCTTTCACAGAAAGAGGTTGTCCTTTTTTGTATTCCTTTTGTTGTGACATACTCATAGGATTACAAGCATATTACTGATGTACACGGGTTTGCACACTATTTGTCCAAGGTACACTATGTTGGGGAGACTCCATTATGCCTTCATTCCAAATCCATTCCGTGTGCGCATCAGGTATTCCATCTCCATAATTGGAATGGCTGGTGTAATTCAGCCTGGGCCTCCCCTGGGCTTCACCGTGTGTGTGTGTGTGTGTGTGGTCCCCACAGTGACTGGGCCGATGCAGATTATACTGGGACTGGGAGGGGTGAACGGGCTGCAACAGAGCGGGGGAATTCATCTCCCACAGAGGTGGGATCTGGGGACCTGCATGTCCCTGCGTCAGACCCCCTGTCACAACCAGGTCTTCGTAAGAGCACTATGGAGCACTGTGTATCCTAACAGGCTGATTTATGATATGCTCTGTCCTCACCTGGGCTTTCAGCCACAGACCCAGGAAAAAACACTTTAATAGTAGATAGGTTATGTAGCCTCAGTTTACCATTAGTTTTCTCAGACACACCCACCCACAGTCTGATTTCTTGCAGTTCCACCCTCACACCTCCCATGCCCGAGTAAACAAAACAATCAAATATGTGTTATGTCTTGCCTCTTGTTTTCGCTGCTTGTATTTTTGGACATAGTATTGTCTTAATATGGAAACACAACACTAGAGCTTACATTAACATAAAACACTGGTGGCCCACTGGTGTCAGTGCGGGTCTCATTGGAACAGCACCATTTGTTTTCTAAAATGGGCCTCAATGAAGTGATAAGATAATGTCCTCCCTCAGTACACTGAGTAGTGTCACTGTCTGTATGGGTTTGATATTCTGAGCACACCTTTGTTTTGAGAGGCAATGTGCTGCGCTTCTCTGTTTCTCCGGGAAATTACAGCGTGACTTTGTCACCTTTTACGTGAAGGTTGTTTTTGTCCGAATATTGCATAATTCTCTGTCAAGCCTCAAAGGCTCTCAGCCCAGTGAAATTCAGTTTTCCACCATTTTCCACCGGTAATGATGTGAGAACTCTATTGGCAAGTGTCATCTGTCAATAAAATGCGCAGGAGTCTCTGCTCCTCTAAAGTATGAGGTATGAAGGGAGAGAGCAGGTGATGAATGAAGGCTCTGACACACAAGAGCTGCCGTCCCGTGAATGCTGCTCGCACATCCATCACCAGGCTCTTTTGAACTGGGGGAATATATTTTGCCTGTTCATGGGATGGCCATCCCCAGAGAAATTAAAAGTGACGTCCTCCTTCAGAAGTCAATTCAAGATGTCTTAATGGGAACTTGATCATGTTCTGCTCCATTGTTCTTATCATTAAGACACTGGGATTCTATATAAGAACTGATCCAGGTCATATTCTTATTTTCTCAAATCTGTCATCTTACATTCACAATTGACCAAGCTTTCAAGATCTCTTTGTCATAACAATAAAGGCTGGTACACACCGTGCCATAGGAATGCATTTTAATTGGAATCTTAGAGACCAGAGAAATGTGGCTTTGTATTCAAGTCACTCCATGGCTTGTGTACATTTATACACAGGCAATCGCATGCAAATACAAACGCACACATGAGCACTCATGCAAACACACACCTTTTCACACAGCGTGCTCTCTGCTGTGCGGTCCAGGAGGCTTGTCCCAGTAATGGGATGAGGATGACCCTTCTCCACTCCTCCTTTCTACTGCATTTTATAATTGGGCAGGCACGCTTTGCAGGAGCAAAGCCTGCCGGGCTGGTAGATAATAGATGGAAGGCACGAAATGTAACCCCCCTCATCTCTCACAGAGCCCAGGCTGCCTATTGTTAAGCATCGGGGGTGTTCAATCTATCTGTAAATAAAATAAATAATAAATCAAAACAACCAGTACCACCACATTGTATTTAATCTATTGAAGAAACCTGTATAGGTGTAAGTTAATGGGAAAGTGCCATAGACACATTATTGAGTTTACTTTAGATAACTCTGTGGACTAAAAGCTTTGCTGAGCATTAGTCTCTTCGTCTGCCTGCCTGACTGGTGCCTGTCCTTTCATCCTCCTCTCCGTGTGACTATTTGACAGTATTTTGTTTTTGAATAATAAAAGTTCAAAGTTTGCTTTTTGAATAGTGCATGACCCTAGGGTGGCAACACATACAGTTTAAGTCAGAAGTTTACATACACCTTAGCCAAATACATTTAAACTCAGTTTTTCACAATTCCTGACATTTAATCAGGAAAAATCCCCTGTTTTAGGTCAGTTTGGATCACCACTTAATAATGTTAATAATGTGAAATGTCAGAATAATAGTAGAGTGATTTATTTCAGCTTTTATTTCTTTCATCACATTCCCAGTGGGTCATAAGTTTACATACACTCAATTAGTATTTGGTAGCATTGCCTTTAAATTGTTTAACTTGGGTCAAATGTTTCAGGTAGCCTTCCACAAACTTCCCACAATAAGTTGGGGGAATTTTGGCCCATTCCTCCTGGCAGAGCTGGTGTAACTGAGTCAGGTTTATAGGCCTCCTTGCTCACACACGATTTTTCAGTTCTGCCCACAATTTTTCTATAGAATTGAGGTTGAGGCCATTTTGCCAGAACTTTGGAAGTATATTTGGGATTATTGTCCATTTGGAAGACTCATTTGCGACCAAGCTTTAACTTCCTGACTGATGTCTTGAGATGTTGCTTCAATATATCCACATCATTTCCCTCCCTTATGAAGCCATCTATTTTGTGAAGTGCACCAGTCCCTTCTGCAGCAGAGCACCCCCACAACTTGATGCTGCCACCCCCATGCTTCACGCTTGGGATGGTGTTCTTCAGCTTGCAAGCCTCCCCCTTTTTCCTCCAAACATAACGATGGTCATTATGGCCAAACAGTTCTATTTTTGTTTCATCAGACCAGAGGACATTTCTCCAGAAAGTACGATCTCTGTCCCCATGTGCAGTTGCAAACTGTAGTCTGGCTTTTTTATGACGGTTTTGAACCAGTGGCTTCCTCCTTGCTGAGCGACCTTTCAGGTTATGTCGATATAGGACCCGTTTTACTGTGGATATTGTACCTGTTTTCTCCAGCATCTTCACAAGGTCCTGCTGTTGTTCTGGGATTGATTTCCACTTCATCTTTAAGAGACAGATTGTATCTCCTTCCTGAGCAGTATGACTGCTGCGTGGTCCCATGGTGTTTATACTTCCGTACTATTGTTTTGTACAGATGAACTTGGTACCTTCAGGCATTTTGGAAATTGCTCCCAAGGATGAACCGGACTTTTGAATGGGTCTTTCTCCATTCTGAGTGTTTTTTTTTTACTGTTCAATTCAACTTCAACCAAAAATTATTTTCTGCATTTTCATTTTTTTATGCATTACCTGCACTCATTTGAGATCATTTCCACACTGTCACGTAGGGCTGCACGATATGGACAAACAATCTAGGCCTTATTTCTACCCAAATTTTGAAATTGTGATTTGACTTGCAATTTAGAGCAAAACACTTGGGTGAACTGTTGGAATCATGGAAATAGAATGAGTATTCTAATTCTATAGTTAGAATATAATAGTGGGCACTTTTATACAGTGTTAGACATGAAAATTCCAGGGAGGAGTTATTGTGACACGGTAGGAACCAAGGTGTTGATAAGTGTTTCCTAGGGGAACTTATTATCTTACTTCGCATATTCCTTTTTGATTTACAAGATATTGTTGCACAAAAAACATGCAGATTTAGGTCTACACCATCACTGGTATAATCAGTCTGTATAGCTAATTAAGTTTGCTCTGACTCAGTTGTTAAATGTACTAGCTAGTGATTAGCATTAGCGACTAACCAGATTTAGGCCCAACTTGCTAAGAAAAGACGAACCTGCTGTTTGCAGATGTTAGAAGCACAAACTAATAGTGTAATTATAAAATGCTAGTAGATTTATATTGAGCGAAGTAAAAACAGCATTGTTGCCATCAACATTGTTGCATGTGCTGCATTGACCATGCAGAGACTGAACGCAGTCCTTGATTGACGGGGCGGGGCTAGGTCTGTGTGGAATGCAGCATCGAGAGAGATGACTCAAGTAGCGAAGTAATCTATAAAAATGGACATTACAAACGGCATATCACATTTAACAAAACCCAAACCAGTCTGTGTATCAGTACTGGTACATCATAAAATACGGTATACCGCCCAGCCCTAGATGGCAGGGATGGGTTCTATGCTAAACGCTTGGCAAGCCGAGCAGGGTTGGATAATTAAAGCCAAGCAGGATTTTATAATTAAAGCATAAAAAGGACCTAAGCCCTCCTGCTGTCAGTCCTCACTGTACTCCTCTCTTTCTATTGTGGCTAATAAATGTTTCCTCTGTCACCATCTGTTGAATGAAAGGTTTACCCCCGAACACAGCACACAACATCTGCACTTCCATTAGCTGCTCTTGTGTTACTAGAAGTGATTCTGACACCTGTTATTGTGCGTATTGGATCTTGTTTAGCTGAGATCCAACACTGGGAGGTTGTATGGGTCTGATTAGCCAAGTAAAACGTAACTCCAAGATGTACTACTTCACATCAACGGAGTTGAGCGGAGACGAGAGTGGGCGGACTGGAGCCCTGACGTCACATATATATTGGAGTTGAGTTTTAGTTGGCTAGGGTCAGGCTTAACCAGACCATGTCAGTATAGGCTTAGTGTCTTAGGTCACTGCCATAAAGCTGAATACAAGGCTTTAACCCTCCAGAGATTTGTTTGATGTATGAATTGGTTTATGGATCTAACAAACACAGCAACAATATAACTTGTCATGCAATACGTGATCATCACATGTTTGGATGGAATAACCATCCGTACCCCACCACCACCCAATAAAATGAGGTGGAAAAAAGAACCTTCAATGGAGAATAAATTGCATACAGGCTACATGTGTTTAAAGCACAGTCATTCCATTTAGCTTGTTGCTCTTATCTTAATGAAGCAGAAGCAGTTTTAGCTGCACAATACCAGATGAATGAACACGGTGCTCTGTCAGGATGGTATAATGTCATCTAGCTAGTGAAGTAAAGTCTGGTGGCCAAGAGCCTTCCCAAAGCATCAGCCCACTGTGAAAAGACTTAGAAACCCTTGCTAATGTACTCTCTCGCTCTGTTTCCACTCTCTCTTCCACAGACATCCTCCTCGACCAGGTAAAAACCTGACAGAATAGCCAAAGGTGCTCTGTGAGACTTGCATTTGTTCATATGCCTGACGTTGCACAGAGATAAACAGAGGTTGCCTGAAGCGATATTCCAGCGCAGCAGGAGATATGCTCCGCTCTTTGAATAAAACAGCACACTTCCAGTTCCAACACCCGGCTGCCCTGGACCTTTCAAATAACATTTTATTTGTCACATGCTTCGTAAACAACAGGTGAAATGCTTACTTACTACGGCCCTTTCCAACTATACAGAGCGAAAGAAAAAAAAAATGATAGAAAAGTGAAACTCTTAATAAGATACACGATGAGTAATGATAACTTGGCTATATACAAGGGTTACCAGTACGACTCCATGTGCAGGGGAACGAGGTAATTGAGGTAGATGTGTACATTTAACTAGGAATAAGGTGACAGATAGTAAACAGCAGCAGCAGTGTATGTGATGAGTCAAAAAGGTTAGTGCAAAAAGGGTCAATGCAGATAGTCCAGGTAGCTATTTGGTTAACTATTTAACTAACTATTTAGCAGTCTTATGGCTTGGGGGTAGAAGCTGTTCAGAGTCCTGTCGGATCCAAACTTGGTGCATCGGTACCGCTTGCCGTGCGATAGCAGAGAGAGCTGTCTATGACTTGGGTGGCTGGGTTCTTGGATAATTTTTAGAACCTTCCTTTGACACCACCTGGTATAAAGGTCCTGGATGACAGGGAGCTCAGCCCCGGTAATGTACTCGGCCGTACGCACTACCCTCTGTAGCGCCTTGTGGTCGGATGCTAAGCAGTTGCCATACCAAGAGCTGATGCAGCAAGTCAAGATGCTCTCAATGGTGCAGCTGTAGAACCTTTTGAGGATCAGAGGACCCGTGCCAAATCTGTTCAGCCTCCTGAGGAGGAAGAGGTGTTCTAGTGCCCTCTTCACAAATGTGTTGGTGTGTTTGGATTGTGATAGATCCTTAGTGATGTGGACACCGAGGAACTTGAATCTCTCGACCGATTCCACTTCAGTGAATGGGCGTGCCTAGACCCTCTGTTTCCTGTAGTCCACGACCAGCTCCTTTGTCTTGCTGACGTTGAGGGAGAGGTTGTTGTCCTGGCACCACACTGCCAGATCTGACCTCCTCCCTATAGGCTTTACCTCTGGTCTTAATCACAGAACCATGACTCTGACTGTGCTGTTGTTCCACCAATACAATATGTTGCTATGAGAGGAAAATATGATGTTAGTCCTAAAGGCTTTGTTTTGTTTGCCTTCCCAGGGAGCATAAAAGGAGCCACCATCGTGGATGCTCTGGATACCCTGTACATCATGGAGATGTTTGAGGACTTTGACATGGCCACAGAGTGGGTGGAGAAGAACCTGGACTTCAACGTGGTGAGTATAACCATTAAACATAAAACACCCATTGTCTGCTAGCTAGTAGGACTATAGAACACCCATTGTCTGCTAGCTAGTAGGACTATAGAACACCCATTGTCTGCTAGCTAGTTGGACCATAGAACACCCATTGTCTGCTAGCTAGTAGGTCCATAGAACACCATTGTCTGCTAGCTAGTAGGACCATAGAACACCCATTGTCTGCTAGCTAGTAGGTCCATAGAACACCCATTGTCTGCTAGCTAGTAGGACCATAAAACACCCATTGTCTGCTAGCTAGTAGGACCATAGAACACCCATTGTCTGCTAGCTAGTAGGTCCATAAAACACCCATTGTCTGCTAGCTAGTAGAACCATAGAACACCCATTGTCTGCTAGCTAGTAGGTCCATAGAACACCCATTGTCTGCTAGCTAGTAGGTCCATAGAACACCATTGTCTGCTAGCTAGTAGGACCATAGAACACCCATTGTTTGCTAGCTAGTGGGTCCATAGAACACCATTGTCTGCTAGCTAGTAGGACCATAAAACACCCATTGTCTGCTAGCTAGTAGGTCCATAGAACACCATTGTCTGCTAGCTTGTAGGACCATAGAACACCCATTGTCTGCTAGCTAGTAGGTCCATAGAACACCATTGTCTGCTAGCTAGTAGGACCGTAGAACACTGATTGTCCGCTAGCTAGTAGGACCGTAGAACACTGATTGTCTGCTAGCTAGTAGGACCGTAGAACACTGATTGTCTGCTAGCTAGTAGGACCGTTGTTAGTGTTTAAATACTGGAGAGTTGAGACCCAATCACGGACGCTGGACAGAGTGGATTTCAGTTGTAACAAAAGACAGTTTTAATGAGTCAAAGATATCTTGTCCCGCAGTTTTACGTGCACGGACCTAGTTCACATAACTCGGCAAGGAGTCAGGTGAAAAAGAGGCCTTATACAACGGTTACATTCATTTTTATACATAGAATAAAGTAGGTGGAGTCTTGTCGTTTCGGTCTTCTTGACTGGTCGGAGGGTTGGAGGCGGGCCTTGCTCTAGCCAGAGCAGAAGCCCCATTGGTGCACAGCAGAGCCTTATCCTGAGCATCCGACCAATAGAGGGGGTCAGTCTTGTGGCTGGGTGTATGTGTTCTTGCGACGGAATGTCTTTGTTTATATGAGCTATGTGTATGAATATTTATATAACACCGTAGAACACTGATTGTCTGCTAGCTAGTAGGACCATAGAACACCCATTGTCTGCTAGCTAGTAGAACCATAGAACACCCATTGTCTGCTATCTAGTAGGTCCATAGAACACCCATTGTCTGCTAGCTAGTAGAACCATAGAACACCCATTGTCTGCTAGCTAGTAGAACCATAGAACACCCATTGTCTGCTAGCTAGTAGGACCGTAGAACACTGATTGTCTGCTAGCTAGTAGGACCATAGAACACCATTGTCTGCTAGCTAGTAGCACCATAGAACACCCATTGTCTGCTAGCTAGTAGGACCATAGAACACCCTTGTCTGCTAGCTAGTAGCACCATAGAACACCCATTGTCTGCTAGCTAGTAGGACCATAGAACACCATTGTCTGCTAGCTAGTAGGACCATAGAACACCATTGTCTGCTAGCTAGTAGCACCATAGAACACCCATTGTCTGCTAGCTAGTAGGACCATAGAACACCATTGTCTGCTAGCTAGTAGGACCATAGAACAGCCTTGTCTGCTAGCTAGTAGCACCATAGAACACCATTGTCTACTAGCTAGTAGCACCATAGAACACCCATTGTCTGCTAGCTAGTAGGACCATAGAACACCATTGTCTGCTAGCTAGTAGGACCATAGAACACCCTTGTCTGCTAGCTAGTAGCACCATAGAACACCCTTGTCTTTTTACTTTGATTAATTTATCCTTTATTTAGCCAAGGAGGTCACATTGAGATTCACATGTCTTTTCCAGGTGAGCCCTGGCCAAGCAGCATTCATACAGTTCCATATGAGACAGAACACAACATAAAACACAACAATGAATGGAAGTTAAAACAAAGAGCTTAAAAGAGCAGGATTATAAACGTGCAATTTGTGATCAGCAGCCCTCTGATCTGTGATTTTAAAATGTATCAATCGGAATAAAATGATTTAGTTCCAGGTCCTTCTGCAAAATTTCCAAAATTATGGGCCAGCAAAACTGAAAGCACTCTTACCAAACTCTGCTAGTAAGTCACCCACTGACATTCACAAGGACAGGAGATCTACAATCTGATTGGTTAGGCGGACCCCACTGTAATCAGCATGGAGAGAATACAGGGACACTCAAGGTGACTCCAGGTAATTGGGCCTTGATGAAGTGCTCTGTTTCAGACAGAACAGTTAAAGTACTTGCCTGGAAGAAACCACTGTTTAGAGTGGCATATGTCTGTAGAAGTGGACTGAATGAAGTAACCTTGATTCCACTGTGTGGGGTAGGGAGAAGGAGAGAGCACTTAACTCTGATACCTTCTAATCAGTCAATATAGACCTGACTCATCAGTCTGAAGGTAATGTGCTTTAGGAGCTAAGACTTTGTGGGTCTGTCAGGTAGAACACATTGCCTTTCTCAAGCCATTCGCTGTCTCTTCCTGTCTCTAATATTCAACAATACAGTTTTCCCTTCAGACAACTCCCACACATGGAAATGAAAGAGATGTCTAAAACTATTTGAAAAGTCTGTCTCTGACATTGTCACACTAATTAGAAAAACTTTGCAATCCACCATTATTTATATACCTATGAAATGATGATATTGACAATGGTGCTCACTAGTGCTTCTGGACCAAATGGTATCAATAATGCCCAAATAACCCTGTAAATCAACTCCCTAGTCTATTGGAATGCAATCATTTGTATTTGCATAATGCCTTGCACCACTCTCAATTGCATTTGATCAACTCTAATGCAACTCTAATCTAGTGTAAACTCAGCATTGGTCATGCCTCAACAATTTGTGATTTCTTAGCAAGTTATTTTCTTGGTTTATTTTACGTCAATAAAAGGAATGGCCCCACTTGAGAAATGTCAAACTGCAATTTGTGCAATTTTAGTATGTGAACAACTGAACCATCTCATATCCCTATAATGCAATTTTGCGATAAATTGAATACCAGAGATTATAAGGAAGGTTATAGCACAAGGAAATGTGATGACTCATCAAATTAAAAGTTGTTGACAAACTTTTCCACTTGTACCGTTATTAAGCCTAGTCTCTGTGTGAAATGATTGTTCAATACTAGCATGGATTAAGGAGGGGTGGTGATGGCGCTGCAGAACTTGAGGTTAAAAAAAAACACCTTCAGTCCTTTTACTTTGATGTCTCCTCTGTCTTCTTAGATCTTGCCCATGTTGGGGGAACCAGATTCATTATTTATTCCCCTTGGAGAACCCTCTCGTTAAGAAGCACTAAATTCTTGTCCACCCTTATGCTTTTCTAACGGAGGGAGAGAGAGAAAATAGCATAAGTGATCAGAAGCTTTCATAAAGAGTGTTAACAAACTTTTAATTGAAAGGCTTTGGCTTCACTGCCCTCCAGCAATTCCAACAATAAAGGAGCCTACAAAAGCCCTGGTGGACCAGGCATTAATATTCACTTTGTCTCCTGAATACAGAATCATCTAAATCAAAGATTGATACAACCCCTTCCTCTCCAGCTCCTCCCCTTGCAATATTGTCTTAACATGGATGGAGTGGTCTGGTTTTCCATTTGGCCCTCCATCCCGCCTGACTGTGGTATTAGTGAGGAGCCATGACTGGAATACTGAAAGACAGGAGCTAACCACTGCATCTCCTGATGCCTCTGTTCAATACAGATTCACTGGAACAGGGGAGATGTCTCAGAGTTTAATGTTCAGGTTTCAAGACAAGGTCGTGGGGATCCCTGAATGACACTTGTCTTGATTATCTAGCCAATTGACATTGACAAGCAAGGCATTGGTAATTCAAGTATTGCTGAGCTCCCCCAGTATTTGATTCATGTCATGCCCTGTAAATTGATTTTAAAAAGTATTTTATTAAACGAAAAGCCCATCCGTTGTAGGCTAGCCACTGCCTTGCCCTCTGAACCAGGGTCCCTCTCCTGCCATCGCTCCTCTTTGTGTGTTACACTTTAATAGGCTGTGCCCCAGCGCACCCATTCACTCTGACAGACGAGCACGACGGATAGACAGACACACAAGGTCAGAATATAAAGCGGGTCTGGTCAAACACAACACGCTAACCAGCTCGGACTATAATGGCCAGGGACAACTTTTCTTTCACTCTCCCATCAGTCCTGCCGGGAAGAGATGAAGAGCGAGAAAGCAAGCAAGCCCCTGGTGCCCATCTTTATTTGCCTCTGCCTTGTGCCTAGATGCTTTGTGTTGTGGGCTGCTGTGAAAGGCAAGGCCAGTGCAGGAACAAAGGCAGAGGTTATGTATTATGGAAGGGCCCTCGCTCCACTTTTAGCCTGAAGGCAGGATCTGTGTAATGACTGCACAGCCTTGCTGGACATCGGCCTGCATGCTAACAAAAGGGAGACATTTTCTAGCCAGAGGTTTGAGGTAGATGCAGCGCAGGTAGATCCTGTCGCTCTCACACACACGCACACAGGCACAGCATCAGCGGATGAGTATTACTAAGAGTCTTCTGACAGCTGATCCACAGACATGGCAGCATGTTATTTGTGTAGCAGTGTAGCCAGGCTTAGTAAGTGCATTTGTGCATCATCTCCAGTAGTCTGTTTTCACTGCTGCTTTTTGTGACCTCGCAAGGGCTTCCTTGAGGGGATTTTACTGTCAGAGTATTACTGTTGTTGTCATTCACTGCCATTGCTCTCAGCATTGTGATAAGAAGGAGCTCAGCTATACAGTACCTTAGCTCTAGAACCTCTACACTAGGTTCTATCAGAGAGTAAGATGTTGCCTACAGCTCTGCTTCTAGCTCCTAAGCAACTTTGCAGTATTTTAATTTTGTGTTATTTCTTACATTATTAGTCCAGAATTGTTTTTGTGTTATTACATACTGCAATACAGCAGGATATCGGAGTGGCGGTAACTCACCAGCATTGCGACTAGGAATACGACTTTCCAGAATTGTATCCTTTTGTTTGTACCCCCCAGGGCAATTTAACTTAATCCAGAAGCTGCTCCAAAACACTACCGGCTGAGAAGAAGCATTCGGAGTGAACTTCTAGTCCGACTCAGGAGGAGTGCACACCATCCACAGCTTCTGAGCATATTTCTCACTAATGTTCATTCTCTGGATAATAAAGTAGACGAGCTCAGGCTGAGGATCTCCTTCCCGAGAGACATCAGGGATTGTAACATACTCTTGTTTCACAGAAACATGGCTCTCTCTGAATATACTGTCCCCGTCCATACAGCCAGCTGGATTCTTAGTACATCACGCAGACAGGAATAAAGAACTCTATGGGAAGAGGAAAGGCGGGGGTGTATGTTTCATGATTAACTACACATGGTGTGATTGTGATAACATACAGAAACTCAAGTCCTTTTGTTCACCCGACCTAGAATACCTCACAATCAAATGCTGACCGTATTACCTCTCAAGAAAATTATCTTCGGTTATAGTCAGACGTGTATATCCCCCCTCAAGCAGATACCATGACAGCCCTCAAAGAACTACACTGGACTTTATGCGAACTGGAAACCACATATCCTGAGGCCGCATTTATTGTAGCTGGAGATTTTAACAAAGCACATTTGAGGAAAACGCTACCGAAGTTCTAGCAACACATTGACTGTAGTACTCGCGCAGGTATAACATTGGACCACTGCTACTCAACTTTTTGAAATACCTACAAGGCCCTCCCCCGCCCACCCTTTGGCAAATCTGATCACGACTCCATTTTGCTCCTCCCTTCCTATAGTCAAAAACTCAAACAGGAAATACATGTGCTAATGTCTATTCAACGCTGGTCTGACCTATCGGAATCCATGCTTCAAGATTGTTTTGGTCAAGCAGACTGGGATATGTTCCAGGTAGCTTCTGAGAATAACACTGACAAATACACGGATACGGTGACTGAGTTCATCAGGAAGTGTATAGGAATTGTTTTACCCACTGTGACTATTAAAACCTACCAAAACCAGAAACCGTAGATAGGGGGCAGCCTTCGCGCAAAATTGAAAGCGCGAACAACTACATTTAACCATGGCAAAGTGACTGGGAATATGGCTGAATACAAATAGTGTAGTTATTCCTTCCGTGTAAGGCAATCAAACAGGCAAAATGACTGTACAGAGACAAAATGGAGTCGCAATTCAACGGCTCAGACACGATACATACACTACCGTTCAAAAGTTTGGGGTCACTTAGAAACGTCCATGTTTTTGAAAGAAAAGCAAAAAGATTTGTCCATTTTAAAATAACATCATATTGATCAGAAATACAGTGTAGACATTGTTAATGTTGTAAATGGCTTTTGTAGCTGGAAACTGATGATTTTAATGGAATATCTACATAGGCGTACAGAGGCCTATTATCAGCAACCATCACTCCTGTGTTCCAATGGCATGTTGTGTTAGCTGATCCAAGTTTATTATTGATCATTAGAAAACCCTTTTGCCTTTGTTAGCACAGCTGTCAACTGTTCTGATTAAGGAAGCAATAAAACTGGCCTCCTTTAGACTAGTTGAGTATCTGGAGCATCAGCATTTGTGGGTTCAATTACAGGCTCAAAATGTCCAGAAACAAAGGACTTTCTTATGAAACTCGTCAGTCTATTCTTGTTTTGAGAAATGAAGGCTATTCCATGCGAGAAATTGCCAAGAAACTGAAGATCTGGTACGATGCTGTGTACTACTCCCTTCACAGAACAGCTCAAACTGGCTCTAACCAGAATAGCAAGAGTAGTGGGAGGCCCCGGTGCACAACTGAGCAAGAGGACAAGTACATTAGAGTGTCTAGTTTGAGAAACAGACGGCTCATAAGTCCTCAACTGCCAGCTTCATTAAATAGTGCTCGCAAAACACCAGTCTCAACGTCAACAGTGAAGAGGCGACTCCGGGATGCTGGCCTTCTAGGCAGAGTTGCAATGAAAAAGCCATATCTCAGACTGGCCAATAAAAATAAAATATTATTATGGGCAAAAGAACACAGACACTGGACAGAGGAGGATTGGGAAAAAATGTTATAGACAGACAAATCTAAGTTAGAGGTGTTCGAATCACAAAGAAGAACATTCGTGAGACGCAGAAAAAATGAAAAGATGCTGGAGGAGTGCTTGACGCCATCTGGGGACTGTATTTAGAGTTTTTTGAGGGAGAAAATGCCTAAGTCAGTCTGAGCCCAGGCTGTTGCGGTGACCACACCGGCGGTCACGAGTCTTGAAGGCAGTCAAATTTCACACGGTCGTTCCACATGACCGCTCTCATGCTGCTGTTGGTCATTACTAGACTACAAACTTGCTAACTGCCTGGTACTCAGCACTCCATTGTCACTCTAATCACTCTGACATCAATGCAAGTGTGATCAAAAAAGTAATCAAACACTTCATGAGAGCCCATGAGCTCATGTTGCGTAACATGTCTTTAGGCTCATTTTGTAACACCATGCCATTATTATTTCAATTAAAAACCATTATTTATAACCTTGTCAATGTCTTGACTATATTTCCTATTCATTTTGCAACTAATTTCATGTATGTTTTCATGAAAAACAAGGACATTTGTAAGTGACGCCAAACTTTTGAACAGTAGTGTATATGGCATGGTCCACAGACAATCACGGACTACGAAGGGAAAACCATCCACGTCACGGACACTGATGTCTTTGCTTCCGGACAAGCTAAACACCTTCTATGCTCGCTTTGAGGATAACACAGTGCCGCCTACGCGACCCGCTACCAAGGACTGTGGGCTCTCCTTCTCCTTGGCCGGAGAAGACGTGAGTAAGATATTTAAGTGTGTTTACAGACATATTCAATCTCTCCCTATCCCAGTCTGCTGTCCCCACTTGCTTCAAGATGTTCACCATTGTTCCTGTACCCAAGAAAGCAAAGGTAACTGAACTAAATGACTTAACGCCCCATAGCACTCACTTCTGTCATCATGAAATGCTTTTAGAGGCTAGTTAAGGATCATATCACCTCTACCTTACACCCTAGACCCACTTCAATTTGCTTTACGCCCCAATATTTACACAGATAATCGCACTGCACACTGCCCTATCCCATCTGGACAAGAGGAATACCTATGTAAGAATGCTGTTCATTGACTATAGCTCAGCATTCAACAGCATAGTACCCTCCAAGCTCATCATTAAGCTCAGGGCCCTGGGTCTGAACCCCGCCCTGTGCAACTGGGTCCTGGACTTCCTGAACACAGGGACCCCACAAGGGGAATACCCAGAATATTTCAGTCCCCTCCTGTACTCTCTCTTCACCCATGACTGCGTGGCCACGCACGCCTCTAACTCAATCATCAAGTTTGCAGACAACGCGACAGTAGTAGGCCTGATTACCAACAATGACGAGACAGCCAACAGGGAGGAGATGAGGGCCCTGGAGAGTGGTGCCAGGAAAGTAACCTCTCACTCAACGTCAACAAAACACAGGAGCTGATCGTGGACTTCAGGAAACAGCAGGGGGAGCACGCCCCTATCCACATCGACGGTACCGCAGTGGAGAAGGTGGAAAGCTTCAAGTTCCTCGGCGTACACATCACTGACTGTCCACCCACACAGACAGTGTAGTGAAGACACCTAAAACCCTCACAAACTTTTACAGATGCACAATTGAGAGCATCCTGTCAAGCTGTATCACCGCCTGGTACACGGCAACTGTACCACCCGCAATAGCAGGGCTCTCCAGAGGGTGGTGCGGTCAACCCAACGCATAACCTGGGGCAAACTACCTGCTCTCCAGGACACCTACAGCACCCGATGTCATCAAGGACATCAACCACCCAAGCCATGGCCTGTTCACCCCACTACCATCCAGAAGGTGAGGTCAGTACAGGTGCATCAAAGCTGGGACCGAGAGACTGAAAAACAGCTTCTGTCTCACGGCCATTAGACTGTATAGGCTGCTGCCCTATATACATAAACTTGGAATCACTGGCCACAATAATAATGGAACACTAGTCAGTTTAAGAATGTTTAAATAATGTTTACATACGGCATTAATCATCTCATATGTATATACAGTATTCTACTCTAATGTATTTTAGTCAATGCCACTCCAACATTGCTCAATCTAATATTTATGTATTTCTTAATTCCATTATTTTACTTTTAGATTTGTGTGTATTGTTGTGCACTGTTGGAGCTAGGAACACAAGCATTTCGCTACACCTGCGAAAACATCTGCTTGATATGTGTATGTGACCAATACAATTGATTTGATTTCATCATTCCATCCTTCCATTCCCTCAGCCCATCTCAGTTATTTTCCCTAGTGTCTTTTGTAATTTTTCAGTGGAAGAGGAGCTCATTCATTTAACATAGACAGGGAGTATAATTGATAAGATTATAACATCACATCTGATTCAGGTTGAAGTTAGGCCTGACTAGAGTTTTCAGTAGATGGTCATGATACGGAGGGCTGTGGGTTGTCACATGGCTGAAGAATGAATGGTGTTCAGTCAGACACTCACCCTACTTTACCACCATATTAACAGTGAGGGTTTAATGAACCACGGTTCAGTACAGCCAAGTTTGGCCCCGGTGTTTATGAAGTCTTCCATCAAGACATTGCATATTTACACAAACAGCAGCAGTACCTCTTCAGACATTGGAGAATTCAACAATGACTCGTGCCAAGATACCGTGTGTGAGACTGCTTTGGTTTCACTGTAATAGATGTAAATTCAAATTGTGCAACCTGTAACATCTGGTCTGAATACGTTGAGGTTGTCAGTTTAAGTTATTTTGGTGGTCTAGATTTGATCCCTTTTTACGGAGTTCACACGTTTTGTACAATACAGTACAATCACATTTTGATGTTCTTCGTGTATTATTTTTTTTACCTCATCAGTATCCTTAACTTTCCATTTTGTGGAATTGAACCCTGGGTGCAGTGCAGCAGACTGTCATGAAATCCTTTTGATTCTTTGGCTTCACTGAAGTCCTTGACTGAGGGCCAGAATAGCTCTCTAAGGTCTCTTAGAGTGGAAAGCACCCCAGCTACATAGAGCACTGTCCTCAGGAGAGTTCAACCCCTCCTCACAACAGTTCTTATTTCCACTGAGGTGTGCCAAGTCATTCGGTTCATAGTCAGGGGAAAAACACTTAATTCCAGCAATGAAAAATGCCTTCCCATTTAAACAACTGCCACCTGTCAAAATGTTAAGTCATTAACACACCATTGATAATGCGAACAGAAATATGATGAATTTGGGTTTCACAGTCCACAGGTTTGGACTAAATACATCAGATTTAATTATAAGGTTGTCTGCTGGCCTGCTGTTAAATTAAATTGCCTGCCTGTCACACGTTCTCTACTATTGAAGAATATAAGTTACAGAATCTCTCCGGACCAGATTAGTTTACTCATGATAAAACTGTAATTGAAATACAGAGTCATGCTACGCAGAAGCCTTTGTATGGGAAAATCTAAGAGATAAAGCTTTACAATTCAACATAAAAAATACATGTTTACAAATGTTCTGTTGTTTGTCCCAAAACAAATAGTCTGCAGGAAACAAATAACCCATGGTAAAATGAGGGCAAAAAAGTCTTCACTACTGATATTTCATTGTTATTCGGTATAATTACCATGCGTGGTCATTGAGCCTCTCTCCCCCCCATTAGGAACGGAAGTTTCTCATATTGTGGAAAGATAAAGTTTAGTCCAATGTAAAAAGCACCATTTTTATTTAAAAATGTTTTATGTGGTACACTCAAAGTAGAGGCAATAACATGAACATTTCCTCTCAGTAAAACCTCAAGGAATAAGCACATAATAATATGATTAACTTAAGTATTTGATGGCCACTCTACATGATCTATCATATAAAGCAAAGGGCTGGAAGTTAGAATGAGGTTATGAAAACCATCATTTCTCAGTATTAAAAGAATAGCAATTTATCCTGGATAGACAGGCTCCACATGCTTCTTTTCAGAGTAATGACAATCTACATGAGGAATGGGTAATAAGCCTGCCTATTCCAATGGAGAAAACCAAGCCTTGGGCCCTTCGAAGGGAAATGGGCTGAGTGCAGGTCTGTGTTTGGGCAAGACGGTGTTCCATACCAGGAAGGCATCTCATCACCTCTTCATATTGCTTAAATTTGTTGGTGGCAACTCATGCTTCCCAGCTTGACCTTGAGATGAAATAACACACGTAAATTGAACCCAGTGTGGGTAGTTTCTGAATTATAGATAACTTTTCCCAGTGTTGTTTAGCCTCAGCTCTGTGTGAGCTCTGTGGAAGTCTGTTCTCTGACAGACCCTCCTCTTTGTGTTCTATTTTAACTATGGGGATAGTGGACCACACTATTGTATCGATACAGTTGGTTAAATGTTTGTTGTTGTAACATTAGGTAGTTGACTCTAAAATGACACTTTTTGATCACTTCTCTGATGTACTGTACAGAGTCCTCTGTAAAGTCATGGGATAAGGATGTTGATACCTCAGTGGGTCCTCAGCTATAGCCCACATCTATATACATTTTATTATTTAAAAAATTGGTGGGACCCAATCATTCTGCTGGTGCCACCAACTGAAAGAGTTAGTGTATGTCTGCAGTGTTTACATTCAGTGTGTGATGCGAGGATATTCCTACTAGAGGTCGACCGATTATAATTTTTCAACGGCGATACAGATTTATTGGAGGACCAAAAAAAGCCGAAAAAATGTATATATTTTTATATATATATATTTATTTATTTATATTTATTTATTTGTAATAATGACAATTACAACAATACTGAATGAACACTTATTTTAACTTTAATATAATACATTAATAAAATCAATTTAGCTTCAAATAAATAATGAAACATTGTTCAATTTGGTTTAAATAATGCAAAAACAATGTGTTGGAGAAGAAAGTAAAAGTGCAATATGTGCCATGTAAGAAAACTAACGTTTAAATTCCTTGTTCAGAACATGACAACATATGGTGGTTCCTTTTAACATGAGTCTTCAATTTTCCCAGGTAAGAAGTTTTAGGTTGTAGTTATTATAGGAATTATAGGACTATTTCTCTCTATACCATTTGTATTTCATATACCTTTGACTATTGGATGTTCTTATAGGCACTTTAGAATTGCCAGTGTAACAGTATAGCTTCCGTTCCTCTCCTCGCCCCTACTTGGGCTCGAACCAGGAACACATCGACAACAGCCACCCTCGAAGCAGGGTTACCCATGTAGAGCAAGGGGAATAATTACTCCAAGTCTCAGAGCGAGTGACGTTTGAAACACTATTAGCGTGCACCCCGCTAACTAGTTAGCCATTTCACATCGGTTACACCAGCCTAATCTCGGGAGTTGATAGGCTTGAAGCACAGCGACGAACTGCTGGCAAACGCACGAAAACGCACGAGCCTGCTGGTGCCTACCATCGCTCAGTCAGACTGCTCTATCAAATCATAGACTTAGTTATAACATGATAACACACAGAAATACGAGCCTTAGGTCATTAATAAGGTAGAATCCGGAAACTATCATCTCGAAAACAAGACGTTTATTCTTTCTGTGAAATATGTAACGGTTCTGTTTTTTTATCTAATGGGTGGCATCCATAAGTCAAAATATTCCTGTCACATTGCACAACCTTCAGTGTAATGTCATAATTACGTAAAATTCTGGCAAATTAGGCGCCCAAACTGTTGCGTATACCCTGACTCTGCGTGCAATGAACGCAAGAGAAGTGACACAATTTCACCTGGTTAATATTGCCTGCTAACCTGGATTTATTTTAGCTGAATATACATGTACAAAATATTACAAACATTAGCAGCCAAGTAGATTGGTCACGAAAGTCAGAAAAGCAATAGATTAAATTGCTTACCTTTGATGATCTTCGGATGTTTGCACTCATGAGACTCCCAGTTACACAATAAATGTTCCTTTTGTTCCATAAAGATTATTTTTATATCCAAAATACCTCCATTTGTTTGGTGCGTTATGTTCAGAAATCCACAGGCTCGAGCAGTCACGACATCACAGACGAAAATTCCAAATAGTATCCGTAATGTCCACAGAAACATGTCAAACGTTTTTTATAATCAATCCTCAGGGTGTTTTTAAAATATATAATCGATAATATATCAACCGGGACTGTCGCATTTTCAATAGGAGAGGGAGAGACGATGGCTGCCCCACTCTGTTGCGCAAGCAAAACTCTGCGAACACCCAGCTATCCACTGACGCGATGTTATCTTTCATTTTTCCTGAAACTATGTCTAAAGACTGTTGACACCTTGAGGAAGCCATAGGAAAAGTAATCTGGTTGATATCCCTTTAAATGTAGGCAAGGCATCCAATGGAACAGAGAGCTTTCAGGAAAAACAGCACTTCCTGACTTGATTTTCCTCAGGTTTTCGCCTGCAATATCAGTTATGTTATACTCACAGACAATATTTTGACAGTTTTGGAAACTTTGGAGTGTTTTATATCCTAATCTGACAATTATATGCAAATTCTAGTTTCTGGGGCTGAGAAATAGGCAGTTTCAAATGGGTACGTTTTTTTGTTGCCAAAAACGAAAATCCTGCCTCCTACACTCAAGAAGTTAACTGACTTGCCTAGTTCAATAAAGACTAAATAAAGGTGTGAAAAAAAATATGGCCAAATCGGTGTCCAAAAATACAGATTTCCGATTGTTATGAAAACTTTAAATCGGCCCTAATTAATCGGCCATTCCGTTTAATCGGTCAATCTCTAATTCCTACCCTGTGTACCGCCTGCCAGCTGCTGCCTGGTGACTCAGCAGGTTGAATACTCCTAATCATGTAACCTTTGTCTCTCTCCTCCCCCTCTGTCTCTCTCTCCATTCCTCCGTATCTCTATCTCTCCATCTCTCTCCTTTGTTTGTTCTCTCTGCAGAATGCTGAGGTCTCTGTCTTTGAAGTGAACATCCGGTTTGTCGGAGGCCTGCTCTCTGCCTATTACCTTTCTGGCAAAGAGGTATGTACCTAACTGTGAAAACTCTGCTGGTGCTGCCCAGAACTACTGCTATAACTCAAGGATATCTGATACATGTCATAAGGAAAAGAGGACATCATTTATTCCATCTGCCACAGTTTGATAGACACCATGTTAGTGGAGACAATTACATTGAGATAGCTGCCAATAGTTGAACAACCATTGCCCCTAGAAAAGAGTGACGTGAGGCTTCAGAGAATTGTATTGCTGCAATGTTGGAACAGTGTTATTCCAAAGTTTCTGGAAGTTGTACCGTCAAAGAGAGGTGAAAGCTTTGCTGCCTGCCAATCTCTTGAGTGCAGGACAGTCCTTCAAGGAGATGTAAAGCTGTGAAATGTATCAGGGGTTTAGCCAATCTCGTCTGAGAGGAGATCTGCTAACTCTGGGATTTGTGTGGGACTGCAGTTCTCTCACATGGTCAGGAAACAATCTCTTAGGAACCAAACCCCTTTTCCCATTCAGCTGTTGTGACTCATATCAGATCTCTATTTGTCTTCATGCAGTCAGAGTTTTTTAAATTACTTTCTCTAATGTATGGTTGGAAAATAAGGTCAAGTCATAGATCCCACCAAATAGACTCCTCCAGTTGAATTCCAGCAGATATGAGGACTTTTCCAACCAGAAAATCTATGCTTTTTCACTCTTCATTTCAAAAGGTTTTTAGGGAACTACTGAACCTTGGTTCCAAGCTAAGTGGCTCTCATAAACAGAACAGCACCAAAGTGGGAGAAAGACACTTAGAAGTTCAATGAGCTCAGCAAAAGTATATGAAGAGGCCCAATCTAAAGAGAAGCATAAAAAGAAGCTGATCTTTGTATCCCCTCTTTTTGTATTCTGTGGATGCTCACTGTGGATGACTTATTATCAAATATTTATAGAATTACCAAGGCTGGAAACTCATGAGTTCTAAACGGAAATCATTTCTGTCTCTTACACATTTTTGTCTGCAAGAGGTTTTTAATAAAATGGAGAGCATACTGCAATTATTCCCCCCCCACACGCCGCAGAACTGCGTTTTAGGTTATGAAGCCATGCATCATTCTGAAGGATGCTGTTTATCAAATATTGCCAATTATTTCAGAGCAATTATCTAATTTAATATAATTTCCCTCCAATTAAGGTAAAATGGTATGAAATAGGTCCCTCTTGAGGGTTTATGCAAGTCATACTACTGGACAGTGAGGTTGACAGTAATTCTTTACCTTTTAACACCAGGCTTCTCCAAATAGCCCTCTGTTGACAGACACCAGAAGCAGACAGGGTTTTGAGTGTATTAGTTCCCTACAGGAATTCTCAAGTGTTCATTGTGCTTCCCATCATTTTGTTCTGACTGAGAGACATTGGGGGAATGTTTCATCAGCTTACAGCATGCACTGTAAAAAAGCTTGCATATTGGCTTGCTATTGAAATTCCCTGTACTAATGAATATACAAAGAACATGGCAATGTGTTATGTCCAGGACTTGCACACAAAGCTGCATTGTAATTCATTGTAATGAGACCTCGTATTTTCGCTTCCATTCATATTAATGTGATTTCTGAACTGTAAAATGTAGATGAGAGGAGCTTGAGGAGAGGCAAGTCACACCGTTAAGCACAAGCAGCAATGGCAGTAACAAGGAAGCGTGCTTCACAGAAGCAACTACAATGAACCACCTTTGCTGGTTCTTTTTTTTACAGTTTGGAGAGTGGGGAATACAGTGCCTTGCGAAAGTATTCGGCCCCCTTGAACTTTGCGACCTTTTGCCACATTTCAGGCTTCAAACATAAAGATATAAAACTGTATTTTTTTGTGAAGAATCAACAACAAGTGGGACACAATCATGAAGTGGAACGACATTTATTGGATATTTCAAACTTTTTTAACAAATCAAAAACTGAAAAATTACGCGTGCAAAATTATTCAGCCCCTTTACTTTCAGTGCAGCAAACTTTCTCCAGAAGTTCAGTGAGGATCTCTGAATGATCCAATGTTGACCTAAATGACTAATGATGATAAATACAATCCACCTGTGTGTAATCAAGTCTCCGTATAAATGCACCTGCACTGTGATAGTCTCAGAGGTCCGTCAAAAGCGCAGAGAGCATCATGAAGAACAAGGAACACACCAGGCAGGTCCGAGATACTGTTGTGAAGAAGTTTAAAGCCGGATTTGGATACAAAAAGATTTCCCAAGCTTTAAACGTCTCAAGGAGCACTGTGCAAGCGATAATATTGAAATGGAAGGAGTATCAGACCACTGCAAATCTACCAAGACCTGGCCGTCCCTCTAAACTTTCAGCTCATACAAGGAGAAGACTGATCAGAGATGCAGCCAAGAGGCCCATGATCACTCTGGATGAACTGCCGAGATCTACAGCTGAGGTGGGAGACTCTGTCCATAGGACAACAATCAGTCGTATATTGCACAAATCTGGCCTTTATGGAAGAGTGGCAAGAAGAAAGCCATTTCTTAAAGATATCCATAAAAAGTGTCGTTTAAAGTTTGCCACAAGCCACCTGGGAGACACACCAAACATGTGGAAGAAGGTGCTCTGGTCAGATGAAACCAAAATGTAACTTTTTGGCAACAATGCAAAATGTTATGTTTGGCGTAAAAGCAACACAGCTGAACACACCATCCCCACTGTCAAACATGGTGGTGGCAGCGTCATGGTTTGGGCCTGCTTTTCTTCAGCAGGGACAGGGAAGATGATTAAAATTGATGGGAAGATGGATGGAGCCAAATACAGGACCATTCTGGAAGAAAACCTGATGGAGTCTGCAAAAGACCTGAGACTGGGACAGAGATTTGTCTTCCAACAAGACAATGATCCAAAACATAAAGCAAAATCTACAATGGAATGGTTCAAAATTAAACATATCCAGGTGTAAGAATGGCCAAGTCAAAGTCCAGACCTGAATCCAATCGAGAATCTGTGGAAAGAACTGAAAACTGCTGTTCACAAATGCTCTCCATCCAACCTCACTGAGCTCGAGCTGTTTTGCAAGGAGGAATGGGAAAAAATGTCAGTCTCTCGATGTGCAAAACTGATAGAGACATACCCCAAGCGACTTACAGCTGTAATCGCAGCAAAAGGTGGCGCTACAAAGTATTAACTTAAGGGTGAATAATAAAGCTGAATAATTTTGCACGCCCAATTTTTCAGTTTTTGATTTGTTAAAAAAGTTTGAAATATCCAATAAATGTCGTTCCACTACATGATTGTGTCCCACTTGTTGTTGATTCTTCACAAAAAAATACAGTTTTATATCTTTATGTTTGAAGCCTGAAATGTGGCAAAAGGTCGCAAAGTTCAAGGGGGCCGAATACTTTCGCAAGGCACTGTATGTAATTCTGTACCTGGTGTATGTATTATGTTAAAGTCCTCTCTGTAAGAGCGACTATATTCTGAGACAGAAATCCACAGGACTAAAAGGGCTTACAGTAGGTAGATGTACCAGCTAGTTCATTGCATATTGTTTTCAGATGAGTGATTGCCAGGGGATGCTAGTACAGCATCATGCGGTAAGACTATAGGTTCTAGAGGTTTGTGGTTAAAAGTAACGTTTTTTTTTGTTCTTCTTGGATTGGCAAGCCTGTCCAACGCAGTTTTTCATCATAACAACGTGATAAGCATGTCGTA
This sequence comes from Oncorhynchus mykiss, assembly GCF_057628025.1. Taxonomy (NCBI): domain Eukaryota; kingdom Metazoa; phylum Chordata; class Actinopteri; order Salmoniformes; family Salmonidae; genus Oncorhynchus; species Oncorhynchus mykiss. Next base: position 21,491,306 of record NC_143029.1, read on the forward strand.
ATGCTGCTTTCTAGTGCTCTGCAGCTTAACCTGGGCAGAACCTAGTCCTGATTTACACAGGGAATAGGGTGTTTGACTTACCACCATAGAAAATAATGTCCTGGTATGCAGAGCTTGGAAATAGTGTTATTGACAGACATAACAAGTGTACCAGGTGTGTTTATAGTATTCTCCTTTGTTGTATTCCAACACCTGTACAGTGAGGCTGTGCCACCTCCCAGCAGATTGGATCCATTTCCTTCTCTCTAAAACTGAGCGTACTGAGCTCTGCTCACCCTTTCATCCTCTATGAGAGGCGGACCCATTGATGTGAGACTTAGAACCTGAGTCCAGGGAGCTCCTCCGAGTCCTGCAGCAGAAAGGAGAGGGAGTCAGTTCTGTACGCCCAACCTGCTTTAAGCTGCTTTGAGCAAGACAATGGAGGCCGAGACACGTGCAGGAAGACGGGGGGCGGGTGGTAGCGGAGATGGGGCCTGGTAGGCAGCCTCTCAGATCTCTCCCTGGCTTCAGTGATGGCCCCTGCCCCTTTCGCTTGGGTGGAAGTCAAAGTGGGCCGGACCCTTTGATAAAGAATGAATCAGTGAAACTAAACAGATTCTTGGCAGTACAGCCACAGCCCTGCATACTGGTCAGGCTGTCGGTCAGCCAGCCCTGAGACGACGGATTGGAGAGCTGAACACTTGTTCACCATCATGACGAAGGGATGAGGAAGGAGCCATAAAGAGCCTCCCCTCCTGATGTGCTCATTGCGGCCGTTGTCCGCACCACATACCGCTTAATGTACTGCGAGATCAGTTATACCAGGACCTTCTGGGGAAAAAAGCTATTGATGCAGTGGAGTTGTTTACCATTCATAAGTAGTACTGAAGTGAAGGCCACCTGGCCCCCGGTCACCTCTGATTTAGACCATGGCTGTTTTTCTTCCTATGAGTAATGGATGGGGATTAATACAGGGCTGACTTAGACCTGCTGTTATTTACAGCTGTACAGTTTTCCATCACCTGACGTGTTGCTGAATGGGATAGGCTGATCTGTCAGAGCAAAGCACTTAACTCCTCAATGGATCAGATATTGATTTCCGGAGCCATAGGTAATTTTACATAACCGACCGAAGCTATTTGGGAATCAGAAATGAATGGACTGGATGGAGCCCAGAGTTTTAAAAATCCATTCAGAGATTAGGGACAGCACAAACACTCATACACGCTCATACCTGATTACTGTGACAATCTTACGCTGGGGATATTTTTATTATCTGGGATCTTACGTCAATCAGAGTCAGGAGAAGGTTATTGAGGTGTAATCCTCTTCTCTCCCTCCCTCTTACTAGTGAAGCTTACATATACCTCTATACACCATGGGTATTTAGGCTCTAATGGCTGAAGTAAGCACTGAGTACCCCACAATGTGAACATTTTACCATGTCAGTGGGAGGAAGAAATATAATGTAAGACTAGATATTTCAGAGATCTGGGGGAACCAAGTTAAATACCTCTGCGAAACCCGCCTACATTTTTGGGCCTGTCATTAATGGCGGGCGGTGCGTTTGGCTGTGCTCTGTCTGAGGCTTTAGAATGATCTTGTTTGGAGATGTGTTGTAGCGCCAGCAGTGCTATTTAAACAGTGTGGTTCTCAGTGGGGTGAGAGAGTGGAGGAGCTGCTGTTGAAATAGGCTCATGTCTGTCTGTCTGCCGGTCAATGATACGATCAGGGCCTGGTCTGCAGGGAGTCTGGCTGGGCTTGGCTGGAACACAGACAGCCTTGGCCGTGGAGTCTCTCCCAGACACATGGAAGCTGCTTGTTAGATCTCTCCCTCTCCATTATCGATGCAGTTTAGCCTGGATCTAATATGCTGCCTACCTTTACGATTAAGAAACCTGGAACCAGTTAACAAACCTGCCTCTTTTCTCGCCTTAGCCAAGGATTTAGCTCGTAAGCCGGGCTTCTGCAGTCTTTTTGATCTGTTCTCGGTTCAGTTACATTGTGTGACTAGCAGTAGTCCTGTTTTGACTCTCTGTAATGAGTCATTTTCTACAGCCAGTGGTGTATCCAGGGCCCAATGGCACAAGCTCCACAGGCACTGTGTAAAAAAAACACTCTGGTTGGTGGAGTTTGGAAAATTGTATTTCCCCATCAAACACACACGTCAAGGTTTGAGGAATGTCAATGTATTTATCTTCTCCTTTTCTCATGTTTTGTTATTAATTTATTACACCATTTAGGGTATGGTCCAGCTGAAGATAACAGCCTCCGGTTTGCTGTGTGTGGAGATGATTCATATAAATGGTGGGGTGGGGGGGATACGTCAAAGTGTATAGCCTAGTCTTCAGAGAGTGTTGCATTGTTAAAGGGATAAGCACACAGAAACGGACTCGGTTAGTCACTCCTACTCAGCCACTGAGTTTTAAAATGTACTCCGTCGCTGCTGCACCCTCTCATTCCAGACAGACAGGCTTTTATTTTTGACATAAGAGGGAAAATAAAATACATTGATTTCATTTCTTTCCAGCTCTTGGTTATACTCTTGTCTGTGTGTTCGAGCAGCTCGAACCCAAGGTCACCTTTGGAGTTTGCCTTTTCCCTCCGTCCAAACACAAGGTCTTAGGTTTTCCGCGGGTGACGAGGCCCGCTCCTATTTTTAGCCTCCTCCAACGGGCTGTAGGCGAACGCAAGCAAGCGTGGCCAGGAACACATATAGGGCTGGCATGAAACTGCACCGCACGCCTGTAGGCTCCACTCCACAGCCGCTCTCTTCTTAAGCCTGTTTCCTCTGTCATCAAGTAGCTAATCCTGTTTATGGTTGTGAAACAAGAAAACATGCATTTTTCACTGCACCTGCCACATCCTGTATTCTCTCTTGTCAGTGTTGGGGTTAGTCAAGCTGAAAACACATTCAGCCATTGTGATTTTGTTATACAACTGTGATCTTTACTTCATTTGCACACACTGTACACAGATGTTTCTATTGTGTTATTGACTGTACGTTTGTTTGTGTAACTCTGTGTTGTTTTTGTCTCACTGCTTTGCTTTGTCTTGGCCATCTTCGCAGTTGTAAATGAGAACTTGTTCTCAACTGGCCTACCTGGGGAAATAAAGGTGAAATCAAAAAAACGATTGAATCGAAACATAGTGTTGCCAACTCTTTGAGCACAGTCAGGGACTCTAGATGAGTACTCAAAGGCCATATTTTGGCTAGGACGTACAAAGTCATGAACATTTCAGTCGAGGCAATATCTTTTCTTCTGTAATGTTGTTAGGACTACAGCTCTCCCCACTGAAATGCTAATGCAGTCTGAATGCAATCTCTGTTTCTCAGAATGTCCTGAAAGTTTTAGTAACAGACAGGCAGTTTGTGCGTGTACATTTTTTTTTCTAGAGCCTATCTGACGAGATGAGAGAAAGCCCTCTTATTACGAGCGAACAAATCAGTGAATCATTTCACACTAGCAATTTTCAAGTGACTGACTATCACAAGATCACAAGGATTGTTTGCTCTGTCTACATTCCTGTATTTACAGGTAAATCACGACTCATTAGCAAACAGTGGGCTGAAGGCTCGTTACCACTGTTTATTGCTATTTTGGCTGGTATGATTATAAAGTGCATCTTCCCTGTTTACGGCAGGCAGAGGGTCGCGACATGGAGGATATTAATCATAGCCCAGGGTCCACAGCCGCTTGTATCTGTTACAGGACACCCGCTTTTACAGTAAACAATCTGTTTACTCTCATCCCTAATTAAGCCACAACGTTCATGAGAGAGCGCGCTAATAATGATCTGGTTAGTGATGGATGGGCCAGGGTTTTAGAGTGCCATCTTGGATAGGATATGTTTAGCCTTTTGGAGTTGGTGACTGACAACGTTTTGAACCGAAATAAAGTCGTAGCTTGGAGGGTAAGCACTGCACTGTCACTCAGTCCTCTCCTCTGGCTTCTTGCCTCAGAGAAGTGTGTCTGTTTGCCTTTGTTTTCCTCCACTTTCCTTTCTGTTCTGTTGTCCGGAGCTCCTCTTTACTCTGAAGTGAGAGTTGATTTCTAGCATTGTTAATAGATCTTCCCTCTGACCTGAAGGACTTTGTTACTGTAGAACACACTGCACACTACTCTTTGGAGAGACAACACAAGCCTACATGGGGAACATGTTGTGTGATATGCTTCTAATATGCCAAGATAGGAGCAGCTGTATATAAAATAGTATGATTAAACACTATTAAAAGACATGAGTAATGGATCATGTGTTCTTTGCGGTAATGAAGATTGCTTGTTTGAAACTTGTTTGCACTAATGAGAATAGCTCTGTTGCAGCTTGTCCTGTGGGGCGCAATGCCCCTTTCTACCCCTACGAACATGACAGTCAAACTTACATTTGCCATATGTGACTATGCATCTCAATGAACGTACATCCCCTGCTGGAATGCCTGGAGGTTCCTTGCAATCTGTTGGAACGGCACTCAAGGTGGCACTAATGAATATCTTCATTGGAACCAATGAAACTTTCCACTGGGAAGGTTTTTTACCGTGAGGCATCACACAACAGAACAACCACCATATGGATATGACATCATTTAGAACCCACCACACTATGAAGGTGGGTTTTGCGTTATGTTCTGTGCTTACCTGACAATAACTCCCGGAATGGTGTGTCCCATTTGTGTAGTAATCTCACACCTGGTAGATCTCGGCAGACTTAGTTGAACACTCAGGGATCATAAGTTGTGCTGTATCGGAGTGAGAGAGTAGAAGCACTACATTTGTCTACCGTTGATAACCATAACCATAACCCCCCATATGTTCCTGTCCATTGGAGTGTGAGCATACCTGGGGGTTGAATCAAGGTGCACTCATTACTCCTGCTCACATTTTACCTCCATGCTTAACATGACATTTTTATATGCTATGGGGTATGATGACCCTGCAAGAAATGGCTGCATCATTGCCATTTGAATAGGACAGTTTTGCCCTCGGTGTGTGGAGTCATTTGGCCTTGCTGCCTGCTGTGCTGGCAGTGACACTGCCTGGCCTTAAAACCGTTTTAACTTCCTGGCCTTTTCTCTCCGATACTCTATTCCTCCTGTCTGCCTACTCTGGCTCCCTCTTCTCTCCCTAGGAGATGTGCTGCCTGCCTGGTGCCCACCTGCGTGGTCTGCCAGTCAGGGAGATTGGATTGGAGATTGGATCTAGGCTGCGGTCGCAGCATTCATCTTTCCACTAGAAAGAGTTTTACACAAGCCTCATTAGATGAGGTCTTTTTAGTTTACTGTTGCTCTGGGTCCTGTGGTTCAACGCCCACCCCCTACACCTACGTGTCTCTCAAACTGATCTCTCTACACACACACACACACACACACACACACACACACACACACACACACACACACACGGAATGCCCGACTGCTGTCCTCCTGAATGTCAAAAAGAAAAACAATCTAAGTGAATCTTGCTGTCACCAAATTCCTTCAGCATGTCACCCTCCGTGTGCTCGCTGTAGCCAAACATTGCGCCCCAGCCTACGCCTCCTCGGGTGTATGAAATGGTACAATGACATCCCCCGTTTACACATTCTGTTATGCATTCAGAGCCATAGACTGTCCCTGGCCCCTGAGGCTTCCCTGTGTCTTACTGGGTTTTATGAAATATGCCATCAGGATAACAGTCAAGAGGCTGAGGCAGATAAGTGAGGGCCTCTCTAGAAGCCAGTCTCTCCCTCATGTTCTCTAAAGAGACTCATCCATCTAAGCACGTACCTTGCACCCCCCTTTAAGTACTGTCAGTTCTGTCCTGTCTGGACAGGGCACAGAGCTGAGGAGAATAGCAGAGCAGTGAGGCTGTGTCTGAACTGAGAAGTGATGGACTTAACCAGTAACCTTGTCCAGGACAGGGAATGTAGGAGCTCTGAGTTTCAACCAGAACTCGATAGCAGGTCCATGTGTTAACTTGGCCAGTCAGCTGTGGCAGTCTCTAATGAGGCGATTTGAAGAATCGTGGCTCCCTTCTGGAGAAAGTCGAAATAGAGAGGCTTAGAGTGTCAGAGCCTTTACTCAAATCCATAGACTAGTCAAACGTATTTTCTCATTGTTAGAAGTGAGAGGGGACCCAATGGAGTGGTTTTTCATCCAACATTTTCTAGACATGACTGTTATCTGCCTTTATAGCCCCGCTGTTTCACAAGCTCAATTCACCACAAGTCCCATAAACACTCTAAATCTGGATGAGTCCTGTATGCTGATGTGCTGTGTTCAAGCACATAGCGGTAAGTTGCCTTGCTGTGCATTTAATCACAGATAACTTTTATTGCCTGTAGTTCACTGAGCTCAGATCATATCCGGTTTCCACTGAACATTTTACAAAAACACATTTACTTGAAGAACTTTGCATCTGCGCTGGTCTTGAAGTAAATGTGTTTTTGAAAAATGTTCAGTCGAAACCGGATATGATCTGAGCTGAGAGACTACAGGTTGTCCTTGTGCTTAGAGTTGTATGGTTTGCTTAACTTTGCGATCATTGGTTTTTGTTTGGCATACATTATTATTTTTTTAATTGTACCCCTTTTTTCTCCCTAATTTCGTGGTATCCAATTGTTAGTAGTTACTATCTTGTCTCATCGCTACAACTCCCATACAGGCTCGGGAGAGACGAAGGTCGAAAGCCAAGCGTCCTCCGAAACACAACCCAACCAAGCCGCACTGCTTCTTAACACAGCGCGCATCCAACCCGGAAGCCAGCCGCACCAATGTGTCGGAGGAAACACCGTGGACCTGGCAACCTGGTTAGCGTGCACTGCGCCCGGCCCGCCACAGGAGTCGCTAGTGCGTGATGAGACAAGGATATCCCTATCGGCCAAACCCTCCCTAACCCGGACGACGCTAGGCCGATTGTGCGTTGCACCATGGACCTCCCGGTCGCGGCCGGCTGCGACAGAGCCTGGGCTCGAACCCAGAGTCTCTGGTGGCGCAGCTATGGCATACATTTTAAATTGAAAATGTTTCAGCATCATTCTGTTCCCGTGGAATTGCCCATAAGTTTGACCTTGTGAAGGCAATTGTCGTACTGACAGTTTCTCTTTAATACCTGCGATACAGGAAGATTTCTCTATAATTAAAGACTTGGTTCCAGATCATATGATGGGATGAATTAATAGGAATTGCCCATATTCAAAGTGGCTTCTTGCGAGCTGTTGTTGAAGGTTAAGTGACAGTGAAGAGGTTTGACGTGGAGAGCACAGGGCAGATGATGAGGTTTGATGTGGAGAGCACAGGGCAGATGAAGATGTTTGACGTGGAGAGCACAGGGCAGATGAAGATGTTTGATGTGGAGAGCACAGGGCAGATGAAGATGTTTGACGTGGAGAGCACAGGGCAGATGAAGAGGTTTGACGTGGAGAGCACAGGGCAGATGGGCAGATGGGCAGATTGTAGATCATGTTTGATGAGACGAGCACGCTACAGCCACAGCCTCTTGTTACAGCCAGGGAGAGGATGAAAAAACAAAACTGTCAGGACGGAGCTTAGCGCTCGATAATGGCTTTCCATTGAAGTCGAGCAGGTAATAATGAACACGGTTGCGAAATGTGGAAGGCAGCTTGACTCTAACCCCAAATATTGATCTCACCATCGCCTCTACTGGGCTTATTAGGCTGTGTCTGTCTGAGTGGCTCCAACTGAAACCTCCCTCTTTAGGAGATGAAACAGGTGCTTATGAAGTGTTCATTACTCCACACTTCCAAGTAATTAGAGAAAGGGAAAGAGATGGCTCCGCTTCATTGAGCATCGGATATTATTACATGAGCTGCTGTTAGTCAGGAGACGTCATCTGTTATTATGACCAATGATATGCCAAAGTTCTCTGAGGAGAAATTATAATGGCTATAATCATTATTGTGGGATAACACTTTCTATGAGCCGCTGGTGATTAAAGCATTATTCATTTATTACCTCTTGTCACCACATGATGCATGGGATGATATGATAACTATTCATAACAGCTCATGGCTCCTTAAACCAGCCTTTCTTAATGTATCAAGGCTAGAAATCCTTCATCAAGCTTTGCACACAGGTCATATTGACTAAAGGATTACTACTTGCCATAAGCATTCATAACAGCTCAGTTCCTTGGAATAGGCCTAGCCTATACCTAGATGCATGCTTTAATCAAGGAGTATGCCCAAGTGGTAGATATTAAGGAAGTATTGTCGCTGGTTCTCATTCCAAGTTGTTTTATTAAACACCTCTAAGAGGTCTCTTGATGGACCCTCCTCTCCCTGGAGGACCGTCCATCAAGCCCATTGACCTCTGTAGAACATTAATGAGTTCTCATCATGATAAGGGCAACATTTACATTAGCAGATTATACTGTACATTTACATGTGGCTTCTATTTGACTGTAATGAGACATTTTGGGACACAGCCAAATTCTACAAGCCATATGAATGACCCAGTTACTGTATTTGTGTCTGCTGCCGTGGACCCCTCATATTCTAGAGTGTAATATGTTTTCTGACACCGGTGCTGTATTCCGTCTTCTTTGTGCTGTGCCACACTGTATTGTTATGGTGCTCCAGCAGTGTTAACGGTAATGCCAGGCAACAGGATCAGGTCCTAGAGCCAGGGAGGAGATGAGGGAGGACAGAAACTCATTTCAGGCTGTCGCCTCGCGCCTCGATGGGGTTCAGGACACCCAGGATCCACTTCACATATCACAGGCACCAGCAACACTTTCCACTGAGCCGATTAGTTTGGGGAAAGGGGATTAAGAAGGATATCTTCAAGTTTAGCAGTATGTTTAGTAATATGCTTTATTGGTAGGAAAAAAGAGAGGGATAAAAGTTTGTTTTCTTGCTCCCCCTGCAAACCCAATTTTCTCCCTTAACAAAATGTTATTTACCTCACATGCTGGAATAAGCCTCTCCAGAGTGTTATTCCCTAGCTATAACCTGTAAGCCAGTGACATCGTTTCTCCTCACCAGTGATTGTGTGGAGGTATGGTATGTACATAAGTCTGCCACAGCTGTTTCTGGTCAGTGTAAATGTTATGATGACCTTTGCTTTGAGGAGTCACGGTGGGATTACTCTGCTGTTTGTTCAGATGTTATTGTAGGTTTCTCCAGGGCATTTGTCAATTCACATGGAGGCTTTGCACCATGTTATCTCATAAGTGTCAGAAATACTATTATTATTACATTTACCGCAGATGGGTTAAGGGTTTAAACATGTTCCACGGTCGGGGTGCATCCTCCACCCTCCTGTCTCTCTGGTTTTGTTTGCTGTGGTTGGATGGGTGAAGTCTACAGCCCACACCCACTCAGAACACAAGCCCTCCATGGTGTTGATGGCTAAAGGAACATTTGAGTGAGGCTGAGCTCCCTGACCAGAGGCTGCACACTGAAGTGGAAGTGGAGTTAAACAAGGATGGGGGTGTGAGGCCCGACACGCTCAGCGGGTGTCTGATTAGATATCTGCGTTTACGGATGCGGCCAGCCACAGATTCACATCACTCCCAGCTGGGGGGCATTTCATCCAGACTGCAGGCGACCATTTTCAATTCACACAGGCGATCCCGGGTCGCTATTTGTTTATCCCCCTTCTGAGTAAATTCGTCTAGCATTGGGCATTTTTTAAGATTGTCTCGCCACACTTCACATCGCTGTGTCAGGAATGGAATTAAAGTGTTTGTTTTGTTGTCTTTAAGTGAAGTGTTTTGCTCGGGCCCATTTCCATAGCAACTTGTTCAGCTTCAGAGGTAAGTGCGCACTAGACCACCCATTCTAAACCCATGTGGGAGGGTAAGTGCGCACTAGACCACCCGTTCTAAACCAGTGTGGGAGGGTAAGTGCATGCCTCGTGAAAATACCTTTCATTAGGTATATTAATGTGAAACTCCACACCGGTCTCTGTATTCTGCTTTTCCGGACTGTTTCAGAGCGATTTCTCTCCTCTATTTCTCTCTCCTCTATAGTATGGTATGTAGTTATAACAATATTGTCGATGTTGCTTCCAGAGATCAGCCGACCTCTTCAGGGGGACCTTGGTGTTTGAGGGGTTATTGAATCTGTTTTATAATGTGGTGGTGACTGGCTGGTGGGAGATTTCTAGTGGCTCAGACTAGGCCTGTGGCGGTCACGAAATCTCGTCAGCCGGTGATTGTCAAGCAAATAACTGTCGGACTCACAGTAATTGACTGTTAATGAACATAAACACATTTAGCATCTCCTGGCTTCCACACATAGTCTACAAGCCATTTTTAAAAGTCTAATAAATCCATTTAATATAGCCTACACCTTCAAAATAAATCTATTAATGATTTTAGACTGGTCTAAAGAAGCACGATATGACGAAAATGTAGTCTATTTCAGAATAACAGAATAGCATACTCTGAGTTGTCCTTATGTTAAGTTGTCCTTATGGCTGTGGTCTACACTAGTTCATTTAACAGACAAGATTTGTTTATAATTCCGCGGGCATTATTTTATATTATTTTATAGAATGAAAAATACAATTGAAAAAAGCTGAATAAAATATTTATATTTTCTCCAAACGATTAGAGTGCTCACATGCGCTATTCTGTGTTGAACGGTTAACCAAGAAATGGATACTCCTAAATGCTTAATTTAGAGTTATTTATGTAACTTTAGTTGTTTGACAAACATGGGCTATATGTTTAGATTTTTAATACATTGTAAGGCTGCATGATGAGACTAATGATGATTTGGAAAAAGTATCTTGACTGTACACACTCCAATAGTCTATCATTCACATTTTGACAAGCACTTGATAATGCCTCAAATTTCAAGGCAGCATCCCCTTTGTGCACCCTAAAAAAATCCATGCTTTTTGTTGCCTGGAGTGCAGAGTTGTACCCTTCTCCCTGAGTGTGCTGCAAAATCCGAAGTGTCTCTCACTCACACGGCTTTCCTTCACGTGATCAAGTCTTTCTCACAGGCTACAAGTGAAGACAGACACATCAGGGACACAACTGCGTGCGTCCTCATCCAATTCCAAGGTGCGTATTGAAGATACTGGAAGAACATTCCATTTACTTTTCATCAGCCAACAAGATGAGTAGGCTTAAAACCTCTTAGAACTACCAATCCCGGATCCAGTATATTTGTCATTAGCAATGCTGAATAGCACAGTCAAAAAATATTACTAGAAAATATTCATATTCATGAAATCACAAGTGAAATATAGCGAAACACAGCTTAGCCTTTTGTTAATCACCCTGTCGTCTCAGATTTTGAAATTATGCTTTACAGCGAAAGCAATACAAGCGTTTGTGTAAGTTTATCGATAGCCTAGCATAGCATTATGTACACTTAGCATCAGGAAGCTTGGTCACGAAAATCAGAAAAGCAATCAAATTAACCGTTTACCTTTGATCTTCGGATGTTTTCACTCACGAGTCTCCCAGTTAGACAGAAACTGTTCCGTTTGTTCCATAAATATATTTTTTATATCCAAATACCTCCGTTAGTTTGGTGCGTTATGCCCAGGAATCCACCGGAAATAGCGGTCATGACAACGCAGACAAAAATTCCAAATTATATCCATAATGTCGACAGAAACATGGCAAACGTTTTTTATAATCAATCCTCAAGGTGTTTTTTCAAATATCTATTCGATAATATATCAACCGGGACAGTTGGCTTTTCACTAGGACCGGGAGGAACAATGGCCGATTCTCTCTTTTGCGCAAAAATCACTCAGAGCCCACACCTGACCACTTACGTAATGTGGTCGTTCACGCTCATTCTTCAAAATAAAGGCCTGAAACTATGTCTAAAGGCTGTAGACACCATAGGGAAGCCATAGAAAAAGGAATCTGGTTGATATCCCTTTCAATGGTCAATAGGGATGCAGAGGAACACAGAGCTTTCAAAATAAGAGTCACTTCCTGATTGGATTTTTCTCAGGCTTTCGCCTGCAATATCATCCAAAATTAATACAACCACTAGCATCAAAAAAACTTTGGCTGACGCAACAGGTCAAAACGTTTAGCTTAAAATGTTAATAAACTATTAGGCTATTTCTTCATATTATAAGCACAGAAATGTGCGCAGAAAAGCGGAAAACACCAATATCAAAAGTGACCGCAAATGCAATTATGATTGTAATGCTTTTATTATAAATGGTCTTCCTCAAACTTGAAAGTCATGTGCTGCTTATAAACTCAGCAAAAAAAGAAACATCCTTTCACTGTCAACTGCGTTTATTTTCAGCAAACTTAACATGTGTAAATATTTGTATGAACATAGCAAGATTCAACAACTGAGACATAAACTGAACAAGTTCCACAAGCATGTGACTAACAGAAATGGAATTTTGTGTCCCTGAAATAGTGGGGGTCAAAATCAAAAGTAACAGTCAGTATCTGGTGTGGCCACCAGCTGCATTAAGTACTGCAGTGCATCTCCTCCTTATGGACTGCACCACATTTGCCAGTTCTTGCTTTGAAATGTTACCCCACTCTTCCACCAAGGCACTTGCAAGTTCCCAGACATTTCTGAGGGGAATGGCCCTAGCCCTCACCCTCCGATCCATCAGGTCTCAGACGTGCTCAATGGGATGGAAATCCGGGCTCTTCGCTGGCCTTGGCAGAACACTGACATTCCTGTCTTGCAGGCTATCACATACAGAACGAGCAGTATGGCTGGTGGCATTGTCATGCTGGAGGGTCATGTCAGGATGAGCTTGCAGGAAGGGTACCACATGAGTGGAGGAGGATGTCTTCCCTGTAATGCACAGCGTTGAGATTGTCTGCAATGACAACAAGCTCAGTCCGATGATTCTGTGGCACACCGCCCCTGACGTTCACGCAGATGAGCAGGGACCCTGAGCATCTTTCTTTTGGTGTTTTTCTGAGTCAGTAGAAAGGACTCTTTACTGTTAAGCTGTTAGTTAGTGTCTTAACGACCGTTCCTCAGGTGCAGGTTCATTAATTGTTTATGGTTCATTGAGCAAGCAAGGGAAACAGTGTTTAACCCCTTTACAATGAAAATTGTTTTTTAGGGAATATCTACAGTTGAAGTCGGAAGTTTACATACACTTAGGTTTGAGTCATTGAGCTTGTTTTTCAACCACTCCACAAATTTCTTGTTAACAAACTATAGTTTTGGCAAGTTGGTTAGGACATCTACTTTGTGCATGACACAAGTAATTTTTCCAACAATTGTTTACAGACAGATTATTTCACTTATAATTCATTGTATCTATAATTCCAGTGGGTCAGAAGTTTACATACGCTACGTTGACTGTGCCTTTAAACAGCTTGATAAATTCCAGAAAATGATGTCATGACTTTAGAAGCTTCTGATAGACTAATTGACATAATTTGAGTCAATTGGAGGTGTTCCTGTGGCTGTATTTCAAGGCCTCCCTTCAAACTCTGTGCCTCTTTGATTGTCATCATGGGAAAATCAAAAGAAATCAGCCACGACCTCAGAAAAAATATTGTAGACCTCCACAAGTCTGGTTCATCCTTGGGAGCAATTTCCAAATGTCTGAAGGTACCACGTTCATCTGTACAAACAATAGCACGCAAGTATAAACACCATGGGACCACACAGCCGTCATACCGCTAAGAAAGGAGACGCGTTCTGTCTCCTAGAGGTGAACATACTTTGGTGCGAAAAGTAGAAATCAATCCCAGATCAACAGCAAAGGACCTTGTGAAGATGCTGGAGGAAACGGGTACAAAAGTATCTATATCCACGGTAAAACGAGTCCTATATCGACATAACCTGAAAGGCAGCTCAGCAAGGAAGAAGCCACTGCTCCAAAACCGCCATAAAAAAGCCAGACTAGGGTTTGCAACTGCACATGGGGGCAAAGATCGTACTTTTTGGAGAAATGTCCTCTGGTCTGATGAAACATAAATAGAACTGTTTGGCCATAATGACCATTGTTATGTTTGGAGGGAAAAGGGGGAGGCTTGCAAGCCGAAGAACACCATCCCAACCGTGAAGCATGGGGGTGGCAGCATGTTGTGTGGTGCTTTTCTGCAGGAGGGACTGGTGCATCATGAAGGAGGAAAAGTATGTGGATATATTGAAGCAACTTCAAGACATCAGTCAGGAAGTTAAAGCTTGGTCGCAAATGGGTCTTCCAAATGGACAATGACCCCAAGCATACTTCCAAAGTTGTGGCAAAATGGTTTAAGGACAACAACGTCAAGGTATTGGAGTGGCCATCACAAAGCCCTGACCTCAATCCTATAGAAAATGTGTGAGCAATCTGAAAAAGCGTGTGCGAGCAAGGAGGCCGACAAACCTGACTCAGTTACACCAGCTCTGTCAGGAGAAATGGGCCAATATTCACCCAACTTATTATGGGAAGCTTGTGGAAGGCTACCCGAAACGTTTGACCCAAGTTAAACAATTTAAAGGCAATGTTGCCAAATACTAATTGAGTGTATGAAAACTTCAGAATCGCTAGGAATGTGACGAAATAAATAAATGCTGAAATAAGTCAGTCTCTCTACTATTATTATGACATTTCACGTTCTTAAAATGAGGTGGTGATCCTAACTGACCTAAGACGGGGAATTTTTCCTAGGATTAAATGTCAGGAATTGTGAAAAACTGAGTTTAAATGTATTTTGATAAGGTGTATGTAATCTTCCGGCATACAGAGGCCCATTATCAGCAACCATCACTTCTGTGTTCCAATGGCACGTTGTTACCTAATGCAAATGTATCATTTGAAATGGCTAATTGATCATTAGAAAACCCCTTTGCAAGTATGCTAGCACAGCAGAAAACTGGTGTGCTGATTTAAAGAAGCAATAAAACTGGCCTTCTTTAGACTAGTTGAGTATCTGGAGCATCAGTATTTGTGGGTTCGATTACAGGCTCAAAATGGCCAGAAACAACGGACTTTCTTCTGAAACTCATCAGTCTATTGTTGTTCTGGGAAATGAAGGCTATTCCATGCGAGAAATTGCCAAGAAACTGAAGATCTTGTATAACAATGTGTACTACTCCCTTCACAGAACAGCACAAACTGGCTCCAACCAGAATAGAAAGAGGAGTGGGAGGCCCCGGTGCACAACTGAGCAAGAGGACAAGTACATTAGTGTCTCGTTATAGAAATGGACGCCTCACAAGTCCTCAACTGGCAGCTTCATTAAATAGTACCCGCAAAACACCAGTCTCAATGTCAACAGTGAAGAGGTGACTCCGGGATGCTGGCCTTCTTGGCAGAGTATGGGTATAGCATGGCGTTATAAAATGGAGTGATAGCCTTCCTTCTTCAAGATCCCTTTTACCCTGTACCAGTCTCCCACTTTATCACCAAAGCACCCCCAGACCATCACATTGCCTCCACCGTGCTTGACTAGGCCATTCTAAGACATGTAAATGTATTCCCACCACCACCAAAGCACCCCCAGACCATCACATTGCCTCCACCATGCTTGACAAATGGTGTCAAGCACTCCTCCAGCATCTTTTCATTTTTTCTGCGTCTCACAAAAGTTCTCCTTTGTGATTCGAACACCTCAAACTTACATTTGTCTGTCCATAACACTTTTTTCCAATCTTCCTCTGTCCTGTGTCTGTGTTCTTTTGTCCATATAATATTTTATTTTTATTGGCCAGTCTGAGATATGGCTTTTTCTTTGCAACTCTGCCTAGAAGGCCAGCATCCCGGAGTTGCCTCTTCACTGTTGACATTGAGACTGGTGTTTTGCGAGCACTATTTAATGAAGCTGGCAGTTGAGGACTGTTTCTCAAACTAGATACTCTAATGTACTTGTCCATGTGGAATTTGATTGCTTTCCTGACTCGTGACCGCCGGTGTGGTCACCGCAACAGCCCTAGCTCAGACTGTCTCAGGCATTTTCTCCCTCAAAAAACTCTCTAAATGCAGTCGCCAGAAACAGGAGCCTTGATTCTATCTCCTCCAGCTTAGGGATTTAGAGCTGAGTTTTGTCTAGCGAAGGATCCCTCCATTTTTAAACGACACAGCCATGCAGGAAGAATAATTTCTGTGAGAGACTATCCCACACTCTTTCTATGAGAAACTACTCTTTCTGTTCCCCCACAATAACATCATCAAGTCTACGAGGCCTTCTACAGTATATTAAGTGTGAACTGTTCAGCCTCCTTCGGTCTGGATCATCTCTGTCTCTGAACAAACTGTCCTAATTGGATTACTATGGCAGAGCAATGACAAGCCACACCCATAACTGCCAGGGCTATCAGGCTCTCTCTCTAGTCCTCAGCAACAGTGGCACTCTCCCTCCCTCTACAGTATTTAGGTTAAGCACAATTAGCAATCTGTTTAATCCAAACCCCAGAGAGCCAATGACGGAAAGAAAGTGTCTCTTATCTACTAGCTGTCGGCTGTGTTCTCATCGTTCTCATCATTCAACTTCTCCCAAACTTGATATAATGACCCTGTTTCCCGCCCCACTACCATAAGAAGAGGATGAACCAACCGCCTGCGTTCTAGCCTACATTTCAGCATATGTTACTGAACACACACACCACCACAGTGGTTTGACAAGGGGGAAATTGGTTTTGGCGACGAGGTCACACATTGGATTACGACGGCTTAATCAACTAAGAAACTGAGATGCTTTTTAGTGTGTGTACGAGCCCTTGGCTACACTGGTTTTGTTTAC
Organism: Oncorhynchus mykiss; assembly: GCF_057628025.1. Lineage (NCBI taxonomy): Eukaryota > Metazoa > Chordata > Actinopteri > Salmoniformes > Salmonidae > Oncorhynchus > Oncorhynchus mykiss. The sequence continues at coordinate 21,507,922 of NC_143029.1, forward strand.
TACCCCTCCACCCAGTGTAAAAGGGAAACAAGCGTTACTTCTTGCTCATTGTGTTCCTGACAGAGGATATAATTGTGACACACTCGCTACGGTTTATTTTTCTCCACCCCATCTCCTCTGTGCTCTATACTGTATATACCTACTATATTCCTCTACAGCTCATTCATGCTGTGCAACAAATCAATCGCGTCTCGTACAAAACTGAGCACAGCATTTATTTGAAGACGTGCTGACACCCCCCGCCTATCATTTCTAACCCCTGGTCTCTCCCGTTTGTCTTCTCAGTTTGAAGAGCCTATTCCCATTCACCTTCCTCTCCCTCCAGCCATAGCATATGGATATAAGCTATCTGGCAGACAGCCGAAGGGCCTGCCGGTTTCAGGACCCCCTACAGTGCTCCCCCAGTCAGTACTGTAGCCTAACTGCTCTGTACAGTTCATTGTAAGTTAAACATACTTCCACTGCCAGACAGTTTCAGTGGGTCTCTGACACACAGACGCTGCTGTGCCTTTCGGAAGGTTAAGCGTGTTGTCAATGTCTCTTATCTCTCCATTTGGGGAGGCTGATAAGGCTAATAAGCCATCTGCAATGTTAATATGTATCGCTCCACACAGGAAGCTACAGAGGGAGGAATTTAACAACTAAGGGTTCCCTCGACGTCGTCACCATATTGTGAGAGATGCTATCTTATCTGGGCTGAAAGGGATCCTATTACACTGCCCCGTTGTTCTCCACTCTATTATATGCTCAAGTGTATGAGTGTTGCCTTGTTTTAAACTGTATCAACTGATGACAGCAAGCAAATTAGCCCAGGGGAGTTACACACAGTTAGAACCAGGATCCCTAGGGCAGTTCAAAGTCTCACTCTTTTACCACTCCCTGCGTGCTTAGTAGAGCCCTACCGATATGGGATTTTTGAATATGATTCCGATTTTAGAGTGGAAATATTCATCCATAACCGATATTTGTATATGCCAATATTTGTATTATTATAGCTGGAATAAAATTAAATAAATTGTGTGGATTGTGCTTAAAACAGCCCTACAAAGATACTCAGTCCCCCTGTTTAGCAGGAGTAAAAACAATATATATATAAAAAAATATAATGTTTTGTATGTTATTTTGGCATTAATATGGGTCACATATCAGTTTCCAAACAATTAAAAAATATATATAATAACCCTTGAGTTAATTAATCCACATACAAACATGGTCTCTTTTTTGTTTTCTTGAGTAAGACAGCTCCAAAATGCAGGTGACACTATGTCACCGCAAAATGTAAGGGCATAGCTCCGAAATTCAAGCTCCCTGTGTCCTGCCATAGACTTACATTAGAAGTTCCCATCCAAGAAGGCTCAAGGTCATTGGCCACAGATAAAAATTATGTTAAATCACGGTATATTTACCTTAGCTTTGATTGGACTGATGTCAACATCATACTTTCAAAATCTTAGCTAGCGAGCTAGACAAGCATTCATCATCTTGCATCAAGTCGGCAATATGCTTGCAAATCCTTTTTAATCCTTGTCATATGAAGAGAAAGTATAGATACAAACGTATGGGTGCTCATTGGCCATTGGACATAAACCTTACACAACAAGTGGGAAATCGCAAATTCAACAATGAGTGCTAAGGTGCCACTGCAGCCCCGGGTTCGATCCCAGGCTGTTTTACAGCCGGCTGTGACCGGGAGACCCATGGCACAGCGCATAATTGTTCCAGCATCGCCTGGGTTAGGGGACAGTTTGGCCAGCCGGGATGTCCTTGTCTCATCGTGCTCTAGCGACTCCTAATGGCGTGCTGGTCGGTCAACCAGTGTTTCCTCCAACATGTTGGTGAGGCTGGCTTCCAGGTTAAGCGAGCAGTGTTTCAAGAAGCAGTGCGGCTTGGCTCTCGACCTTCGCAGAGTCCGTAGGGGAATTGCAGCGATGAGACAAGATCGTAACTACCAATTGGATATCACTTAAAAGCGGGTAACGCCATGGGCCAGAAAATCTTCAGTGAGTTCAAGACAACTGGAAATAAAACTAGCTCCAACTGGGGAGAATACTGAAAAGAAAATGTGAACGGTCATCCAACTCTGAATTCCAAGTCTGGATTTTGGGCCTCTTTCTAGAGCTCACAAAAAGGACCACCACCTTCCTGTTCAAGTGAGCACAGCATAGAATGGTGAGTCCAAACATGTATTGTATGCTGCTACATAAATAATGGAATATGCCAGATAGATACAGTGGGGCAAAAAAGTATTTAGTCAGCCACCAATTGTGCAAGTTCTCCCACTTAAAAAGATGAGAGAGGCCTGTAATTTTCATCATTCAACTATGAGAGACAAAATGAGAAACAAAAACCAGAAAATCACATTTAATGAATTTATCTGCAAATGTTGGTGGAAAATAACTATTTGGTCACCTACAAACAAGCAAGATTTCTGGCTCTCACAGACCTGTAACTTCTTCTTGAAGAGGCTCCTCTGTCCTCCACTCGTTACTTGTATTAATGGCACCTGTTTGAACTTGTTATCAGTATAAAAGACATCTGTCCACAACCTCAAACAGTCACTCTCCAAACTCCACTATGGCCAAGACCAAAGAGCTGTCAAAGGACACCAGAAACAAAATTGTAGACCTGCACCAGGCTGGGAAGACTGAATCTGCAATAGGTAAGCAGCTTGGTTTGAAGAAATCAACTGTGGGAGCAATTATTAGGAAATGGAAGACATACAAGACCACTGATAATCTCCCTCGATCTGGGGCTCCACGCAAGATCTCACCCCGTGGGGTCAAAATGATCACAAGAACGGTGAGCAAAAATCCCAGAACCACACGGGGGGGCCTAGTGAATGACCTGCAGAGAGCTGGGACCAAAGTAACAAAGCCTACCATCAGTAACACAGTACGCCGCCAGGGTCTCAAATCCTGCAGTGCCAGACGTGTCCCCCTGCTTGAGCCAGTACATGTCCAGGCCTGTCTGAAGTTTGCTAGAGAGCATTTGGATGATCCAGAAGAAGATTGGGAGAATGTCATATGGTCAGATGTTACCAAAATGTAACCTTTTGGTTAAAACTCAACTCGTTGTGTTTGGAGGACAAAGAATGCTGAGTTGCATCCAAAGAACACCATACCTACTATGAAGCATGGGGGTGGAAACATCATGCTTTGGGGTTGTTTTTCTGCAAAGGTGGCTTCGTAAGAAGCATTTCAAGGTCCTGGAGTGGCCTAGCCAGTCTCCAGATCTCAACCCCATAGAAAATCTTTGGAGGGAGTTGAAAGTCCGTGTTTCCCAGCAACAGCCCCAAAACATCACTGCTCTAGAGGAGATCTGCATGGAGGAATGGACCAAAATACCAGCAACAGTGTGTGAAAACCTTGTGAAGACTTACAGAAAACGTTTGACCTCTGTCATTGCCAACAAAGGGTATATAACAAAGTATTGAGATAAACTTTTGTTATTGACCAAATACTTATTTTCCACCATAATTTGCAAATAAATTCATAAAAAATCCTACAATGTGATTTTCTGGAGAAAAAAAATCTAATTTTGTCTGTCATAGTTGAAGTGTACCTATGATGAAAATTACAGGCCTCTCTCATCTTTTTAAGTGGGAGAACTTGCACAATTGGTGGCTGACTAAATACTTTTTTTGCCCCACTGTATGTATACTGTAGCTAAGGAAGTAATACTAAGTTTATTTTGTGTAGTAAGCTCTTTATTAGCCCATGTGCCTCACCCTAATAATTGGATCTATTTTCCCCTCATAACTTAGCCTACTCCTCTGACTTGGTGGTGAACATGTAGCCTGTTTTAGAGAAATATCATTATTGAAAATTGTAAGAGTCTGCTTATATGCCCCCTTTATTTATCCTACAGTTCTGAGTTTGTGTACAGGGAGAATACTTTAAGAACGGCCCATGTTCTGATTTCTGTAGCCATACATTTCAAAAGTGATGAACAAATAGTTATTGACTACTACGTCCGTCCTAGATCGGTCATTAATGTTTTCATTTAAATTACGGATTGCCTCTTATCCGCTCGTTGTCCCCTTATGCCATAGTTTGTACATCTCAATTGTCAGTGGAAACCATATTTGTTTAAGTAAGTCAGCCATATCAGCTATGTTTTTTTAAAAGGCAGTAAATGAGGCTGAATGAACTGTTTCACTGCCAGACAAGGCTTCACTGATAGCCAGCTGTAGCAGTGATAAAGTGTTGGGACAGCTTTATGTAGGCCCTAGCAGTTTGTCAGCTCCGCTTGTCACCATTATAGTGCATTTAATGTATTGTTTAGCGCTGTGTAGTGGCTTTTCTGGCATGCATCCAACATTTTTGGGGGGAGTTTGCCCCACCAAGATTTCCATGTTAAAATCGCCACTGCAACCCATACATCAAAATGTAGCTACGAAGCGCTGTTTTGTAACCTACTAGGTTTTTTTTGTGTGTATCTGAAAACATTTAAATGAAAGAGCTTGAGGAATAATATACAGTGCCTTGCGAAAGTATTCGGCCCCCTTGAACTTTGCGACCTTTTGCCACATTTCAGGCTTCAAACATAAAGATATAAAACTGTATTTTTTTGTGAAGAATCAACAACAAGTGGGACACAATCATGAAGTGGAACGACATTTATTGGATATTTCAAACTTTTTTAACAAATCAAAAACTGAAATATTGGGCATGCAAAATTATTCAGCCCCCTTAAGTTAATACTTTGTAGCGCCACCTTTTGCTGTGATTACAGCTGTAAGTCGCTTGGGGTATGTCTCTATCAGTTTTGCACATCGAGAGACTGAAATGTTTTCCCATTCCTCCTTGCAAAACAGCTCGAGCTCAGTGAGGTTGGATGGAGAGCATTTGAACAGCAGTTTTCAGTTCTTTCCACAGATTCTCGATTGGATTCAGGTCTGGACTTTGACTTGGCCATTCTAACACCTGGATATGTTTATTTTTGAACCATTCCATTGTAGATTTTGCTTTATGTTTTGGACCATTGTCTTGTTGGAAGACAAATCTCCGTCCCAGTCGCAGGTCTTTTGCAGACTCCATCAGGTTTTCTTTCAGAATGGTCCTGTATTTGGCTCCATCCATCTTCCCATCAATTTTAACCAACTTCCCTGTCCCTGCTGAAGAAAAGCAGGCCCAAACCATGATGCTGCCACCACCATGTTTGACAGTGGGGATGGTGTGTTCAGCTGTGTTGCTTTTACGCCAAACATAACGTTTTGCATTGTTGCCAAAAAGTTAAATTTTGGTTTCATCTGAGCAGAGCACCTTCTTCCACGTTTGGTGTGTCTCCCAGGTGGCTTGTGGCAAACTTTAAACAACACTTTTTATGGATATCTTTAAGAAATGGTATTCTTCTTGCCACTATTCCATAAAGGCCAGATTTGTGCAATATACGACTGATTGTTGTCCTATGGACAGAGTCTCCCACCTCAGCTGTAGATCTCTGCAGTTCATCCAGAGTGATCATGGGCCTCTTGGCTGCATCTCTGATCAGTCTTCTCCTTGTATGAGCTGAAATTTTAGAGGGACGGCCAGGTCTTGGTAGATTTGCAGTGGTCTGATACGCCTTCCATTTCAATATTATCGCTTGCACAGTTCTCCTTGGGATGTTTAAAGCTTGGGAAATCTTTTTGTATCCAAATCCGGCTTTAAACTTCTTCACAACAGTATCTCGGACCTGCCTGGTGTGTTCCTTGTTCTTCATGATGCTCTCTGCGCTTTTAACGGACCTCTGAGACTATCACAGTGCAGGTGCATTTATACGGAGACTTGATTACACACAGGTGGATTGTATTTATCATCATTAGTCATTTAGGTCAACACTGGATCATTCAGAGATCCTCACTGAACTTCTGGAGAGAGTTTGCTGCACTGAAAGTAAAGGGACTGAATCATTTTGCACGCCCAATTTTTCAGTTTTTGATTTGTTAAAAAAGTTTGAAATATCCAATAAATGTCGTTCCACTTCATGATTGTGTCCCACTTGTTGTTGATTCGTCACAAAAAAATACAGTTTTATATCTTTATGTTTGAAGCCTGAAATGTGGCAAAAGTTCGCAAAGTTCAAGGGGGCCGAATACTTTCGCAAGGCACTGTACTTCGCAAAGAGCAAATATAACACACCAGATTTCACAGGCTTTACTAAAGGGCTGTAAAGTTAACGTTACCACAGAGTTGAACATTCTTAGCAGGGCACTTGCTTTACATTTAGGCATAGCATCCATTGTTTTTCACGACACCCAACACCCTACCATGACACTCTTTGTAACAGTATGTGGCCAGTGCGCGTTATTGAGCTGACAAACTTCTATCTACTCTGCACTTACCATAGAACCATAAGCAGTTAGTTCAAAGTATTTCACTCTCCTCTCCGTCTGATGTAGTTGCGTTGGGTGATAGTGTCCAGTCTTGCTGTAGCGCGCCAAGGCAAGATAGGCTTATAGCTATGTAAAGAGTGCCCTCTTTTCACACTATAAAACACTGATACAAATACATCCATAAAAGGCTAATATCGGATTTTTCTTCTATATTTAACTATGCCTGGTTGAGTACCACCAGTACAGTGCATTCTGAAATTATTCAGACCCCTTGACTTGATCCACATTTTGTTACATTACAGCCTTATTCTAAAATGGATGAAACATTTTAAAAATCATCAATCTACACACAATACCCCATAATGACAAAGCGAAACTAGGTTTTTAGACATTTTTGCAAATTACAGGATTGTGTCGAGGCACAGATCTGCGGAAGGGTAGCAAAAATGCCTGCAGCGTTGAAGGTCCCCAAGAACACAGTGGCCTCCATCATTCTTAAATGGAAGAAGTTTTGAACCACCAAGACTCTTCCTAGAGCTGGCCGCCCGGCCAAACTGAGCAATCGGGGGAGAAGGGCCTTGGTCAGGGAAGTGACCAAAAACCTGATGGTCACTCTGACAGAGTTCCAGAGTTCATCTGTGGAGAGGGGAGAAACTCTGCAGCACTCCACCAATCAGGTCTTTATGGTAGAGTGGCTAGACGGAAGCCACTCCTCAGTAAAGGGCACATGGCAGCCTGCTTGGAGTTTGCCAAAAGGCACCTAAAGGACACTCAGACCATGAGAAACAAGATTCTCTGGCCTGATGAAACCAAGATTGAACACTTTGACCTGAATGCCAAGCGCCACGCCTGGAGGAAACCTGGCACCATCCATATGGTCAAGCATGGTGGTGGCAGCATCATAATGTGGGGGAGGTTTTTCAGTGGCAGGAACTGGGATACTAGTCAGGATCGAGGGAAGATGAAAGGAACAGGGTACAGAGATCTTTTGAAACCTGTTCCAGAGCGCTCAAGACCTCAGACTGGGGCGAAGGTTCACCTTCCAACAGGACAACGACCCTAACCACACAGCCAAGACAACGCAGGAGTGGCCAGCCAGATTCCACGCTTGAACCCAATCAAACGTCTCTGGAGAGACCTGAAAATAGCTGTGCAGCGATGCTCCCCATTCAACCTGATAGAGCTTGAGAGAATCTGCAGAGACGAATGGGAGAAACTCCCCAAATACAAGTGTGCCAAGCTTGTAGCGTTATACCCAAGAAGACTCGAGACTGTAAGGTGCTTCAACAAAGTACTGAGTAAAGGGTCTGAATACTTTTGTAAATGGGATATTTCAGCAAACATTTATAAACCTGATTTTGCTTTGCCATTATGTAGTATTGTGTGTAGATTGATTACGGGGGAAAAACAACTTAATGTCACGTTTCTTCAAAATCGAACCCAGAAGCAGACCAGGACAAGGAGAGTAGGAAGAAGGTGAGTATTTATTTACAAGTGAATGTGAATGGGTAGATATATCCAGGTGGCGTAGCGGGTAGCGGTGGTGAGTTGATGGGAGTAAATAGGTGGATCCAATGGGGAAGCGGAATCCTCCGACGACCAGGCGGGAATGGGGTAAATGATCCGGGTGAGTAACTGAAGACAGAACAAACGGAGGTAAGTTCAAGGCAAGCAATACGTAACAAACAACAAAACAAATTCTATCAAACTTGAGGCTGATACTCTGGCACAACATACTGTTCATGGCTAACGATCCGGCAGGGAATGGATGTCAGGTCCGGGCTTATGAAGAGGAGAGATGATGATCAGGACCAGGTGTGCAGATAGCTGATGGGATACAGGTGCGGGTAATCAGAAACCCCAACTGGCTACATTGCCCGGCAACCAGACAGGGTGCGTTCCAGGACGCCGGAAAAAACACTCCAGGACAGAACAGAGGCAAAACACAGACTCAGGAAACGGGATTCGTGACACTTAAACCATTTTAGAATAAGGCTGTAACGTAACAAAATGTATATTTAGTCAAGGGGTCTGAATATTTTCCGAATGCATTGTATATCAAAACATCAGCGCAAATCCCCAGTTGTCCTTTGGATGTGATGAGATTTTTATTTTGAAAGGTTATACCATCTCTTTGAGGATCTTGAAAAGAAAAATTTGGGCCATGGAGATGGCGGGCTGGCTGCGTTGTTTTGCACTGGGCTCATTTATGGGCCCTGCCTGAAGAAGAAATCCATCAGCCTTTGTTCTGTGTCAGCCTGTTGCAAAGATCACACTGGATAATCATCAAAGCTAAAAACACTACTCACCGCTCTATTGTCTCTGGTCTGACCCATCATTGCATGCTAATGTAGGCTAAGGGGCAAGCACACAACAAAACCCGGTAACCAGCCTTGTTTTTCTGCATGCCGCAAAGGGATTTATTCACTCCCTGAAGCTGGTGTGGTGACTGATCTTTGTTTGCAAACAACTGTAAAAACACTAGCATTTTTTTGCAAAGATCCCACCTTGCTGTTATGGATACCTCTGATTATGGGGATGCCCACAGGGAACCTTGAGAATGAATGTCCTTAGGCTATTCATCACATGTCATTCACTTGACTTGTGCCTTCAGTTGTGTTGTTCTAGCGTGCAAGGTATTTGCGTCTGGTGGATAGTTTAGATATTTCTACATTGTGTGTTTGAATGGAACTCTGCTACTGACTGGGCATTTGAAAAGTCATACTTGTGTTACTATTGTACTGAAGAATATAAATTAACTACCTCGCTATATTGTTTAAAATTGGCTTGTGTGTGTTTCAACTATGCAAATGATATATGCCATTTTTGTCTATGCAAATGATCCTCCTTTAATTTTCCCAGTCAAAAGAGCTGACTGTAACATGTACTGCTCTGTCAGCACCACCACAGCCATGAGAAGGGAAATATTCTGTTCAGTCTGACGAGGTGAGAATTTTCTATTCTATTCCACATCATTAAGGTGGTGGTGTTTGTTTCTTAATTTCCTGGCCAGTATTTCAGTATTAATTTACAATCTCCCTACATACTACTGTTGTGTCTTTGGCTATGCCGGATTAAGTGATATGATATGCTATAAAAAATGAATATTACCTGATTGAGCTAATCATGTAAATGTAATTAACTAGAGAGTCGGGGCACCACAAAATAATATTTATAGAGCTGTTATCTTCTGAATAAACTCATAAAGACCTAGTAATATTTTACATCAATAGCAGTCAATATTAATCGTCACCTTAATTCAGTCTCATCTGAAAGTTGTAAATTCTTGGTTATCTGGGTTATCTATTTGGGGCGGCAGGGTAGCCTAGTGGTTAGAGCGTTGGACTAGTAACCGGAAGGTTGTGAGTTCAAACCCCCGAGCTGACAAGGTACAAATCTGTCGTTCTGCCCCTGAACAGGCAGTTAACCCACTGTTCCCAGGCCGTCATTGAAAATAAGAATTTGTTCTTAACTGACTTGCCTGGTTAAATAAAGGTAAAATAAAAAAAATAAAAATAAATAAAAAAAATCTGCACGAACCCTGGCTAACAAGTTGAACTAGCAATACAAAATTGGGTTTAATTATTTGCTAAATACCTAACTAATCACACATAATTACACATACACATAATTAAATCATAACTTGATTACAAATTACGTCATAAAGGAAAACGTCCCTAGCGGCCGGAACAGATATGACAGCTTGTTACACAAAAGAAAAGGCCTGGGTTTGAGTGAAAGAGCGGGAAGACTGAGGAACAAAGGTAAGAAGCTGTGCTATCGTAAATACACTACTCACCGCTCTATTGTCTCTGGTCTGACCCATCATTGCATATCTTATGCATTCTAAATTACCGCCCATTTGGAAAAGGAAAATGCAATAAATATTTACTCTGAGCTGCGCTTCGGTAGGTTGGTGGTAGATGGAAGGCCATGTTGCCAAACCGAGTCCTTTGTCATTTGAAGAATGTCTCTGGTTGTCAATTGGATACGTTGTAGTAACGTTGTTGTGTGGTAGACAGTATACTCTGTCTGTTCCTTCCTAACCTGCATTTGCAGCTGCTGTTGCTAACTCAACGGCTAGGAGGTATCACTTCTGTAGTGAATAAGAGTTCAAAGTTCATACCATTCGCAACCAAAGCTCACGCTGATGTTGGCTTCATTCTGTAGTTATTATCTGAACCATTCTGACATCGGACCGTTGTCCTCACATCCTCGGAACAGGAGGTTATATTGTCATCATGGCTTTATATTGGAAGGGAGAAAAGGGGCGTGTTTCATAGTTTACAACCTATGTATCTTCATGTGGGCGGGCCACTGAGTCGGGCCTAATTCACTCATGAAAACCTAACGTAACCTACATTCCAAACAGTCATGATGCACGAAGAAGGGTTCTCACTTGAGGGGTTGAGAGGAGTACTATTGAGTCCAGGAACCACATACTACATCAGACTTCTATTGTGGTCGTCCACTCTAATGCGTTTAATTTATGAACATGGTAATCAATCTCAACCAACATTTCCCTCAATTGAGTTGCATTACAAAGAGAGAACAGGCAGGCATGTATGCTATTTCATTGGAAGTACATGGACTATAAAACTATTTCAAGGGCATGTACTGTACAGTATGATCCTAGTGTTAACTTTAAATTATGGTACATCTGTGCTTGAGTTGAGCCTGACTAGCCAATATTGTGCTCTACTATGCTGTGCATGTGTGCTCCCCTCTCCCCACTGACAGCAGGTAATGAATGTGTGCACTCTCAGAGCAGGGAGCTGTGCTGTGTTCATTAGATGTTTCATCTGTTTGAGGGTGGGTGAGGCAGGGCAAGTGAGTGCCTTGTAAATTAAGTGTAAGAGCTGACAGTTGTCCACCCACTGCCGTGTCTCTCTGGGGGCATTTCTCTAAATGCATACTACGGTGCTCCGAGCACGGGAGGGTCGGTGTAGGAGTCCAAATCAAAATATGCGAAACGGAGGAAGGGGGGCCTTTCTCGAATGCGTACTCCGTTTGTACATATTTTGAAGCATGCATCGATGCAAGCTTGAACGGCAAATATGCAAAGAAATATGACGCAACCACAAAAAATATGACGCAACATTTCTTGAAATCAATGGTGGCCATTATTTGAGCGAAAGCCAAAGAAAATACACTCCGACTTCGGAATGAAATGTTGCCTATTCATATGTAAGATGTTGCCTGACTACAAAATTGGATCTTGATACGTTAATAAATACATGCTGTGTTAATTTTGGCATGTTTACCTGATCACAAGCCCATAATAAGTCGATAGGGCTAACTGGATGACCACAAATAATTGCTATCTACCTTGCATAATATTTGTTTTAGGTCATTTTTGCCTGTTTAACCTATCTGGTTAGCGACATTATTATGATTCAGCTGATAGTTATGAAGTAAAATGTTTGCTTTGTATATCTTGTTTGGCCTATTGTTGCTTTTGTCCTGGCGGAAAGACAGTTCAGTGAATGGGTAGCTAAGTCCATAGTAAGTCAATCGGGCTAGCTAGCCAAGAAACATTTGTAGCTACCCAAGAATAATTGACATCTACCTTGCATAACATTTAGTTTTAGGTCATTTTTGCCTGTTTAACTAGCTGGCTAACTAGATTATTAAGATTCACATCTATCTGATAATTCTAAAGTAAAATGTTTGCTTTGTATGTCTTGTTTTTTCTATTGTTGTCATTGTCCTGGCTGGAAGAAGGTTCAGTGAATGGGGAGGTGCAGTGTGAGGTAATAGAGTAGGGGGAGTGCAAGTGCTTCTCAAATGTAATGTTTTATGTGTTCTCTACACTCTTGTCCTCACAAGAACATCGTTGGAGAATGCACTTGGAGCATGAGAGTGTTGAGCACGGTAGTATGCATATTGAGAAACAACCTGGGTGTCTGAGCGCTAGCGAGCGGTGGTGTGGTGACCTCCCAGACTAGCGTCTCTGCTGTAACCTAGCACAGTCTGCAGCATCGCAATCCACCAGTCTGCCATTTGTGCTCGCTCCATAAGCTGCTGCGTTGACACCCATCTTCTCATCTCCACTAAGGCTTTTGGAGGAAGGTTTTATCCCGCCCGTTTTGACGTGGTGGTGGTGGTGTAAGTCTCTCTGTATGAGGTCCTGTATGTTGTGAGGATGGTGCAAGTGGAGCCTTACAGGAGGAAAGGATTGAAGGCCATTTGTTCTGTTTTCTCTCCTAGAGCCTATCTAGCTGAGAGAGAGGCTGGTTGGCTGACATATCCTCTGGGAGTGTAGTGATCAGCGAGGGAGAGTACCAGGGCCAGAGCCCTCATGTCCATGTGGTGGAGAGGGCTTTCAGCAGCATATATGCGTCTGTTCCCCAACACAATGCCATAATCAAGGTTCCAAGGCTGGTAGTGAGAGGGGCCAACAGGAGCTGTCCCACTGGCTCCTCTGCCTGCCTGCCTGCCTGACGCCCACATGCTGGTTTGATGGAGCCCCGCCAAGACGGCCAAACAACAGCCAGCCATGATGCTGCCCCTCCCCCTCTTCTCCTCTTCATCTTTCTCCCCCATCTAGCTCTCTTACTCTTTCTATCTCTCTCCCCTCTTCCTCTCCTCCTCTCCCTCTCCTCCCATCTGCAGGAACTGTGTCTCTGTCTGTCTGTCTGCCCAGTTCCTCTGATCCAACCTGCTTTATCGCTCCTGACAGGTGGTCCCTGGTGGGACACAGAACATTCACGACACAAGAGCTAAGAGGTCTATCTCTTGTTCTCTATCTGGCTCTCTAGCTCCCTCTCTCTCGCTCTCTTTCTGTCTCTGTATCTCCCTCCATCAGGCAGTGTGCCCTCTCTCAGTCACTCATTTCCATCTGAATAGCAGCACAGGCAGACATGACCTGGCTCATGTTGAGCTACTCCCTACATACAGACACGCACAATATACTCATTTTCATTAGGGCTGGGAATTGCCAGGGACCTCGCAATATGATAGTATCACAGTACTTAGGTGCCGATACAATGTTTTGCGATTCTCATGATTAAAATGTTGCGATTTGATACTGTGATTTTATTGTGATTCACTGTTCCAAACATATTACTCACCATATGTCGACTGCAGAGGGACAAGAGAGAGCCATGAGAAAAGTTTTTAGCGTTTTGATCAGTCAAGGAAATAAAAGTTCTGAAAACAAATTGGCTCCATAGTTAAAAAATAAGATGGAGAACAAGCTATGCTATATTGGCAAAATGATACGATACTATATATTGGCAAAAATAATATTGATCCCCCCCCCCATCACTTATTTTAATTTCTTTTTCAATAATGTTTAGTGTGGTCAATGGTGCAGTGAAAGCCATGATGGACGACTAGATCAGTTTTTATAGCTTACCCTACAATCTCTTCCTCTCATTTTCTATTTCTCCCCTCGGTTTATCATGTGTGTGCCTTTGTACTGTATCTGTCAGGTGTGTGTGTGGATGCCTGAGTTAATGCCCGAGTTAATGCAGCAGCTCTCGTGCCCCAGCAAGAGTTGTTCAATGGGATCATGCACAGATAAAACCCCTCTATCACCTAGCATCTGCTCACTCATCTCACATCACCAACGCCGCCTTAGCCAACACAATGGAGCCAGCCTATCTGGGACAATAAAGACATCCGCTAGCTCGGCTCCTGAATAAATCTCTTATTTCCGGGCTGCATGCCATGTTATATTGCGTGCCTCTCAGAGTCACCCCGCCATTAACAGAGAGAATGAATGAATTAAAGAAAACGCACTGACGACTGAAACATAATTATCTTGGAAAGTCACGGCAGCACTTTGCCAGGCACAAACTCCAATCAATACAAGCTAGCAATTCACGGACGGTAATGAGCTTGGTGTTTTCTCCCCCGTTCTCTTGCCTATTTTGTGACTGAGGTGTAATTGATAAGGAACACACAGGGAAGTGATATGTGTCATGACTGGTGTAACAGACCCTGTGTCGGACTCTCTGGTATAGAGCAGATCTCCCCAGCACATGCCTTTCATTAGCTGGAGAGCCAGGGCCCGGGGAATATCAGTGTCCTCTCCTCCATGGATCGGTATCAATCCAGGCTTTTAGAGGATCTCTCCTCACTGGTGTTTTCAATTTATGGACTATGTTCTTGTGTGCGAGTGGTGCCTCGCATTGAGCAGATTTGAGCCAGTTCCACCCCTGAAGGATTAGGCTCCAGAAAACACCAGGGCTTTTTTCTCCTCTTCTCTTCCGTTTGGTTGTTTACCATCATCTACCCCCTCAGGGAGAGCCTTCTGTTTGTTTTTTACAAGAGAGAAGATCTTAGTACTGTGGCTAGTTTGTTCAGGCATATAGACACAACTATTTCTCTCCTCCCTCTCAGACATGAGGAAGATCCCAGCTCATCCCTGCCTTACGTAGGCCTAAATTACTTTGGGAATGGGGCTGCTGGGAGCAGCTTATCACTCTAGTCGGCCACAGCCCTCCTCCTCTTCTTCCGCCATCTCCTCCTCCCAGCTCAGTGGGTTCAGCTCTGAGGCTCTCAGGCGCAATAATCCGTATTGAAGTGGACTGCTGAGGAGCTGATGAGAAACCGTTGTTTAAAGCAGTCCAGGGTTCCCAAGTGTGAGCTGAAAGAGGCAGCCAGGCAGAGCCCGTCAGCTCAGCCTTTCCCTCCTGTCTGTCCGGTCCTGATTGCTCTCAGCACTAAGCCCTCCTGCTCCTGTGTGAATGGACGTCCTTGTCTGCCTCTACGCGCCTTTCGTCCATTCTCAGCGGAGGTCCCTCTTCATCTAAGGCCTCTTTCAACACATACCACATCCCTCCCTCCTTCCCTCCATCTCTCTCTCTCGCTCCTCTCACTCTCTCTCTCAAACTGCTTGAAGTGTGCTTATAGACCAGAGTGTGAAAACCAAGTCGGATGGCACTGAGCTTAAGCCACACATCTGGGCCCTGGTCAGTTGATAGGCTGTGTCAGAGCTTGATGTGTCCTTTTGGTCTTTAGAGTAGATTGTGGAAATGGTTGCTCCTTGGCTAAGTAGGCCATGGCTATCCGCTCCAGTACCAGATAGTCCCATTCCACTGCCTATATGTTAGCTCTGCCAAAGGATCTTGCTTGTGGCAGAGAAGTCAGTTTTCCTGCACCTGGTCTGGCCTCTGAGGCTATTCTCATTGACACACGTTTGAGAGGCAGCACGAAGAGGTTTTGAATTAGCTTAATATGTACATAAACATTTAAATTTACATGCCATCCTTGCCTTACCTTTCTTTCTGGCTGGCAACGTGGCATTCTTGCTCTGCAGCTAAAAATGTACCTTAAATATCAGTATTAACCTGTCTACGATACTGGTTCCCAATTGGGAATCAACCCTCCCACGTTCAGCTGAAACGGTGGCGCATGGAACGCAAAAATATTCTTAAAAATATTTAACCTCCACACATTAACAAGTCCAATAGCTCAAATGAAAGATAAACACCTTGTTCATCTAGCCAGCAAGTCAGATTTCTAAAATGTTTTACGGCGAAAACATAGCACATATATATGTAAAACCACCACCAGACACAGCTCATTTGAATAGCCAAAACATGCAATCAACAAACGCAGGATTAAAAAATAAATCGCTCACTAACCTTTTGAAAATCTTCATCAGATGACAGTAATATGACATGTTACACAGTACATTATTTTTTTTTTCAATAATATGCCATTTATATCCATAAATGTCCATTTACAGTGAGTTCACGTTCAGAAATTACTCAAAAATGCCCGCAGGAAATCTATGTAGCGCGGCAAGATAACGTAAATAGACATCATAAACTTTGACTAAATATACATGTTCTACATATAGTTAGAAAGATACACTGCTTCTTTATGCAACCGCTGTGTTAGATTTATTTTTAACGTTACAGAAATCGCACACTATTCCATATGCTGAGACAGCGCTCAGTTCCAAGCTACATTTCTACGTAATGTTGGAGTCAACAGAAACACAGATTTAAGCATAAATATTCCCTTACCTTCGATGGTCTTCGTTCAGAATGTTCTGGAAGGCTTCATACTTACCCAATACATCGTTTGGTTTCAAGTCTTGCGTCTTTGTATTAGCTACTGCTAATAACATCAGCTGAAATGCACCCAAAACGTCCTCTGGTCCGGAAAAGTTGCGCATCAAAACTTCAAAATTACATATTATATGTCGACTAAACAGGTCAAACTAAGTGCAGAAGCAAGCTTTATGATGTTTTAGACACGCAAAACAAACTTCAATTCAATCGGCCATCGTCTGCCCTTCTCTTGAGTGCTGGAACAAAGGAATGGCTGGGACCAATTCGCGCCCATACGCACAGCCTATTCTCTCGTGGCACGCACTAATTTCACTCCTATAGGGTCAATTCTCGCGGGATTTGAACGATTCAAAGCTCTACTGAAAGAGGACATCTAGCGGAAGAGATAGAAAGTGTCCCCAGAATCATAACTGGTTGGGAAGGGTGGGGGCCATGACGTCAAAGTTGCTCCAACTTTCATGGCCACAAAAACTAGTTTGGAAGAATGCCTGCCCTGTGAGTTCTGCTATACTTACAGACATAATTCCAACGGTTTTAGAATCGTTAGAGTGTTTTCTATCCAATAATAATTTTTATTTGCATATATTAGCAATTTTTGACAGATTTTTTTCCCAGTTTACTAGGGGTACCCAATCTCTCCAAAGGGGGCGTATGTCTGCCATATCCTTAACAGGTTTTAAAGTAGCCACTGACTAGCCAGTAGGATTGCAAGCTATTCAACAATGTAAGCAACTTTTCTTCTAAAACATATTAGCTAGCTACACTCTTGAATAATGCAAGCCAACCATATTTCACTCTTGAATAATGCAACAATTCACAAGCATGTGCAGGCAATAAAGGGTTTATTTTGTTGTTCGTACACACATTAGCTAAATGTAGCTTGCAAGACAATATTGATAGCTGGTAACGTTAGCATATCAGACATACTGTAACGTTTTACCCATCTCATTTGAATATAAAAGTACAGTTTCAGCATATTAAAGCTACCTTTGAACGAACCAGGCTTCATTTTATCAATGTCAAAAGTCATTATTTGAGTTAAATGCAACAAATGTTTTTGAGTAGATCGACAGAAGGACACAAGATCTAGGTCACCTCATTTGGATTTACTGCTGCCCCTCAGAATCTCTCTCTACTTTTCTAATGTTGTCTCTCCCTCTCACTCACTCCCTCTCCCTAGGGCATTTTCTCTTTCTCAAACTTTCCCTCCCACAAAATACCCTTCTCTCACTAACCCACTCTCCCTCTTTCCCTCAGCCTCTCTTTCTGCTGTGAATCCTTACAGCCCCTCATATAGCAGGCACACAGTGCTGACTTAAGATAAATCCCTACAAATGAGTGTGGTAATTGCCTTGAAGTGTCCTTTCAAAAATGTCTCCCCCTGCACCCGGGGCGTGATCTGCTGTGGTTAGCCTCATTACTGGTGGCATAACAGAGAGGCACAAACTACAAATGGCACCTAGTAATCTTAAAGCATAGGAACGCCATTCCTCAAATAAATACTTATTGGGGTGAAATAGGGAATCTATCTAGCTGCTTAATCGTTCACTAAGGAGAGGAGAAAGGACTGAGTCGTCATTTAAAATGTGAGGTAAGTGATGCCCAGCGGGCAGTTTGAAGCCCCTCCCGAGAGGCCAGAGGAGCCCCTCAAGTCACACCTCAGGCTCTTTGCTGAATTAAAAAGCTGCACCTCAGCAGTACAGTAAAGCAAGGATGCCCAACCCCTGATCTTAAAGACTTCAGTCTTGTTACTTTTCAATCAGGTGGATCATTCATGTCAGGGGACACCAGGTGAGTTCTTTCACTGACACTGCCCAATCGATGGCTTAATCAATCTTTTCAGTGCTTAGGCACAGCAAAAAGTGCCAGAGGACTCCTTTTTGACTTTCTGAATTTTGCCATTTCTGAAAGCCCCAGTTCTGTCCAGAGGCCTGTTTTGAATGTTGTTCCCCTCAGTCCTTAGGGAGGACAGCACTGCTATGAGTCACTCCGTCAGGGGGAAGTTAACTGGCAGTGCACTCTGGTTAACAGCCTGCTGGGTTTCATTTCGTAATGCAATTTGACCTCCTCTTTCCTGTGTGTGCAGCTTACCACAATTAGATCGGACAAAGCTGCTCTTTCCCAGCAATTAGTTTTTCAGGCCCTGTTTGAGGCTTTAGCCTGCTGAGCACAAGATGGCATCTTAAGACGGACAGACCACTCTGTCTGATAAAAGATCCAGTCTGGAAACATTGCTATTGTCTAGGCATCGTCATCCTTAGCTCTGATATCATGGGCAGAAAACTCATTCCTCTCCGTCGTTCATTGAAATTGATGGCTCATTTATTACAAAACCTTTCGATATTGGCAATCATTTCAATATTTCACAAGTAAAGTGGAAAAACTCAAGTGAAATGACAGCATTGAACCATCATATTTTTGTATAAAATATCTAATAGTTAAAGAGAAGTATTATTGTTTTGAATTTGGTCAAATTATTGTGGAAGAGGTGGGGAAAACTCGAGTGTCTGGTCTGGTTTCCCTGTCCTGTTGATGTTGAGGGAGCGTGTGTGCCTGAGCATGTGTCTGTTTCCCCTGTCCTGATAGTGTTGAGGGAGGGTGTGTGCCTGAGCATGTGTCTGTTTTCCCTGTCCTGATAATGTTGAGGGAGGGTGTGTGCCTGAGCATGTGTCTGTTTTCCCTGTCCTGATAATGTTGAGGGAGAGTGTGTGCCTGAGCATGTGTCTGTTTCCCCTGTCCTGATAATGTTGAGGGAGCGTGTGTGCCTGAGCATGTGTCTGTTTCCCCTGTCCTGATAATGTTGAGGGAGGGTGTGTGCCTGAGCATGTGTCTGTTTCCCCTGTCCTGATAATGTTGAGGGAGAGTGTGTGCCTGAGCATGTGTCTGTTTCCCCTGTCCTGATAATGTTGAGGGAGGGTGTGTGCCTGAGAATGTGTCTGTTTCCCCTGTCCTGATAATGTTGAGGGAGGGTGTGTGCCTGAGCATGTGTCTGTTTCCCCTGTCCTGATAATGTTGAGGGAGGGTGTGTGCCTGAGCATGTGTCTGTTTCCCCTGTCCTGAAACTCTGTTTCCATAGTCGGATTTTTCCTATTAAGTATGTTTTCAAAATGCATTCTATGTCCAGCTCACATTGTTATGTGGTGGGTGACACACTGATAGCCTGTTGCCTGCACTTGGATGGTGAATGGGAGGCGCGCTTTCAATTACCAGTTGAGAAATAAAAATATGATCTCGTTTTAATTGTGCACCAAAACTGTTTTACACACACGACTGCATTTAGAATTGTTGCACAATGAATGGGATAATAGAGGCACATGTTTTATTCCAGCAGCAACCAGCTGAGGAGCTGCAGGAGAAGTTCTCAAAATAGGCTCTGTATGCTGGGTGTGTGATAGTTGTGTTGGATAAATATGACACATGACTAGCAACACACAAAAGGCCAATTTTAATTTCACTAAATCATGCAAATTAACCTATAGACAAATAAGCATGCCGGTCAAAAGTATTTACGTCGACTGACATTTCCATAAATGAATGAAAACGATTATTTTGCAATGGGATTTTTTTTTCACCCGGTCATTTTGTCAGCAACAATTTTATTTATCTGCTTTTTTTTAAATGATTTTGTGGCCAAAAGCCAGCAGTTACCGGCTAATGGAAACCTTGAGCCGGATGATTCCACACTCTACTTGTCAGAACCCAAAGCCAGTGAGCTTCCAGTCAGTATCAGAATGAGTGCTTAATAATATACTGGTCTTAAATACATCTAAAACTGAAACATTGTGTTTGGTTCAAAACATTCTCTAAGACCTAAACCTTGACTTGAGTTGTACATAAAGGGTGTAAGCAAGTTGAGGAAGCTAAACTCTTAGGTATAACATTGGATGATCAATTATCATGGTCAAGTCATATTGTAAAAGTTATGAAGATGGGGAGGGGTATGTCTATTATAAAAAAATATATATATATTTTTGACACATCAACTTTACTATTTTTTCAGGTTGTGGTCTTGTCCCATCTTGATTACTGTCCAGTAATATAGTCAAGTGCAGCAAAAAAAAGACAACTGCTGGCTCTAAACAGAGCAGCACATCTTGCCCTTAACTGCACATACAGAACTAACATCAACAACATGCATGCCAGTCTTTCCTGGTTGTGGGTTGACGAGAGATTAACTGCTTCTCTTCTAGTTTTTATGAGAAGTATTGCTGTGGAAATTCCAGATTGTCTGTATAATCAAATACCATTCAGCTCAGACACCCATACATACCCCACAAGACATGCCAACAGCGGTCTCTTCAGTCCCTCAGTCCAAAACGAATTCACAGCAACGCAGAATTTTATAGGGCGCCATGAACGCATGGAACTCCCTTCCATACAAAAGCATTTTTAAGGTGGTGATAAGTTTTTGAAAAAAAAATCAACGTTTCAAAATTTGACCCTTGGGTCTTGACTTGATGTGCATTTGCAATATGAAAATTTACCGTGGAGCGCGCTCGCCATATACAGTGCCTTGCGAAAGTATTCGGCCCCCTTGAACTTTGCGACCTTTTGCCACAATTCAGGCTTCAAACATAAAGATATAAAACTGTATTTTTTTGTGAAGAATCAACAACAAGTGGGACACAATCATGAAGTGGAACGACATTTATTGGACATTTCAAACTTTTTTAACAAATCAAAAACTGAAAAATTGGGCGTGCAAAATTATTCAGCCCCTTTACTTTCAGTGCAGCAAACTCTCTCCAGAAGTTCAGTGAGGATCTCTGAATGATCCAATGTTGACCTAAATGACTAATGATGATAAATACAATCCACCTGTGTGTAATCAAGTCTCCGTATAAATGCACCTGCACTGTGATAGTCTCAGAGGTCCGTTAAAAGCGCAGAGAGCATCATGAAGAGCAAGGAACACACCAGGCAGGTCCGAGATACTGTTGTGAAGAAGTTTAAAGCCAGATTTGGATACAAAAATATTTCCCAAGCTTTAAACATCCCAAGGAGCACTGTGCAAGCGATAATATTGAAATGGAAGGAGTATCAGACCACTGCAAATCTACCAAGACCTGGCCGTCCCTCTAAACTTTCAGCTCATACAAGGAGAAGACTGATCAGAGATGCAGCCAAGAGGCCCATGATCACTCTGGATGAACTGCAGAGATCTACAGCTGAGGTGGGAGACTCTGTCCATAGGACAACAATCAGTCGTATATTGCACAAATCTGGCCTTTATGGAAGAGTGGCAAGAAGAAAGCCATTTCTTAAAGATATCCATAAAAAGTGTTGTTTTAAAGTTTGCCACAAGCCACCTGGGAGACACACCAAACATATGGAAGAAGGTGCTCTGGTCAGATGAAACCAAAATTGAACTTTTTGACAACAATGCAAAACGTTATGTTTGGCGTAAAAGCAACACAGCTGAACACACCATCCCCACTGTCAAACATGGTGGTGGCAGCGTCATGGTTTGGGCCTGCTTTTCTTCAGCAGGGACAGGGAAGATGGTTAAAATTGATGAGAAGATGGATGGAGCCAAATATAGGACCATTCTGGAAGAAAACCTGATGGAGTCTGCAAAAGACCTGAGACTGGGACAGAGATTTGTCTTCCAACAAGACAATGATCCAAAACATAAAGCAAAATCTACAATGGAATGGTTCAAAAATAAACATATCCAGGTGTTAGAATGGCCAAGTCAAAGTCCAGACCTGAATCCAATCGAGAATTTGTGGAAAGAACTGAAAACTGCTGTTCACAAGAGCCAGAAATCTTGCTTGTTTGTAGGTGACCAAATACTTATTGTCCACCATAATTTGCAAATAAATTAATTAAAAATCCTACAATGTGATTTTCTGGATTTTTTTTCTGATTTTGTCTGTCGTAGTTGAAGTGTACCTATGATGAAAATGACAGGCCTCTCTCATCTTTTTAAGTGGGAGAACTTGCACAATTGGTGGCTGACTAAATACTTTTTTGCCTCACTGTATTTTATCAATCTACACACAATACCCCATAATGACAAAAGCGTAAACAGATTTTTTTGTATTTAGACCCTTTCCTATGAAACTCGAAATTGTGCTCCGGTGCATCCTGTTTCCATTGATCATCCTTGATGTTTCTACAACTTGAACGGAGTCCACCTGTGGTAAATTCAATTGATTGGACATGATTTGGAAAGGCACCGCACCGGTCTATATAAGGTGCCACGGTTGACAATGCATATCAGAGCAAAAACCAAGCCATGAGGTCAAAGGAATTGTCCATAGAGCTCTGAGACAGGATTGTGTTGAGGCACAGATCTGAGGAAGAGTACCAAAAAATGTGTGCAGCACTGAAGGTCCCCAAGTACACAGTGGCCTCCATCATTCTTAAATGGAAGAAGTTTGGAACCACCAAGACTCTTCCTAGAGCTGGCCGCCCGACCAAACTCAGCATTCGGGTGAGAAAGGCTTTGGTCAGGGAGGTGACCAAGAACCCAATGGTCACTCTGACAGAGCTCCAGAATTCCTCTGTGGGGATGGAATAACCTTCCAGAAGGACAGCCATCTCTGCAGCACTCCACCAATCAGGCCTTTCTGGTAGAGTGGCCAGACAGAAGGTTAAAGGCACATGACAGCCTGCTTGGAGTTGGCCAAAAGGCACCTAAAGGACTCTCAGACCATGAGAAACAAGATTCTCTGGTCTGATGAAAACAATATTGAACTCTTTGGCCTGAATGCCAAGCATCACGTCTGGAGGGCACCTGGCCAATACCATCCCTACGGTGAAGCATGGTGGTGGCAGCATCATGCTGTGGGGATGTTTTTCAGCGGCAGGGGCTGAGAGACTAGTCAGGATCGACGGAAAGATTAAAGGAGATCTCGGGACCTCAGACTGGGGCAAAGGTTCACCTTCCAACAGGACAACGACCCTAAGCACACATCCAAGACAATGACATTGGCTTCTGGACAAGTCTCTGAATGTCCTTGACTGGCCCAGCCAGAGTCCGGACTTCTACCCAATTTTGAAAATCTCTGGATAGACCTGAAAATAGCTGTGCAGCGACACTCCCCATCCAACCTGACAGAACTTGAAAGGATTTTCAGAGAAGAATGGGATAAACTCCCCAAGTACAGCTGTGCTTAGCTTGTAGCGTCATACCCAAGAAGACTCGAGACTATAATCGCTGCCAAAGGTGCTTCAACAAAGTACTGAGGAAATGGTCTGAAAACTTATGTGATATTTGTTTTTTTATATACATTTGGGGAAACAATCTAAAAAACAGTTTTTGTCAGTCATTTTGTGTGTATTGTGTGTATATTGATGGGGGGGACAATTGAATCAATTTTAGAATAAGGCTGAAACGTGGAAAAAAGTGAAGGGGTCTGAATACTTTTCAAAGACAATGAATATGAATCCACAATGGCTACAGTAGAAAGCACGTACAGTAAGTTCTCAGATTTAACCTAAATATTATGGTATGGTAGCCATGGTGAAGTGAATTTTCATAGTGCCATTTTCAGTCCTGTTGGTGACCTGTGATGTGTGTTCCCTGGAGCTTCATGTCAAGGGATTGGAGTTCCAACTACTGGGCCTATATCCCCCAGTCCCTCCCTGCCAGGCTTCATCCAGGGACAGCTAGGCCATGGGGGAACGCTGGGTGTGGGTTGATCTATTGGAGGAGCCAGAGCCCTGTCTGGTTCTTCCCCACAGACGCATGGAGTAATTTGGGCTGTGTCCCGCAAGGCGGCCCAGTCACCCCCGGCCCAGCAAGGTAATTCATCTTATTTAGTGGCATGTCCAGCCCTCTTCCCCACAGCCACAAAGCACAGGAGCCGTTAGCCTGGCTCCCAGTGACGGGCACATAGTCCTGTTGTACAAACTACACCCTCTCTGTCTTTGTGTCACTGTCTCTGTCTTGCTTTGTCCTTATTGCCTAAATGACTTTGTAGAGGACAAATATGGCCCCTATTGCACTAATATGGTGTGTGCAAGTTGTATTTTTACTACTTTCATCTCCCCATCTTCAGAACTGCTTCCTTCTTTGTTTCCTTTGACCTGAATCGTCCAAATGAGTGTTTACCTTATCCCTACTCAGTGTCAGGAAACCTGTACAAAGAACTGTTGCTGTATTTGTCTTCTGTATAACATCTGTTCTACTTCAAAGCTGATTTTCTCATATCAGTGATAAGTCATTCTTCAAACTCACTGGAGTGAGGAATATGATTATCATGATCAATATTTACTAATATTATCTGCCACCCAGCCTGGCCCGGTTGTTTGGGGTTGCAGATCATTTGATTGCTTATTAAACCTTGTTGACAGTTTGCTTGATGACTCTAGTTGGGGCTC
Organism: Oncorhynchus mykiss; assembly: GCF_057628025.1. Lineage (NCBI taxonomy): Eukaryota > Metazoa > Chordata > Actinopteri > Salmoniformes > Salmonidae > Oncorhynchus > Oncorhynchus mykiss. The sequence goes on from NC_143029.1 coordinate 21,532,600, forward strand.
TGGTTTATTTATTCTCCAGCGTCCTGGCGTCATTAAAAGCATTAATCACACAAATTGGATGAGATGTAGGTACACAGGATATCTCCAGTCTCGGCCTTTCTGTATGTGCTAACCCTGGTGGGATGGGATGATTTGTGGATGTCCTCTACTTACGGCACGGGAGCTCCAGATTACTTTCATAACCTCCTCAGAATTGAGCCATAAAAGTCCAATGTAATAAATGACAGAGTGGCGAGAGAGAGGTAGACAGACAACCAACACCTCATCACAGAGCAGAGGGAGGAGGGGCGGGCAGAAGGAACAGCGCTGTGGATTTAGTAGAACAGGTTAACAGGTGACCTTGTCCAGAGGCTTCAAGGACACAGCGGGAGACATTGTGATTATTAGTAGAACAGGTTAACAGGTGACCTTGTCCAGAGGCTTCAAGGACACAGCGGGAGACATTGTGATTATTAGTAGAGCAGGTTAACAGGTGACCTTGTCCAGAGACTGCAAGGGCACAGCAGGAGATTATTTGGTGGCTGACGCACACTGCCCTAGCCGTTTTTTTTTGAGTAGGTCACTAGTCTCAGCGGGTGTCCAGTGAATGAAACGATGGGGGAAAGCACCGCCCTGTACCTACGCAGCTCCTGAATGATTCTTTTGAAAGGCCACCAGCTCCTGCCTTTGAGATTGTACTCTTTATACATCATCTACATCTGCTTTTTGAAAAGACCCCATTAAATTACTTTCATCAGACCGACTCTGTTGCTGTTTTACCTTATTAGTTCTTGCCCTCTCATCTTTGTGCAGGCGTTTGGTACTAGTGAGACATTCCCCACTATTGAGAGGCTGGACATGCCATTTTAATACTTCATAGAGGAGAGAATATCTTTTCACAACAATTGGATTAGCATGAAGCCATGTGGCACAGGTCCCTCGGAAGGCAATGACACACACCGGATTGTTGCTGCTTGGAGACGTCTCCGCGCATATCCAAGACCAACACTCCCTGTTCTTCACAGCGTCTTACGACCTCCTCTGACTGCTCCATGTCACTTCAGAACTAGTACAGGAACATGTGATGATGGAACACACAGATACGATCATGTGTACAGCTTTGTTATCTCGGTTAGTTACAGTATATCCCAATAATCAGAATTTCATTCAGAAACTCATACGCTGCATTTAGCTGCACACAGAGCACTTTTCCTGAGAGCCAAAATGTCTGAATGAAATACAGATTATTGACTGGGGCATCTCCCCGAGAGTGAGTGCATTCACAGAAACTTCTGGATACTTCATAGGGAATGTATTTATTCTACATGAGTATTCGTATTTCCTACAGTACAGAATCCTCTCAGGACTCAACATAGACGGGAAGATGCACATGTGCCTTGTATATTGGTGTCATTGTATTTGATTCAATGTAAAGCTCTCGTGACATGGTGACATTTTCCTGTCCCTGATCTGAAGGGGTTGATAGATGTATATCCAGGGCTGTGACGGTGGGAAGAAAGGAGGCATAGAGAGGGAGGTGGTGTGAGGCAGCTCAGCGTTGAAGAGCAGAGCAGAGTGCAGTGCAGGATGGGAAGGAAGGCCTCAGAGCCTCCACGCTCTGCTCTGCTCTTATCTGATTAGTTCTTATCAGCCTGGTGCAGGAAGCGGGCCTAAACACTCTCTCTCTGTTTCACTCTTCCGGTCTCTGTCTCTTTCCCTGTCTTTCTTTTCCTCTCACTCTCTCTGTTCCTCTCTGCCTTTCGCTCTCACTCTCTCCGTCTCTCTCTCACCCTCTCTCTCTCACACACACACACACACACACACACACACACCAGGAAACAGCCTCTTCTTTCCCTACTCTCTAACAGGAAGCAGGGCCATGCTGCATGTGAGAATAAAGGCCCATGTGACAGGAAGAGCTTTATGGCCATTGTCCAAGGATCCCTGTCACCACCTCTTAGACATTGACGGAATGACATGAAGAGATTGTTTTTGCTGATGAGTCTCTCTCTGTGTTTTTGGCAGGTGTTCAGGAGGAAGGCCATAGAACTGGGAGAGAAGCTGTTGCCTGCATTCAAAACCCCCACAGGCATCCCCTGGGCCCTCCTAAACCTGAAGAGGTGAGTCCTGCACTCATACAGCACATGTCTGTCTGTTTATATACACACTGTACAGTCTGCCCACTCTACTACAAGTAAATCACTATTCCTAATAGTAGAACATCACTCATTATACATTTAGAAGAGGACAATACCTAGACCCTGCACCTCTACAGACATGACACACACCCACTGAGCAGCTTGAAACAGCTCACTCTTCCCTTGCATCACTCGTCCTTGTACTCCATTCACAGGAGTAAAGAGCAAAAGCCTTCAATTAGGGCTGGGCGATCATATCTGGTTCATTTTTTTTCCTAAATGATGGCCGCTTCACGACATCTCTAAATTTGCTTTGTTGCACAATTAAAGGTCAACACACGGCATTTCAAACAGTCAGGAATAATCTACTGAATTCAGGAACTTGTGAAGTTATACCTAGGCTAAATATAAGCCTTCCACAACCATAAGACGTACTATTAATTTAAATATTTGATCATAGTTTAACCTGCTTTTTTTGTTGTTGCAATAATCACTGATCTAGCTTAGTCTGTCTATGAAAATGCCCTTTTTTGTTACAAATTTAACTAGAACCATGCAAATCCACTAATAATGAACAACTTCTTCTTGTATCAGGCATTATATATAATGAACAACTTCTTCTTGTAGCAGGCATTATATATAATGAACAACTTATTCTTGTAGCAGGCATTATATATAATGAACACGGGTCTCATAAACAATCTCTCAAGCACAAACGCACGTGCTAGTAAGTAGCAAGCTAAAGTCTAGTCAACTTGGATCTATTTGCTTGCTAACCAGGTGGAACAGTTGAACTGTTATGCATACACCATCCTGTCTGTCTCTAATTGTTTGAACAACACCGCCTGTTCACTTTGTTTAGATAATAAAATCTACTGGCCTATCTGGATAAGAACCAGTTGTTTAGATAATAAAATCTACTGGCCTATCTGGATAAGAACCAGTTGTTTAGATAATAAAATCTACTGGCCTATCTGGATAAGAACCAGTTGTTTAGATAATAAAATCTACTGGCCTATCTGGATAAGAGCCAGTTGTTTAGATAATAAAATCTACTGGCCTATCTGGATTAGAAGATGCTCATTTCTCAGAATGAGAACCAGTTGCCAGTTCTTTATTTAAATGTGTCTTTTAATGCTCATTGCACATTTATAAAACTCAGACTAGACAGCTAGTACAAAACAGTCTGTGGCTAAAATGCTTTTCTAGCCGTGTGTGGTACTGCAATGCCGCGCATAACAGTAACTGAGCATGAATTTTCCACAATCATTAATACTCTTGTTTTAGTAGGGTCTGCCCTGTTTATATTTTGGTAGTTGAGACATAAAGGGTATGGTTGGAAAGGTTAAGTTGTCTATTACAGTAAAATAATGTCTCTAAGCGTTTTGGTGTCCATATGACCCATTCTGTAGCGTGTTTAAACTGCTTGTTGTCAGAGAAGAAGAAGTTATCTTTCTCTTTCTGTTGTTGTGAGTCGCAGGGGGAGGGGCTTGGTGTCTGTGTGCAGGTGGGAAGGTGCACACTCTACACAGCACAGAAGCAGCAAAGAAGACTAGACCAAAAAGACAGAACGTTAATGCATTTTTATTTTTTTCATGATTCTAGCGATACAGGCATGTGGAACATTAATTTGATATATCACCCTACCTTCAATAGTTTCACTCTCCCTCCCTCTGTTTCCCTCGGTTACATTAACTGCGCAGACTATTGCAAATACTTGTCTTTCTCCCCGGCTTTAAAGTGTTCTCCGCTCTGGTTTGTTTTGCTGCTTCCTTTATTCCATCCCCCAAACCACAGAAGTGAGGAATGTTGTCTGTGTATCGATGTTCTGGGCTCTGCCATTGATAAGTCAGTGTTTTGACTACACCTTGTCTGGACCAAGTTTTTAGTTATGATGCTCTCTCGCAAATGGAGCCTGCCTCCAGATTATTATCCTGCCTGCACCTTACTCTGAATGGCCCCTGCTCAGCGTCTCGACTACAGTGTCCATAGCTGCCATGGCTCCCTCTCTCCTGCTCTACACAGAAACTGCTTCAAAACAATGCAGCGCTGTCAAGGTCATGTGTTGTCCCGGCTAACAAATCCATAGACTGCCCTCCCTGGACCTCCTTGTTCCCCTCCCTCCATCACTAACCTTGCTCTTACCGTATCCCCCCTGAAGGGACAAACCTATCCGCCCACCTCCCTCAGAAAAGAGAGAGGGAGACGGGATGGAGTCTGGAGGATAGAGGGTCAGCTGCTACTCTCTAGGGGCAAACCTGTTGGAGGATTTTTATTGGGTTGGGAAATTGTTTTTCCAGAGACGCTAAACAAGTTGCTGCCTGGTGGGTAAAAGGGGGATGAAGCAGGGAGGGAGAGGAAGAACAGGGGGGCGTGTGACGCCAGCGGTTAGTCTCAGCTATGAGAATAAACATCCTCTCTGTTATGTCCCATCTGTCCTGTCTGCTCCAGTCCTGCAGCTAGTGTAGCGTGCTCAACCCCGGCAGTCCAATGGCTGAGAGAGGCCTTATTTGCATACCATACTCACTCTTAACAATTCCTGCTCACTACACAACCCTCAGCACAGCAAAGAACAGGGAGAGGGATTTTATCAATATCACAGAAACTGAACATGTGTGTGGCTTGTCACTGCTACTGCACTGAATTAAATAAATGTCTTTAGCTTAATATGTTGTATGTTATATTTTCTCAGATACCTACACACTGTCTGATGGCTGTTTTTATTAGCCAGGAGGGAGAAGAAAACCTCAAAGCTCTCCCCCTGTAATCGCAGGATTCATCTGAATGCATTCTTTTCGTTTTTCTCGCCAGTGAGTGCTCGGCCCAGTTCGTCAGATATGAATTAAAACCCAGGTTGTCTTGGAGATGGCCATGCGGGTCGGTGTATCAAATTCATTTCCCCCGCTTATGGCGAATGAAGGGCTTTCTTCACGTATCATCACATGGTGGTTGAAGCTACTAGTCTCCTGGAGTTAGATCTGAGGCCCCAGAGGACTGCCGCCCGCCCAGGCATGGTCCTCACCCCACCACAGGCCCCCAGGAGCCCCAACAGATAGGTGGTAATGATGCATTTACCCATGTCACTGAACCATAACTGGGTTAGCTTATATAGAGCCCACCAGACCTCAACCACAGATGTAATTTCTGATATGGAGATGCTAAGGCATATGAGCGAATAAACTGGATATGGGAAAGGGGAATAGGTTTCACAAAGTATACACACGTTAATGCAGAGCTGGCATATGTCTACTTGCTGTCTAGAAACAGATGTGTATCAGTAGGCAGAACCTCCATTCACTTACAGTGAGCTGTGTTATGTTTGTTAGGAAACACAGCAGCTCTCATACTCATTCTCTCTCGTTAACGTGATGACTAACGAGGCAAACTCTGTGGCTGTCAAAAGCCTATTTGTATGCAACTAATTTTCTTGTTGTAGGTTATGCCTGGCCAGCCCTCTTCCCTGTGTTTTTCATTTTGTGGATGCTTGTTGCTAAAAAAATCTCAAAGTGGTCCCTTTGGGGAATTCTGAATCTAAACTCACTGTTGTATCGCTGCAGATAGAAAGAGAGGATTGACATGTATCAACAACTTGTATTTTTTGTTGCATCTTTGTGTGTGTGTGGATGGTTCTGTATATTAGGGGTTGTGTTTTTACAGATGATGGTTCTTCACCTTTTAAAGTACAAAGGCTCCTAACCTGGCTACTGCTGTAACCTGGTAAATCATGTATTTGACCCGCTAAATGTTGACAGCAACACCGTAACCCAATTTAAAAGATGACACTTACCCTGTAATAGAAGGAGGAACGTTTGGGCTATTTTGGCGTTTGTACTTTGTCCCACTTTAAATGGAGGGACATGTTCTCAGATGTGTTAGAACCAGTAACCCAATTGCAGACAGCCACGGGCAGTTTTCCCTCTCCTTTTCCACACTCCTCAGAAAACAGTTAAGTGAAGCCAAGTGATTTTTAATGTTGTAGAAGACCATTCCCAACATTTTCAACACTGAAATTACAGTTATAGTAGATAATATGTATTCAACATGTAGACAGTTTTGTAGAGTATCTGCAGAGGGATATTCCTACACCCACAGTATAAACCTGTCCAGCCCTCCAGCCCTTTCTAACGAGGATGACAGCTACAGTACCTTCGGAAAGTATTCTTACCTCTTGACTTATTCCGCATTTTGTTGTGTTAAGCCTGAATTCAACATTTATTCAATGTTTTTTTCTCACCCATCTACCCACAATGCCCCATAATTAGATATTTTTTCAAATGTGTTGAAAATTAATTATCTAATTTACACATGTATTCACACCCTTAAGTCAAACCTTTCTAGAAGCACCTTTGGCGCCGATTACAGTTGTGAGTCTTTTGGGTAAGCTTTGCACACCTGGATTGTACAATATTTGCCCATTATTCTTTAAAGAATTATTCAACCATCAGTTTTCTCATATCAAAACCATGAAACTCTAACTGTTTTAAAATCACCATTGGCCTCATGGTGAAATCCCTTAGCAATTTTCTTCCTCACCGGCAACTGAGTTAGGAAGGACACCTGTATCTTTGTAGTGACTGGATGTATTGATACACCACCCAAAGCCTAATTAACAACTTCACCAAAGGGATAATTGCTTTTTTTTACACATCTACGAATCGGTGACCTTCTTTGCGAGTCATTGAAAAACCTCCCAGGTCTTTGTTCTTAAATCTGTGCTTGAAATTCACTGCTCAACTGAGGGACCTTACAGATAATTGTATGTGTGGGGTACAGAGATGAGGTAGTCATTCAAAATCACGTTAACCACTATTATTGAACAAGGAATGAGCACATGCAAGAATGGGAGAAACTCCCCAAATACAAGTGTGCCAAGCTTGTAGCGTCATACCCAAGAAGACTCAAGGCTGTAATCGCTGCAAAAGGTGCTTTAAATCAAATGAAATCAAATGTATTTGTCACATACACATGGTTAGCAGATGTTAATGCGAGTGTAGCTAAATGCTTGTGCTTCTAGTTCCGACAATGCAGTAATAACCAACGAATAATCTAACCTAACAATTACAAAACGACTACCTTATACACACAAGTGTAAAGGGATAAAGAATATGTACATAAAGATATATGAATGAGTGATGGTACAGAACGGCATAGGCAAGATGCAGTAGATGGTATTGAGTACAGTATATACATATGAGATGAGTAATGTAGGGTATGTAAAAAAAGTGCCATAGTTTAAAGTGGCTAATGATACATGTATTACATAAAGATGCAGTAGATGATATAGAGTACAGTATATACATATACATATGAGATGGATAATGTAGGGTATGTAAACAGTATATTAAGTAGCATTGTTTAAAGTGGCTAGTGATATATTTTACATAAATTTCCATCAATTCCCATTATTAAAGTGGCTGGAGTTGAGTCAGTGTGTTGGCAGCAGCCACTCAATGTTAGTGGTGGCTGTTTAACAGTCTGATGGCCTTGAGAAAGAAGCTGTTTTTCAGTCTCTCGGTCCCCGCTTTGATGCACCTGTACTGACCTCGCCTTCTGGATGATAGCGGGGTGAACAGGCAGTGGCTCGGCTCGGGTGGTTGTTGTCCTTGATGATCTTTATGGCCTTCCTGTGACATCGGGTGGTGTAGGTGTCCTGGAGGGCAGGTAGTTTGCTCCCGGTGATGCGTTGTGCAGACCTCACTACCCTCTGGAGAGCCTTACGGTTGTGGGTGGAGCTGTTGCCGTACCAAGCGGTGATACAGCCCGACAGGATTCTCTCGATTGTGCATCTGTAGAAGTTTGTGAGTGCTTTTGGTGACGAGCCAAATTTCTTCAGCCTCCTGAGGTTGAAGAGGCGCTGCTGCGCCTTCTTCACGATGCTGTCTGTGTGGGTGGACCAATTTAGTTTGTCCGTGATGTGTACGCCGAGGAACTTAACTCACTACCCTCTCCACTACTGTCCCATCGATGTGGATCGGGGGGTGCTCCCTCTGCTGTTTCCTGAAGTCCACAATCATCTCCTTAGTTTTGTTGACGTTGAGTGTGAGGTTATTTTCCTGACACCACACTCCGAGGGTCCTCACCTCCTCCCTGTAGGCCGTCTCGTCGTTGTTGGTAATCAATCCTACCACTGTAGTGTCGTCCGCAAACTTGATGATTGAGTTGGAGGCGTGCATGGCCACGCAGTCGTGGGTGAACAGGGAGTACAGGAGAGGGCTCAGAACGCACCCTTGTGAAGCCCCAGTGTTGAGGATCAGCGGGGTGGAGATGTTGTTACCTACCCTCACCACCTGGGGGCGGCCCGTCAGGAAGTCCAGTACCCAGTTGCACAGGACGAGGTCGAGACCCAGGGTCTCAAGCTTGATGACGAGTTTGGAGGGTACTATGGTGTTAAATGCTGAGCTGTAGTCGATGAACAGCATTCTCACATAGGTATTCCTCTTGTTCAGATGGGTTAGGGCAGTGTGCAGTGTGGTTGAGATTGCATCGTCTGTGGAACTATTTGGGCGGTAAGCAAATTGGAGTGGGTCTAGGGTGTCAGGTAGGGTGGAGGTGATATGGTCCTTGACTAGTCTCTCAAAGCACTTCATGATGACGGAAGTGAGTGCTACAGGGCGGTAGTCGTTTAGCTCAGTTACCTTAGCTTTCTTGGGAACAGGGACAATGGTGGCCCTCTTGAAGCATGTGGGAACAGCAGACTGGGATAAGGATTGATTGAATATGTCCGTAAACACACCAGCCAGCTGGTCTGCACATGCTCTAAGGGCGCGGCTGGGGATGCCGTCTGGGCCTGCAGCCTTGCGAGGGTTAACACGCTTAAATGTTTTACTCATGTCGGCGGAAGTGAAGGCGAGTCCGCATGTTTTGGTTGCGGGCCGTGTCAGTGGCACTGTATTGTCCTCAAAGCGGGCAAAAAAGTTATTTAGTCTGCCTGGGAGCAAGACATCCTGGTCCGTGACGGGGCTGGTTTTCTTTTTGTAATCCGTGATTGACTGTAGACCCTGCCACATACCTCTTGTGTCTGAGCCGTTGAATTACGACTCTACTTTGTCTCTATACTGATGCTTAGCTTGTTTGATTGCCTTGTGGAGGGAATAGCTATACTGTTTGTATTCGGTCCTGTTTCCCGTCACCTTGCCCTGGTTAAAAGCAGTGGTTCGCGCTTTCAGTTTCACGCGAATGCTGCCATCAATCCACGATTTCTGGTTTGGGAATGTTTTAATCGTTGCTATGGGAACGACATCTTCAATGCACTTTCTAATGGACTCGCTCACCGAATCAGCGTATTCGTCAACGTTGTTGTTGGACGCAGTGCGGAACATATCCCAGTCCACGTGATGGAAGCAGTCTTGGAGCGTGGAATCAGATTGGTCGGACCAGCGTTGAACAGACCTGAGCGCGGGAGCTTCTTATTTTAGCTTCTGTCTGTAGGCAGGGAGCAACAAAATGGAGTCGTAGTCAGCTTTTCCGAAAGGAGGGTGGGGGAAGATAGAATAGCAATGATCCAAGGTTTTACCAGCCCTGGTTGCGCAATCGATATGCTGATACAATTTAAGGAGTCTTGTTTTCAGATTAGCCTTGTTAAAATCCCCAGCTACAATGAATGCAGCCTCAGGATATGTGGTTTCCAGTTTACATAGAGTCAAATAAAGTTTGTTCAGAGCCATCGATGTGTCTGCTTGTGGGGGAATATATACGGCTGTGATTATAATCGAAGAGAATTCCCTTGGTAGATAATGCGGTCGACATTTGATTGTGAGGAATTCTAAATCAGGTGAACAGAAGGACTTGAGTTCCTGCATGTTGTTGTGACCACACCACGTCTCGTTAACCATAAGGCATACGCCCCCGCCCCTCTTCTTACCAGAAAGATGTTTGTTTCTGTCGGCGCAATGCGTGAAGAAACCAGCTGGCTGCACCGATTCCGTTAGCGTCTCTCGAGTGAGCCATGTTTCCGTGAAGCAAAGAACGTTAGTGTCTCTGATGTCCATCTGGAATGCTACCCTTGCTCGGATTTCATCAACCTTGTTGTCAAGAGACTGGACATTGGCGAGAAGTATGCTAGGGAGTGGTGCGCGATGTGCCCGTCTCCGGAGCCTGACCAGAAGACCACCTCGTTTCCCTCTTTTACGACGTCTTTGTTTTAGGTCGCAGGCTGGGATCCATTCCGTTGTCCTGGGTGAAAGGCTGAACACAGGATCCGCTTCAGGAAAGTCATATTCCTGGTCGTACTGATGGTGAGTTGATGTTGCTCTTATATTTAGTAGTTCTTCCCGACTGTATGTAATGAAACCTAAGATGACCTGGGGTACCAATGTAAGACATAACACGTAAAAAAACAAAAAACTACAGTTTCCTAGGAACGCGAAGCGAGGCGGCCATCTCTGTCGGCGCCGGAAGTAAAGTACTGAAAGTACTTCAACAAAGTACTTCAACAAAGTAATGAGTAAAGGGTCTGAATAATTATGTAAATGTCATATTTCCATTTTGTTTTTAATACATTTGAAAAGATGACAACCTGTTTTTGCTTTGTCATTAAAAAAAACTATTTAATCAATTTTAGAATAAGGCTGTTAAGTACCAAAATGTTGAAAAAGTCGAGGGATCTGAATATTTTCCGAATGCACTGTATATAGTGTAATTGTTGTTTATTGATGTGTTCATGCAGGGCTCATCTGGGAAATAGACCTGGGTCTCAGCATGACTCCCTGCTTAAATAAAGGTGAAATAAATCAAAAATAAACATAAGAGAGAGAACTCCACCTCCACTAAGAGTCATTAACTGCTGGAAGCTGCTAGCAGAGTGACACATGAGGTGGGTTGCATACAGAGGCTTTTAAAGGCTACTTCTTCCAATCCATGCACATCCAGCATATGAAGGAAGGATGGAAAGAACCAGGGCTGGGTGAACAAAAAAACAATTGATTTTACTCTTAGCGCCGTACCACAACCTTGACCCAGATTGAGCTAGAACGGGCCTGTGGCATTGGGTGTACCCGAAGGGAGCGTGGTCAAATCACGCCCCCTCTTTCACTCTCACTCTCTCTCTGGGTCCATAGTCCCTTACCTCTATCCTTTCCTCCTCATCCTCCCTTCTATGGACTTCCAGATGATCCTAGCTTTGCAAATCACTGCGAGCATGGACTGGGCCAGAGTGCATTCATTGAGGCCATTGATGGTTGGTAATTGAGCAGAAAAGGCAATGGGATTCTGCTTCATCCTAGTGTGTCTTCATCGCTATCCAGGTGAGAATGTCCTCTCAGGTCACAGATGGATGGTTCTCCTATGAACACCGAGGTAGAGAGTTCCTGGCATACAGGCTTGCTACCGCTGGGCTTGCTACCGCTAGGCTTGCTACCACTAATTGTTGTTCCTGGGTCACGTAATCAATCTGACTGGCTTCATCTCTTCTGTTCTCTGCTTGTTTGTTTGTCTTCCTTTTCATCCTCCCATGGAGTGGAGGTGATGTCTTTGTTCATTAAACGACAAGAATCATACCGCTAGAATAATCAAGCAAATCTACACCAGAGGGATTGGATTATTTAATTAGCTGATTGTGTTTTTATGTAAATATTAATTCAACCTTTCATCAAAGAGGCAATGGTAAAATATTTGTGCTAGCTACATGACTAGATTCCTTTATGTGAAATCAAACACTATCACAATTCTTCCCTTAACTTTTGCGTTTGCTATTTTCTCCTTTCTGAAAGTCAAATGGAACAGACATTACTTTCATGATACATGATACAGTTTCAAAACCACTGAAGCAGTTTGTTTGAAACGCGGGAGCAATTACAAATGTACTCAAGCCGCGGTAATAATTGCCTATATTTAGGTGGGTGGGTTTGTTCTAGGGAAAAAAATACTGTACTCTGTGACAGCCAGCTAATGTTTAGGGAGATGAGGATGAGTAATGGAGCGAAAGGACATTTCCAGTCCTATTGAGGAGTTGACAGTTATGTGAGTGTCTGCTGCAGGTGTACCAGACAGACAGACACCCTCTCAGCTTGTCTGAAGATGTTAGTTAGATGTTAGTTGTTAGTTAGTTAGTTAGAAATTGTGGTAATGGTAGTTGGAAACTTCCCCCTGGACTGTCAGTGTGCTGGCCAATGAACCCTCCCCCTCTGTTCAACACACACAAATATTTTATTTGACCCCATTTCCTTGGGCTTATCTATGTTCCACACCTTCTCCCATTTACTTTTATTAGGACCATAAGCAAGATAAAGGATTCTCAAATCAAATTTCCCTGCCGCCAAAGCCTGACATCAGTTTAACTTGACCTAACCTGCCTAAATTCCATTAAATGGGAAATTGTTAGAGGGTGCTTGGTCAGGGGCACACGGCAATGCGTGTGTGTGAGTGTATGCGAGTGCGTGCGTGGGTCCGCATTCTCACACATGGCACGGTGTCAACTAAATTATTTTCTTGTTTTTTTTTCATCTTTAATAATAATAATATATGTAATTTAAACACCCCCAAAAAACAAGGACACTGTACAGCAAAGAATATTTTTAAAATAACGCAGACGCTCGCGAGACGCTCGCGAGCAGTGTGGTCAGCATGTAAGAGCTAAGCTGAGAGGAATGCCAGACTGAATAGGTGTTTTTAATTGTATTGTTTTTGAAGGTGGTGAGTCAGAGTTGCGGGTGGCTGGGGCGAGAGTGTTCCAGAGTTTTAGGGGCAGCTGTGCTGATCTTTCCTTTGGCCAGAGGCAAACCAGGCCTACATTTTATTCTAGATAAGCCATTGCAAGATCACATGTGTATATATAACATGTATAAGAAGCTAGTGGAACAATGCCAAGAAAACCATAGCAATGTCACACAAAAATGTAGTAATTATTTATTTGATTGACAAATTATAGTATGGTGACATAACGACAAGTACTAAGACTCCAGTGACAAATGTCCACGTTGTGTCGTGAGAAACTAGCATTCTTGCTGCTATTATTGCTTTCCCCAGTTAGGAATATAGTCCAAAGTAATGAAAGGCCACTGCTGTGAGTAATCCTTTTATCCATTCAAGCCAGTGGGGGTGGTGAAAACCAGCACAGCAAGGGTAATAGCCTACCACCTCCTTACCCCACTGCTTATGAAGCTAATTGCTGCAATGTTCTTTTTGTATATTGACTGTACCTTGCTGTGCAGTGTGGAATTTAAGCATACACTAGCATTCAGAACAGGTTGCTTTTGTTTTACTAAAAGGCTAATCATGATTTGAATATCTGGCTTTAAATTGCAGTCATTATTTAATGTGGTCAAATAACCTCATGGGTAATATTTCTGTCTTTGGCAGTGGTGTAAAATACTTAAGTAAAAAATATATTAAAGTAGGGGCCTCCCGGGTGGCGCAGTGGTTAAGGGCGCTGTACTGCAGCGCCAGCTGTGCCATCAGAGTCCCTGGGTTCGCGCCCAGGCTCTGTCGTGACCGGGAGGTCCGTGGGGCGACGCACAATTGGCGTCGTCCGGGTTAGGGAGGGATTGGTCGGTAGGGACCTCCTTGTCTCATCGCGCACCAGCGACTCCTGTGGCGGGCCGGGCGCAGTGCGCGCTAGCCAAGGTTGCTAGGTTCGTCTCTCCCGAGCCCGTACGGGGGTTGTAGCAATGAGACAAGATAGTAGCTACTACAACAATTGGATACCACAAAATTGGGGAGAAAAAGGGGTAAAATTCAATAAATAAATAAATAAATAAAATACATTAAAATATTACTTAAATCGTTTTTTGGGTTATCTTTACTTTACTATTCATGTTTTGGACTACTTTGACTTTTACTCCACTACATTCCTAAAGAAATGTACTTTTTACTCCCATACACGTTCCCTGACACCCAAACGTACTGGTTACATTTTGAATGCTGAACAGGACAGGAAAATAGTTGAGTTCACACACTTACCAAGAGAACATCCCTGGTCATCCCTACTGCCTCTGATCTGGCGGACTCACTAAACAGAGAACATCCCTGGTCATCCCTACTGCCTCTGATCTGGTGGTCTCACTAAACAGAGAACATCCCTGGTCATCCCTACTGCCTCTGATCTGGTGGTCTCACTAAACAGAGAACATCTCTGGTCATCCCTACTGCCTCTGATCTGGTGGTCTCACTAAACAGAGAACATCTCTGGTCATCCCTACTGCCTCTGATCTGGTGGTCTCACTAAACAGAGAACATCCCTGGTCATCCCTACTGCCTCTGATCTAAACGGACTCACTAAACACATGCTTCATCTATCTCCAGTGTTGGAGTGTGCCCCTGCCTATCCGTAAATTAAAATATGACAATCATGCCGTCTGGTTTGCATAATATAAGGAATTTGAGATTATTTAAACTATTACTTTTGATACTTAAGTATATTTTTGCAATTACATTTACTTTTGATACTTAAGTATATTTAAAACCAAATACTTTTTGACTTCTACTTACCTTATCACCCAGTGAAATACTAGTTATCTTTACGTTTACTCAAGTATGACAATTGGGTACTTTTTCCACCACTGGGTCATGCCTAAGAACAGCCCTTAGCCGTTGTATATTGGCCAAATACCACACCTCCGCATGCCTTATTGGTTAAATACGCTCCAGGAGCATAGCGATCTGATCTGGTGGTGTTCACATTTGAAATGAATATAAGCTGATTTTACATGTCCAAGAAAATGTTTGTTGTTTTAAACAGAAGTACTCTTTGTACCATATCCTATTTCAGAAGAAAACTGTCTCATCACTAGTCCCATTTACCCATCAAGCCCTTCCATTCTCCAGGTCCTGAGCAGAGAGCAGTGGACGGCGTGGCAATATCACCCAGCAATGAAGGGCTTTACCCCTGGTACTTACTGATGCTAGCAACAACCCGAAAAATGACACTCTTAGAAAGAGGACAAAAGAATAATAGAGAGCAACATTCACCGACGCCATAACAACAGTGCTGTCAGCAGCAGCCATGCTTATGCTTGGCAAATTGTATATTTATTTCACCAAACGACGTGTTGGACAGGTGAAGATAAGTTATCATGCACAGTATGAAATCAAGTATCAGTAATTGCAAGTGGAGAAAATAAAAGCCATGAGTAGGTTTAACGTATTGAAGGCTTCTTGATTTCTAACAAATGCGAGGAGACGTTGATTTCTGTTGAACCGGTTAAACTGAAGTGTCTGCCTCCCGTAAATGTAATTTACTGTCAACAGTTCACAATGCCTTGGTGTAGATTTGCTCTCCTCAGTAGGTGGTGATTCAATAAAACAGGTTCTATATTGGTACCTCGGTGTAGACGCAATGTCGTTAGCCACACTGCACCGTTTTTTAATGGAGCGTTTGTTCTGGGGACAGAGAGAAGGGCCAGGAAGGCCAGACTCCAGGCCTGATGTATTAGCGCTCATAATTACACATTAGTCTCCCTCCTCAGGGAACAATGGCTCCATTTTGATGTATGTCTTTTTGAATTCCCCTTTTTCCCCCCTGATAAAATGTCAAGCAGGAAATTACTCTCCAATCTAATTGACTTTAAGGTGGATGTCATCACACACAAAGTTAACGCTAACTCTCTTTTTTTATCCTCCGTATTGGCATGAAATACGCCAGCATCACACAAAGTTAACGCTAACTCTCTTTTTTCCCCTCCGTATTGGCATGAAATACGCCAGCTTTAGCAGATTTCCTCTTTGCGGTTCACTCTCAGGCTGTGCAATCAATCCCGGGAATCTGGGGAAAGTGGTTTGATTAATAAGCCTGGATTCCGAGTGGCTCAATTAGAAAAGCCCTTGAGATTTTCCACACTGTGACACAGGGGCACCGCTTCATCTGCTGTAATTCAAATATGAATTACATCAGCCGTTTTTAGCTCTGGCCTGGTGAAACCAGGTTAGCCTGAAGTTGATAGTTGATGATGAGAGGATTGGTGCCACTGGGCCAAAGGGAAGGGTTGAGAATTACCGGAATCTTCTGTAATTTTAGTAATTAAGAGGTTATTTTCAATTAACTCTGCAACTCTTCCAACTATGAACTTTTCACAACTGATACCAGTTTGGCGACTAAACATTTACAACAAAGACATATTAACATAGTAAAATAAATGAAAGTGTGTAAAAAAATATTGTACAGCAATGTATCATATTCTATTTATATTTTTAAATATTATTTGATATTTTACATGAGATAAGGCAACACAGAGGGCCAGAGATGATTACAGACACCTGTGATTTTCTGAAGTATACAAAAAGGCCAATATTATTACAGCTGCTGGAGGTAGTCTCCCACTAGGATCCCCAAATACCCCACCCAGCCTCCTTAGCACCCTCTGACAAATAAGTCTGGCGTGATTTAAAGAATGAAGCCCTTAATTAAGCCCTTAACTCTGGATCTATAGCTCCCCTTTCGCCCGGAGGGAGGAAGAGATATGGAGGAGAGATCCAGTTTGGAACTAAGAGCTAATATCAGGAAGCAGTGAGCCAAAGCTTCAGTATCCATTCTGTACAGACGCTACCCAGACATAAAAACATGGAGTGAAGTGGACTTTACCACAGTGCCACTGTTAGTTCATTGTCCAGCAGGCTGTTTGTGTTCTCTCAAGGTCCTGTCAGCCACTCCATTATGTACTCAGAGCTGCAGATTTGTCTGTGCCAGCCTGCATCTCTCTTTCTTCCCCTTAAGAGGAACGGCTAAATACCACCGAATTTGGACTCTAGCCTACCCAGTGCCCACACACTTCGGACCTTAGGCAATCATTAGCATTCTGTATTAAACAGAGAGAGGGAGGAGAGGAAGAGGGATAGTTTCAAGTTGATTCAAGTTTCAACTTGGAGAGTGAGCAGTAAGGTGAGGTAGCGGGAGAGAGGACATCCAGCTGGAACGGTATGTTTCAGTAGGGGTCCCTCCCTGTACTACACTGTACTGTAAATGTGCCATTTCAACCCCACTGCCCCCCCCCACACACACTCAGCCCTGTCCCTTTAGGTTTAGCCCTGTGCTGGTTTTAGGCTCCCTCTTGTTTTTCCTCCTGTGGATTTAGCTCTCAACAGAGATTTAGCTCTCATCAGATGGATGGATGGTGATATCTCCAGGTGTCTTCCGCGAGGGGAAGGAGGGAGACAGTCAGAGAGATACAGCGATATAGAGGGAGGGAGAAAGACTCAGAGAAGGAGATATAGAGAGGGAGAGAGTGAAAGGGATGGATGCTCCATTACAGGGACTCCGTGGGAGAGCACAGAGCAGTCCACATGATTGTTCAGGTTTAATGCAGTTCTTCGAGTCTGGAAAGAGAGGACATGGCAGTGCTGTGCCACAATACAGGCAAGAGCCCCACAGTATTGTAATGGAGCATTATGGAGATGAAGGAGAGATGGCAGGTCTACCTGCATCCAGCTCCCTCAGCCTCTTGGCCGGCTGCTGCACCAGGTGCACTAGGTGCACTATTGTCGACTATTGTCGATCCTCCTCGGAGCACATACACTCTTGACAAATAAACACACATGCACGACTCACCATCATTAACATGCTTATCAACTCCATCCCAGGCTGTGGCAATCTGATTAAGTCTCAATCATAAACACCAATTAGGTTTTCTGACCCAAGAACAGGCGCTTTCTCTCCGTTTTCTTTCCTCTCTGATACAGTATTTGTGTGATTTTCCAGTAACATTATTTAATCAGCTGTGTAATGAAAAACAAATAGTTTTGGCACAGCATGTGGGTGAGGGGGTAATTACTATGCACAGCCATGCTCCTGTCCTTAACACTAGAACCGCTGGGCCTCGACGGGCCCCTTCAAGCTCATGAGCAGTCATTCTGACTGCAGCATTCTAACTGTGGAATTAATACATTTCATATATGCTATCATGATTTGGTTGTGTTTATGAAGGCCTTGGGTAACATTAGAATATATACAGTGCCTTGCGAAAGTATTCGGCCGCCTTGAACTTTGCGACCTTTTGCCACATTTCAGGCTTCAAACATAAAGATATAAAACTGTATTTTTTTGTGAAGAATCAACAACAAGTGGGACACAATCATGAAGTGGAACGACATTTATTGGATATTTCAAACTTTTTTAACAAATCAAAAACTGAAAAATTGGGCGTGCAAAATTATTAAAGTAAAGGGGCGGCTCAGGACAGACGGGCGGCTCTGGCGGCTCAGGACAGACGGGCGGCTCTGGCGGCTCAGGACAGACGGGCGGCTCAGGACAGACGGGCGGCTCTGGCTGCTCAGGACAGATGGGGGAATCTGGCGGCTCAGGACAGACGGGGGAATCTGGTGGCTCAGGACAGACGGGGGACTCTGGCGGCGCTGGGCAGGAGGAAGGCTCTGGCAGCGCTGGACAGGCGGGAGCACCTGTAGGGAGAAGACGGAGAGACAGCCTAGTGCGGGGGGCTGCCACCAGAGGGCTGGTGCGTGGAAGTGGCACTGGATAGTCCGGACCGTGCAGGCGCACTGGAGCTCTTGAGCACCGAGCATGCCCAACCTTACCTGGTTGAATGCTCCCCGTAGCCAGGCCAGTGCGGTGAGGTGGAATAGCCCGCACTGGGCTGTGCTGGCGAACTGGGGACACAATGCGTAAGGCTGGTGCCATGTACCCCGGCCCGAGGAGATGCACTGGAGATCAGATGCGTAGAGCCGGCTTCATGGCACCTGGCTCGATGCCCACTCTAGCCCGGCCGATACGAGGAGCTGGAATGTACCGCACCGGGCTATGCACACGCACCGGGGACACCGTACGCTCCACCGCATAACACAGTGCCTGCCCAGTCCCTCTCGCTCTCCGGTAAGCATGGGGAGTTGGCTCAGGTCTCCTACCTGACTTCGCCACACTCCCCGTGTGCCCCCACCCAAGAAATTCTTGGGGCTGCCTCTCGGGCTTCCAGCCGTGCTGCCTCCTCATACCTGCGCCTCTCCGCTTTCGCTGCCTCCAGCTCTGCTTTAGGGTGGCGATATGCTCATGCTTGTGCCCAGGGTCCCTTGCCGTCCAAATTCTCCTCCCATGTCCAGGAGTCTTGTGTTTTCGGCTGCTGCTGCTGCTGCCCGTTACCACGCTGCTTGGTCCTCTTGTGGTGGGTGTTTCTGTAACGGATTTCCTCCTCTTCGTCTGAGGAGGAGTAAGGACGGACCAAAGCGCAGCGTGGTAAATGTTCATGATTATAGTTAATTGAAACGAACTGAACACTGAAATACAAAACAATAAAAGATGTGAACAAAATGAAAACCGAAACAGTACCATGTGGCCCAAACACTCACACGGAAACACGGAAAACACCCACAAACCAAAAGTGAAACCCAGGCTACCTAAGTATGATTCTCAATCAGAGACAACTAACGACACCTGCCTCTGATTGATTGAGAACCATACTAGGCCGAACACAAAAACCAACATAGAAAAATAAACATAGACTGCCCACCCCAACTCACTGACCATACTAAAACAAATAATAAAATAACAGAACTATGGTCAGAATGTGACAGCCTGTATGTTTCTTGAAATAATTCAGAGCTGTAGGCTGTTGGGATTTATCAGCCCTTTTCTAAAATACAGAAAACAGCTTCAGCTCAATTCTTGGCATGGTGGAAGGTCAAATTAGTTATACTAATGTTTACAAACAAGTTTGATTTCGTAATGAAGTCATTGGGATGCCAGTTCAATTTCGGTGTCTGAGTAAAGTACACTTTCCGCAACACACACACAGGGGATGTGTTTTTGGCTCTTACCCTCTGATCCCTCCAGCCCCCTGTAATAGCCAGCCTGACTAATGTGGTGTTAATGACAGAAATCTGCCTGTGCTCTAATAACAATAGTGACACTAGCCATTATTTGTGGAGTCAATGATTATGCACCATTAGCAAGCTGACACGTAGCTATTAGTCCTGTTAGTGGGCACTGACACGCGGGTCCGATCAGGGTGACTCAGGAGAGATATAGAAAGAAGTCAGGGCAGCTCTGACCAGGGCCTGCTGTTTAGAAAGTCATCAGACACCTACAGACACACACTGTGGACAGATAGTACAGGACGTTGTAAAGACACACACACACACACACACACACACACACTGTCAATTTGGTATGATGTTAAACAGATGTATTGTATGTGACATTCATAAGAGGAGAGGAAGGTTTGATCCCATGAATCAGTGGTTGACTTGTGGAGTAGGGAGCTCTCTAGGGAATGTTTGTGTGTGTGGGGGGGGGGGTTGACTGAGTAAATTTGCGATGTCCTGTTCCTCTGCAGTGATGTTTGGAGTACCTGAGATTTCGTAGAGCTCTGTTTCGTGTTCTATATTTTACATTTAAGTAATTTATCAGATGCTCTTATCCAGAGTGGCTTACAGAAGAAATTAGAGTTAAGTGCCTTGCTCAAGGGCACATCATTTTTCACCTGTCGATGTCGGCTCTGGGATTCGACCCAGCAACCTTTTTGCTCTAAACCGTTAGGCTACCTGCCTCCCCTATGCTGCAACGGGGTTGTTTGGAGTACCTGAGTTAACTGTGTTGTCTTCTGTGTCTACAGTGGCATCGGGAGGAACTGGCCTTGGGCGTCTGGAGGGAGCAGCATCCTGGCGGAGTACGGCACCCTGCACCTGGAGTTCATGCACCTCTCCAAGCTGTCAGGGAACCCAGCCTTCGCAGAGAAGGTGAGAGCTAGGGAGCCACAGCACCGTCGTTTCCATTCCAGTGCATTAACACCAGTCTAAACTGAGCACTCAGCCAGCCTGACAATGTTATTCATAGCCGCAACCTTCATTACTATTCTTGTTAACGCCTGTTCTGCAGATAAATGCCTTCTTTCCGCTATGATTCAGAGGCGTCTCTCTCTTATACCTCCCTTAACTGCCGTCCCTGCAGCAAGGCCATTTAAAGTGCATTACTGTGCCGTGCTGCTGGAAGATGAGGAGGCAATGAGGTTGCAGGAAGAAAGTAGAAACTCATTTCTCTGGTTCCGCCTCCTAGGTCATGAACATCCGGAAGGTTCTGAATCGCCTTGATAAGCCCCAGGGACTGTACCCCAACTACCTGAACCCTAACAGCGGACAGTGGGGACAACGTAAGTCCCCCTATCTCTCATCTGACCCTTCTCTCTCTCATCTCACCCCTCTCCTGTCTCATTCCTTTCTCCCTCTCACCATCTCTCACCCTTCTCCTGTCTCATTCCTATCTCCCTCTCACCATCTCTCACCCTTCTCCTGTCTCATTCCTATCTCCCTCTCACCATCTCTCACCCTTCTCCTGTCTCATTCCTATCTCCCTCTCACCATCTCTCACCCCTCTCCTGTCTCATTCCTATCTCCCTCTCACCATCTCTCACCCTTCTCCTGTCTCATTCCTATCTCCCTCTCACCATCTCTCACCCTTCTCCTGTCTCATTCCTATCTCCCTCTCACCATCTCTTACCCCTCTCCTGCCTCATTCCTTTCTCCCTCTCTCCTCCCTCTACATCACTCACCTCTATCTTCCATATGGCCCGTTCTTCTCTCTTTTCACCACTATCGTCCCTCTTTCCCATCTCACCTCATTCCATTTCCATTAGTGGTACACCAGTGGCTGTCAACTGCGGTTCCGCAGCCTGTAATTATCAAGCCATTTACAGCCAGGAAAGCCACGTCAGTCCAGTGGTACACATGACCTCTGGTGGCGTGGGCTGTGCATTAGAATATTATGTAACTTAATGCCACACAGTGACATCAGGGAGAAAGAAGTGCCTGTGGCTAATGACAGTGCTTAAAAATGACTGTGGCGTTCAGGTGTCTGAATGCTGCCAGTAAAGTAGTTAGTCCTCCAAAGCTGCAGTTAATTCCTGATACCTCCACACAATACTACACTCTCACTCAAACTCAAACACCTGCTCCTTTGACTTGGTAAATGAGTGTCATGCCACTCAGGCACCACAACAGTTCAGTACCCCTATCCCTGACTGGTATGGAGCCACTGCCACTGGTATTACCCAGCTCCAGCCAGACAAAACAAGCTTCAGCCCCAAGGATTGCCTGATCTATCCCAAAGTGAGGTGGCTAGGGAGAGGCGGAGGTGGTGGTGGGGGTGACAATGGAGGAACCCTGAAGTGTGTCCGTGCTCAGACAGCCCTGTGCCCAGCAGTTGCCATGGATCCCCTTATTAATGAGTGTGTTTGTCTCTGAGCCCCTCAAAAGGTCAATGAGATGCATAGTACAGATCAGACCTGACCAGTCGCTAACTCAGACATACACTTCTGGCTGTAGCATAATGATGGACCCACTGCACCTCTCTCTCTCACACACACACCACACACACTCATTTGAATGCATATCTTAGCCTTGTTGTTTGTTTTGCTATTCTATGTGGTACTACCTCCCCTCCCCAGCCCCGTAGACAGATAGACACACACATACTCTCACACAGTCATTGGTCCTTCCCCCAATCAGTTTGGCCAGTCTCTCCCCAGTCCCCATGAACCAGCAGTCTAAACAGCAGTCTATCTTTGTGTGTCTAATAACTCTGTCATGCTAATGATCTATGATCATCCCAGTGTGAGGTCTGTGTGTGTGTGTGACTCCTATGATTGAATGCCCCCTCTACGCCCTTGCTGAAATGTCACGTCTGATGAATACGCGTACTAACCGTCTTTGTGTTTGTCTCTGCTGTCGTCCCGGGGGGGGCAGGCACAGAGGGGGCCGTGTTCACTCCTAATGACTGACTGCTGTGTGTCCAACCTATCTCCTGCCACTGGGTGGATCTGTAGAAGGGGAGGAAGAGGAGGGCAACCGTCCTGCTTGTCTCTCATTCTCTCTGACCTCTTGATTCATCCCATCTACTGCACTGCTCCCAGAGGGATTTTCTTTATTTATATATTTTTCTCCCAATTTTCGTGGTATCCAATTGGTAGTTAGTCTTGTTCCATCGCAGCAACTCCCGTATTGGACTCGGGAGAGGCGTAGGTTGAGAGCCGTGCGTCCTCTGAAACACAACCGAGCCAAGACACGCTGCTTCTTGAGACAATGCCCGCTTAACCCGGAGGCCAAACGCACAAATGTGTCGGAGGAAACACCATATACCTGGCAATCGTGTCAGCGCGCATTGCGTCCAACCCGCCACAGGAATCGCTAGTGTGCGATGGGACAAGAACATCCCTCCTGGCCAAACTCTCCCCTAACCTGGACAGCGTTGGGCCAATTGTGCGCTGCCCCATGGGTCTCTCGGTCGTGGCCGGCTGCGACCGAGCCTGGACTTGAACCAGGATCTCTAGTGGCACAGCTAGCACTGTGATGCAGTGTCTTAACACTGTACAACTCGAGAGGCACTCGGAGGGATTTTCTGCATGGATTAATCTGGGTGTTGTTTGCAACTCCGTAATATAGTGGACAACGGAGTCTCTCTGGAGGACTCTACATATTTGGGTCTTTGAAATGTAGTATTATTATTGTAATTACATGTAGCTATTCTGATGGGAGCCAGCCAGGCTAGGAGGAAAGTGGTTCTGTGATTTACTGACTGCCTAGGGGAAGGTAGATGTACCACGCCAGTAATGCGGCAGGTAGCCTAGTGGTTAGAGTGCTGGACTAGTAACCGAAAGGTTGCAAGATCAAATACCCGAGCTGACAAGGTATAAATCTGTCGTTCTGCCCTTGAACAAGGCAGTTAACCCACTTTTCCTAGGCGGTCATTGAAAATAAGAATTTGTTCTGAACTGGTTTGCCGAGTTAAATAAAGGTCAAATAAAAAACAATAATGCCAAACCAAGCTTTTCTCAAACATAGAGAAAGTTCCAAGACAAACATTGCATAAAGCACCTCTAAAAGTTTGTATTTTTCAATGTATTAATGTGGTCTATATGGTCAGTGTTAGCTGGAAGAAGAATTTCCATGTAAAGAAAAACAACTCAAGTGACAAATATCTAGAGGGTATAGGGATGGTAATGTTGGATGTGATTTCCAAAAATAGAAAGGTGCACAGCAGGTCACTTGTGATCGGTGTTTACTTGTCCATTAGACAGGAACCACCTGAGGGTGATCTCATAGAAATGGTCTTGCCGTTCTCAGTGTCTCTGTACAGTATAGACAGCCTATCAAAGCTCTGGTGTTGCTGTTGTTGTTATTTATGGGATGTTTGAATTTAGTCAGTGCAGTACAGTTTCCCTCTGAGCCAAGTAGCTGCTTGACTTTCATATCTTCCTATGTGGAGCTGCCAATAACATGGCCCACAGTCATGACGGGACATTCTATCACACCAATGACATGGCCCACAGACACAATGGACATCCTATCACACCAATGACATGACCCACAGTCATGATGGACAATCTAATCACACCAATAACATGGCTCACAGTCATGACGGACATTCTATCACACCAACGACATGGCCCACAGACATGACGGACATCCTATCACACCAATGACATGGCCCACAGTCATGATGGAGACAGTACAGGTGCATCAAAGACTAGGAGACAAAAAAAAAAGTTTATATTACCAGGCCATCAGACTGTTGAACAACTTCATTACCATCGGACTGTTGAACAGCTTCTATTACCATCAGATTGTTGAACAGCTTCTATTACCATCAGATTGTTGAACAGCTTCTATTACCATCAGATTGTTGAACAGCTTCTATTACCATCAGACTGTTGAACAGCTTCTATTACCATCAGACTGTTGAACAGCTTCTATTACCATCAGATTGTTGAACAGCTTCTATTACCATCAGACTGTTGAACAACTTCATTACCATCAGACTGTTGAACAGCTTCTATTACCATCAGATTGTTGAACAGCTTCTATTACCATCAGATTGTTGAACAGCTTCTATTACCATCAGACTGTTGAACAGCTTCTATTACCATCAGACTGTTGAACAGCTTCTATTACCATCAGATTGTTGAACAGCTTCTATTACCATCAGATTGTTGAACAGCTTCTATTACCATCAGATTGTTGAACAGCTTCTATTACCATCAGACTGTTGAACAGCTTCTATTACCATCAGATTGTTGAACAGCTTCTATTACCATCAGATTGTTGAACAGCTTCTATTACCATCAGATTGTTGAACAGCTTCTATTACCATCAGATTGTTGAACAGCTTCTATTACCATCAGATTGTTGAACAGCTTCTATTACCATCAGACTGTTGAACAACTTCTATTACCATCAGACTGTTGAACAACTTCTATTACCATCGGACTGTTGAACAGCTTCTATTACCATCAGACTGTTGAACAACTTCTATTACCATCAGACTGTTGAACAGCTTCTATTACCAGACCATCAGATTGTTGAACAGCTTCTATTACCATCAGACTGTTGAACAACTTCTATTACCATCAGACTGTTGAACAGCTTCTATCACCAGACCATCAGATTGTTGAACAGCTTCTATTACCATCAGACTGTTGAACAACTTCTATTACCATCAGACTGTTGAACAGCTTCTATTACCATCAGACTGTTGAACAGCTTCTATTACCATCAGACTGTTGAACAACTTCTATTACCATCAGATTGTTGAACAGCTTCTATTACCATCAGATTGTTGAACAGCTTCTATTACCATCAGATTGTTGAACAGCTTCTATTACCATCAGACTGTTGAACAGCTTCTATTACCATCAGACTGTTGAACAGCTTCTTTTACCATCAGATTGTTGAACAGCTTCTATTACCATCAGACTGTTGAACAGCTTCTATTACCATCAGACTGTTGAACAGCTTCTATTACCATCAGACTGTTGAACAACTTCTATTACCATCAGATTGTTGAACAGCTTCTATTACCATCAGATTGTTGAACAGCTTCTATTACCATCAGACTGTTGAACAACTTCTATTACCATCAGACTGTTGAACAACTTCTATTACCATCAGACTGTTGAACAGCTTCTATTACCATCAGACTGTTGAACAGCTTCTTTTACCATCAGACTGTTGAACAACTTCTATTACCATCAGACTGTTGAACAACTTCTATTACCATCAGACTGTTGAACAGCTTCTATTACCATCCGACTGTTGAACAGCTTCTATTACCATCAGACTGTTGAACAGCTTCTATTACCATCCGACTGTTGAACAGCTTCTATTACCATCCGACTGTTGAACAGCTTCTATCACCATCAGACTGTTGAACAGCTTCTATTACCAGACCATCAGACTGTTGAACAGCTTATATTACCAGAACATCAGACTGCTGAACAGCTTCTATTACCATCAGACTGTTGAACAGCTTCTATCACCAAACCATCAGACTCTTGGACAGCTTCTATTACCATCAGACTGTTGAACAGCTTCTATTACCATCCGACTGTTGAACAGCTTCTATTACCATCAGACTGTTGAACAGCTTCTATTCACATCAGACTGTTGAACAGCTTCTATTACCATCAGACTGTTGAACAGCTTCTATTACCATCAGACTGTTGAACAGCTTCTATTACCATCAGACTGTTGAACAGCTTCTATTACCATCAGACTGTTGAACAGCTTCTATTACCATCAGACTGTTGAACAGCTTCTATTACCAGAACATCAGACTGCTGAACAGCTTCTATCACCAGACCATCAGACTGTTTGACAACTTCTATCACCAGACCATCAGACTGTTTGACAACTTCTATCACCAGACCATCAGACTGTTGAACAGCTTCTATCACCATCAGACTGTTGAACAGCTTATATTACCATCAGACTGTTGAACAGCTTCTATCACCAGACCATCAGATTGTTGAACAGCTTCTATTACCATCAGACTGTTGAACAGCTTCTATTACCATCAGACTGTTGAACAGCTTCTATTACCATCAGACTGTTGAACAGCTTCTATTACCATCAGACTGTTGAACAGCTTCTATCACCAGACCATCAGATTGTTGAACAGCTTCTATTACCATCAGACTGTTGAACAGCTTCTATTACCAGGTGTTTGGACTATTATACAGATTTTATTACCAGACCATCAGACTGTTGAACAGCCATCACTAGCCATCTACCAGGTGATGCACACTTACTCACATCACACACACAACCTCAAGCTATCACACACACCTCATACTCATGATGTGATAACGTCCCCAAGTCACCTACACAGAGGTGTCAGTCTGCTGCCTGGAGAGGACCTGCCACCGCCATGTCTCTCAGATGTCATCAGATAGGGCCATGATCAGATCCTTGACCTTGTGTTCCCTCTCTGACCTGTTTATCCTTATGGCATGGAGTCAGACAGGCCCAAAACAACCCCAGTCAGCCAGAAAGTACAGCCCCTTTAAGGCCTACGGCAACATTCTAAACCCCTACCTCTGGTGCTCTGTCCTGTCGCCTTTATTCCTGCTGGAGTCGAATCTCCATCTCCCAAACAACTCTGTGGCTGTTAATGACATATACATATGTATGAGGGGCATGACAATCAATATGACAAACAGAGTGGCTTGGCTGGGGCTCTCTCCCAGACCCAGGAGACTCATTCCTCAGATAGTGAAGTGGTGAAGTGGACAAGAGAGTACAACCCCATCACCGGGCGCAGCACAAAACACAGCCCCTCACCGCACTGAATGTCTTTGTGTGCACAGACCCTCTGTCTTTTTATCACGTTGTGGTATTGCTCGATACACACACACACACACACACACACACACACACACACACACATTATCTGTCATATAAATGCACAGACTACATCAGTCACAGACAGATGTGCACACATTCACGTTCTCCCTCTTTTACACACGCTCACAGGTGTACACAAACACACACACAGTGACAGAGACATGCCTGGGGGAGCTGATAAACTCATCAGAAGGACAATCTCTCCTCTGCATACATCTTCAATACATCAGCCATCAAAGGAGTCTAATCACATTACTGTTGTAGCTTTGTTGGGTTTGGTCCCCATTCCCGTCCCTGTCCCCTCGACCTGGCCTATGCCAGACACGTCCCTCTATCCTTGAGGCTGAGCAGGCATTTAGGGGTCACCTTCCTGTGTAATCAGCCTCGAGGGTGGTGAGATTATGGCCAGCATCATTGGGCCATACATCATCCTGAGGTGAAGCAGGCCACGGGAGGAGGAGGGAGGAAAGGGAAGGAAGGAGGTGGGGGGGTGCTAACGGGATGAGAGTAGGT
Organism: Oncorhynchus mykiss; assembly: GCF_057628025.1. NCBI lineage: Eukaryota > Metazoa > Chordata > Actinopteri > Salmoniformes > Salmonidae > Oncorhynchus > Oncorhynchus mykiss. Next base: position 21,560,778 of record NC_143029.1, read on the forward strand.
CTATTAGCCAGACCCCAGCGTGATCCTCTACTCTTTTGATTTGGGTCTGTCCTGTAGATCATGTGTCAGTGGGCGGCCTGGGAGACAGCTTCTATGAGTACCTCCTCAAGGCCTGGCTGATGTCGGACAAGACGGACGAGGAGGGCAAGAAGCTCTACTACGAAGCTCTGCAGGTAAACCCCTCCAGAAACCTAGCCTACACTATTTTTTTCTCTCCTCTCCCCCCTCCTTTCTACTCCCCCTCCGCTCCTCTCCTCTTGTCTTCTCTACTCAGCTTTTCTCCTGTCTTACTGAGATTAATGGTTACAGTACCAGCACTATTTGAAGCACTGACTATACCTTGTCAAGAGGCTCTTTCGACCTCGATTGAAAGTGCTTGTCTGTGTGTCAACAACAGTTACATTTCTTCCATTACTGTGAACAGTCAGAGTCAGAAATCAATAAAAGTATGGGTCGGAGTCTGAATTTGAAGCATGCTACGCCAGGTAGGAGTTGTCTATTTCTGAGTGTGGAGTACAAACTGCACTCCACAGGAGATAGTTCAAGTAGGGTTGAAGGCTGTCAGTGGATGGGGGGCAGCCAGACTCAGAGCTCTGTCTGGTGAGATGGGCTCTGACTGCTGCTAGCCCAATTCTCTGTTTCATTAGAGCCAAGCAGCCTGTCCTGTGGGAGATAAAGATGTTTCTCTCTGTGCAGAGGTCCACAAGGACCCGGACTGCTCCAGGATATTACCCTCCCTCCTCAAGTCCCCACCCAGACAGCCTCGTTTCCCCACCACACCTGCGTATCTACCCGCCCGTCCGCCCGCCCGTCCGCCTGCCTGCCATCACCACAAGCAGGTCACCCACAGCGAGAGGGTCCCCATGGCCACGCCATGCCATCCTCTATTTGGGTCAGGCAGACTGTGAGGCATGTTGAGAGGCAGGCGGTTAGGACAGACTCTGTTCTCTTATTAATGGCTCCTTGGCATCCTCGCCTCAGTGCCGGCCTGGCCTACATTCTCTCTCTCTCTCTGTCTCTTTGTCTCTCTGTCTCTTTGTCCCCCCCAATGAGAAGAGAAGCTGAACAAGATGCGCTGCCGTCTACCTCTGTCTATCTGCTCCTGTTCTGGCCCAGCCCAGGTCTATTTGTCTGTCAGGCTTGCTGTTGCTAAACAGAATATAGGCTGCCTTTAAAGAGACCAAAGGAAACGAAATAGCCAGTTTAGGGGAATATTAATCAGCTGGTTTTCTGAGGCGGATCGTGGCATATAAAGCCCAGCCGCCTATACACGGCCCATTTGATTGATGTGTCACTGCAAAAGCACAGATCTGAATCATCTTTTGAAAATGTCATTACTTTCAGGAGAGTTGCCATATTTATTTTTCTTAGGTCTTCCCCCAGCAGGAGAAAAGCAAACCCAATGAATATGAAAAGAAATATGCCAAATGACGTGATGATCAATTAGGCGTATCAGAGAATGCACCTGTAATAGTGTAGCGTTTCAGCATGCCCTCGACACGTCTTAGCTGCGGTTATGTATTCCCTATGTTAAAAGGTATGTTTATATCTCTTTCTACATCAATAATGGCCCATTATTTCTGTAATAACTATGCTTTGTCTGTCAGTCATGGGATGGTCCCGTATTGGACACCTGCTGTGTGGCTAGTGGGGGAGAGGGGCCACCCTTTGTTCTGAATGACACGTGGTGTCATGTCTCGCTGTGGGTGGGACACGCCCGCCATTTGAGAATATATCTGGGTAAAGTGGCCCTTATGTGTTTGTGTAAATGTCAGGGACAAATAGGAACTTTGAGTCCACGCCGCCCCAGAAAATAGATGACAGTGGCTGGTGACCAGGACCCCTAGTTTTCCTGCAAAAGCAGCTTCATCAAGCTTAACGATGCTATTTGGGCAGTAGTTATTCATGTTCCGGAAGATTCTACTCCATTTGCAGGGGAATGGCTCTTGTCTGGGACTGGGAGTGGATAGAGTGCTCATCTGTCTTCCGTTCTTGTCATTGTCCTCCAGGCCATTGAGACCAGTTTGATAAGAAAGTCCAGCGGGGGACTGACGTACATCGCTGAGTGGAAGGGCGGCCTGCTGGAGCACAAGATGGGTCACCTGACGTGCTTTGCCGGGGGCATGATCGCCCTGGGGGCGGACGGAGCGCCCGAGGACAAGACGGGTCACCAGATGGAGCAGGCCTCAGAGATTGCCCGCACCTGCCACGAGTCCTACGCCCGCACCAGTGAGTCTGACTGACTGACCCCGTCGTCTGGGGAACATCAGTCTCCGTGTGTCCATCTACACAGCAGTGGTAGGCAACGGGGCCCAAGTGTGTACAGGCTTTTGTTTGTATTCTGCTTGAACACACCTGATTCAACTAGTCCAGCTAATCTTCAAATTAGGCTGTGATTAGTTGAATCAGGTGAGTTAATGCTGGGCTGGAACAAAATTGTGTACACACTGCAGCCCTTCAGAACCAGAGTTGCATACCCCTTCTCTGTAAAGTGTCTCTCTATTTCATATACCTCCTTTAGATATTGTTTCAATCATAGAAACCTAATACTGTAGCTCCGCTCTGCAAGATCATAGTACCTGGCATTACTCTCTGAAGGCCTTACCTTTTTTAGTCTAAAACTCTCTCCCTCCCAGGTGAGACCATCTTAGTTCTGAATCCTAGACAAAAGGAGGTGTGGGTGTCAACAACAGCACACTCACTCTCTCTCTCTCTCTCTCTCTCTCTCTCTCTCTCACACTCTCTCACACTCTCACTCACTCTCTCTCTCTCTCTTTCTCTCTCACTCTCTCACTCACTCACTCACTCACTCCTCTTCAGGAGCTGTTGAGCCTGGTTTCTCTCTGAGGCCAGAAGGGCTGCTGGGTAGACAGAGCATAGTGCCAGCCAGGTTAGTCTGAGTCAGAGGGTCTCCTCTCTCACTTCCTCTGGTCTGGATTGACCATCAGGAAATCTATTAGGGCTGGGAATTGCCAGGGACCTCACAATACAATAATATCACAATACTTACGTACCGATACTATATGTATTGTGATTTGATGTTCCAAACATATTGCTCACCATGTGTTTGGTGCAGAAGGACAAGAGAGCTATGAGAAAGTGAATTTTGATCAGTCATAAATTTAAGTTCTGAAAATGAATTGGCTCCTTATTTCAAAAGAAGATGGAGAACAAGCTATGAAGGGAAAATACTGGGGATTTTGGTGCAGGTACAGCAAACTAGTGCAAAAATAATATTGCAATATTGTCAAAACGATACGCTATATTGTAAAAGATTATATGCCGATATGCAACTATCAATTTTTTTCCTCCATCACTACAAACTATCTATCCATCTAACTATCTATATATTTACTATCAACAGAACTGGCTGAGGACATCACTAGATTAGATTAAAATACGGTTCTATGAAGCAGCGTAATCCCCTGGCCCTGCCTAACTCCACAGCACCCCTGTGCCCCCATTCAACCTCCAACCCACCTCCATCCTCTCCCTCTACCCCCGCTGAGTCACTGCCTGCTGTGTGCATAGGTGCTAGTTCTCATCAAACAGGGATTACAGGAAATAACAATATTGCTAAACCCTTAATTCACACAAAATCACGTGACAAACTCCCTTTACCTTTTGAACTTTGCTTTACTCATAATCTGGTCTCTTGGCTGTGAAATGTCGTCATGGGTTCATGCTCCATCCAGGAACTGAAGTTGAGTTTTTTTGGCTGTCTTGACATTCTGTGTCCTTTACTTTCCCCTAGATCTGGGTTTGTTGTTGACATGTTGTCTTCTTCCTTTGTTCCCATGTCATAGCCCTGAAGCTGGGCCCAGAGGCGTTCAGGTTTGACGGAGGCGTGGAGGCTATCGCCACGCGACAGAACGAGAAGTACTTCATCCTGAGGCCAGAGGTCATAGAGACCTACATGTACATGTGGAGGTTCACCCACGACCCTAAGTACAGGGAGTGGGGCTGGGAGGCCGTGCAGGTGAGAACTACAGTAGGGTTGGGCAGTATCCCGATTTTCATATCGTCATACCGTCCTTCTCTCACCCTGGGACTTACTGTATTGTCGGCTTAGTACACAAGTGGTGGCCAAAAAAAGCAACAAAAAAAGCCCATTGGCCGTCTATTACCAAAATGCTAACAAAATTAGCACAGGTAATGGTGAATTTGCATAGCGGCTTCTAGCTAAATATGCAAACAAAAATAAACGAATTGCAAAGATAGTCCATCCAGACCATAAAGTTATACACTACCGTTTAAAAGTTTGGGGTCACTTAGAAATGTCCTTGTTTTTGAAAGAAAAGCACTTTTTTTTTGCCATTAAAAATAACATGTGTAGTGTAGACATTGTTAATGTTGTAAATGACTAATGTAGCTGGAAACGGCAGCTTTTTTTATGGAATATCGACATAGGCGTACAGAGGCCCATTATCAGCAACCGTCACTCCTGTGTTCCAGTGGCACGTTGTGTTAGCTAATCCAAGTTTATCATTTTAAAAGTCTAATTGATAATTAGAAAACTCTTTTGCAATTAGGTTAGCACAGCTGAAAGCTTTTGTTCTGATTAAAGAAGCAATAAAACTGTCCTTCTTTAGACTAGTTGAGTGTCTGGAGCATCAGCATTTGTGGGTTCGATTACGGGCTCAAAATGTCCAGAAACAAAGGACTTTCTTCTGAAACTCATCAGTCTATTCTTGATCTGAGAAATGAAGGAAATGAAGGCCATAAGAGAAATTGTCAAAAAACTGAAAATCTCGTACAACGCTGTGTACTACTCCCTTCACAGAGCAGCTCAAACTGTCTCTAACCAGAATAGAAAGAGGAGTGGGAGGCCCCGGTGCACAACTGAGCAAGAGGACAACTACTTTAGAGTGTCTAGTTTGAGAAGCAGATGCCTCACAAGTCCTCAACTGGCAGCTTCATTAAATAGTACCCGCAAAGGGCCTCCCGGGTGGTACAGTGGTCTAGGGAGCTGTGCCACCAGAGACAGGGAGGTCCATGGGGCGATGCACAATTGGCCTAGCATCGTCCAGGTTAGGGAGGGTTTGGCCGGTAGGGATATACTTGTCTCATCGCGCACTAGCGACTCCTGTGGCGGGCCAAGGTTGCTAACCAGGTTGCCAGGTGCACGGTGTTTCCTCAGACACATTGGTGCGGCTAGCTTCCGGGTTGGATGCGCACTGTGTTAAGAAGCAGTGCGGCTTGGTTGGGTTGTGTTTCGGAGGACGCTTGGCTTTCGACCTTCGTCTCTCCCGAGCCCGTACAGGAGTTGTAGCACTGAGACAAGATAGTAACTACTAACAATTGGATACCACGAAATTGGGGAGAAAAGGGGGTAAAAAAATAATTGTACCCGCAAAACACCAGTCTCCACGTCAACAGTGAAGAGGCGACTCCGGGATGCTGACCTTCAAAGACAGACTGGCCAATAAAAAGATAAATTTAAGATGGGCAAAAGAACAGTGGAACTCATCCAAAAGGCTTTGACTTCTCAAACACGTCAGAAACCTGAGACGATATGACGCCCCATCATCTTATTAATTGAGGCACTTACTTACAGGGCCTTGCGAAAGTATTCGGCCCCCTTGAACTTTGCGACCTTTTGCCACATTTCAGGCTTCAAACATAAAGATATAAAACTGTATTTTTTTGTGAAGAATCAACAACAAGTGGGACACAATCATGAAGTGGAACGACATTTATTGGATATTTCAAACTTTTTTAACAAATCAAAAACTGAAAAATTGGGCGTGCAAAATTATTCAGCCCCCTTAAGTTAATACTTTGTAGCGCCACCTTTTGCTGCGATTACAGTTGTAAGTCGCTTGGGGTATGTCTCTATCAGTTTTGCACATCGAGAGACTGACATTTTTTTCCCATTCCTCCTTGCAAAACAGCTCGAGCTCAGTGAGGTTGGATGGAGAGCATTTGTGAACAGCAGTTTTCAGTTCTTTCCACAGATTCTCGATTGGATTCAGGTCTGGACTTTGACTTGGCCATTCTAACACCTGGATATGTTTATTTTTGAACCATTCCATTGTAGATTTTGCTTTATGTTTTGGATCATTGTCTTGTTGGAAGACAAATCTCTGTCCCAGTCTCAGGTCTTTTGCAGACTCCATCAGGTTTTCTTCCAGAATAGTCCTGTATTTGGCTCCATCCATCTTCCCATCAATTTTAACCATCTTCCCTGTCCCTGCTGAAGAAAAGCAGGCCCAAACCATGATGCTGCCACCACCATGTTTGACAGTGGGAATGGTGTGTTCAGTGTGTTCAGTTGTGTTGCTTTTACGCCAAACATAACGTTTTGCATTGTTGCCAAAAAGTTACATTTTGGTTTCATCTGACCAGAGCACCTTCTTCCACATGTTTGGTGTCTCCCCCAGGTGGCTTGTGGCAAACTTTAAACGACACTTTTTATGGATATCTTTAAGAAATGGCTTTCTTCTTGCCACTCTTCCATAAAGGCCAGATTTGTGCAATATCTGACTGATTGTTGTCCTATGGACAGAGTCTCCCACCTCAGCTGTAGATCTCTGCAGTTCATCCAGAGTGATCATGGGCCTCTTGGCTGCATCTCTGATCAGTCTTCTCCTTGTATGAGCTGAAAGTTTAGAGGGACGGCCAGGTCTTGGTAGATTTGCAGTGGTCTGATACTCCTTCCATTTCAATATTATCGCTTGCACAGTTCTCCTTGGGATGTTTAAAGCTTGGGAAATCTTTTTGTATCCAAATCCGGCTTTAAACTTCTTCACAACAGTATCTCGGACCTGCCTGGTGTGTTTCTTGTTCTTCATGATGCTCTCTGCGCTTTTAACGGACCTCTGAGACTATCAGTGCAGGTGCATTTATACGGAGACTTGATTACACACAGGTGGATTGTATTTATCATCATTAGTCATTTAGGTCAACATTGGATCATTCAGAGATCCTCACTGAACATCTGGAGAGAGTTTGCTGCACTGAAAGTAAAGGGGCTGAATAATTTTGCACGGCCAATTTTTCAGTTTTTGATTTGTTAAAAAAGTTTGAAATATCCAATAAATGTCATTCCAATTCATGATTGTGTCCCACTTGTTGTTGATTCTTCACAAAAAATACAGTTTTATATATTTATGTTTGAGGCCTGAAATGTGGCAAAAGGTCGCAAAGTTAAAGGGGGCCAAATACTTTCGCAAGGCACTGTAGATGCCAAGTTAAACTAGGCTGTGTGTTAACACACAATTCTGCGTTTTTCACTCAGGAAAAAATATATAAAACGTATATAAGAAATATCTTGCTGCGTTTTGTAAACACTTATCTAAAAGGCTTCTCATTGTAATTTCTGCTCGGTTTCAGACTCATTTGTGCTTCAGTTGCACTTCTGAACTCGGATGAGAATTCACTAACGGGCATTTTATCAGCAGACGGCGCTCCCACTGATGTGGAGCTTCTTTTCTCCAGTACTTTTCTCAGTGTAGCCAGCCTATTTTTCTTTGTTAAAATGCCAGATTAACTTAAGCAAAACATTAGGAAATGTAGCTGGCTACATTCTTTCTGTGATAGGCCTGAACAGTTGAAATATGATGCCCATGCATTGTTTTTTCTAAAATAACCTTGCTTTTTCATTGTAAGCTTATCTTCTTGTGTGGCTTCTCGCCAAATAGTGTTGCACTTCTATTGTCATCTGATGAAAATGAAGTTATTTTATATCGAATGTGTTGCTCTAATGTAATTCCTGTGTCGGAAAACTATAGTTGCACGTCCTTGATCACTCTATTGAAGCAAAAAAACACTCTTTAATTTAAAACAATGCACAGCTGGACTCACCTGCTCCCGCTTTCTCCTGTTGTGCTGTTTACAAACAAACATGCGACTGACTCGACGGTGTTGGGGAACAAAGTAATAACGCGATCTGCTTTATCGCCTAACGCATTGCACGAGTTGACTGCATTTATTTCAAAAGTATTGAAAATTGCCTGGTATTTAAAAAATCATGCCATGGCTATTTACAAATACCCCGATATACGGTATACCACCCAAGCCTAAACTACAGTACCCATCATCCATCATAACTATCCCACCACAGTCCTTCCTGTCATGTTTGTGTCACTCTGTCCCTTCTTAACCTCCACTGAGAAGAGACTTCCCCTGAAATCACAGTGAAAAGGCATTCCAATTGACCCCTGATCACTGTGATCTGTAGACTCATTCAGGTCTACGCATGGCTAGTTCTGAGTGCAGGAGTCTCCAAAACCTCTAAGACTCTTCCTTTCTCTCTCTCTCGCTCTTTCTTTTGCTCTCCCTCTCTCTCTCTCTCTGTCACTCTCCCCTGTCTGCTGTATCATTGCCATGCTGCAACAGAACAGTGGCAATGCTGATTGCCCACATCCCAGAGCTGTGTAATTGTATCCACTAATGACATGAGATTACCTATGATGGGCCTTGTGTTAGCCATAAATCAGCCTGCCTCTCTACCTGCCTGCAGATATTGTACCTCAACCTTGTTCAGCCAGACTGGATGTGTGAGCGCTACAGCCCCAGCCCCTTCCTCATCAGCCCTGTTTTCTCCCTGAGTCATTGTGCCTAAGGCAGCCTCCCCTCCTCTCCTCTCCTCTTCCCCCCTACCCCCAGGCAGAGCAGCCACACTGAATTGAAATGTGCCTACTCAGCAACTAGCTAGCACCGTGCATACATCTCCAACACACTGACATAAGAACAGAGTCAGCTCAACACTTCTCCCTCCGCTCTCACGTTCTTGTCCCCCGTCTACTGTCTGTTCTCTCTGTGTCTCTCAGGCTCTGGAGAAGCACTGTCGTGTGGAGGGGGGCTACAGTGGAGTGCGGGACGTCTACGCCTCCAGCCCCAACCATGATGACGTCCAGCAGAGCTTCTACCTGGCCGAGACACTCAAGTAAGACCCTCTAGTCACACACTGTCATTCTGCATAGAGGCATCTGGATACCGAGCATTACAACTTCCACCTTGCCTTTTCATTTCAGTCATTTAGCAGATGCTCTTATCCAGAGTGACTTACAGTTAGTGCATTCATCTTAAGATGGCTGGGTGGAAGACCCACATATCACAGCGGTACCGGAGCGCCAAGTCTAGGTCCAAAAGGCTTCTTAACTAACAGCTTCTATCCCCAAGCCATAAGACTCCTGAACAGCTAATCAAATGGCTACCCAGACTATTTGCAGTGTCTCCCCCCCCCCCCCAACCCAAATCTTTTAGCTGCTGCTACTCTCTTTTTATTAGCTATGCGTAGTCACTACCTCTACCTACATGTACATCTTACCTCAATTACCTCGACTAACCTGTACCCCCGCATATAGACTCTGTACCAGTAACCCCTGTATATAGCCTCGTTACTGTTATTTTACTGCAGCTCTTTAATTATTTGTTACTTTTCTATTTTCTTTTTTCTTTTTTTACTATTTCAGTTTATTTTAGTAAATACTTTCATGACTTATTTTTCTAAAACTGCATTGTTGGTTAAGGGCTTGTAAGTAAGAATTTCACTGTAAGGTCTACTACACCTGTTGTATTTGGCACATGTGACAAATAAACTTTGATTTGATTTGAAGTGAGTACAGTTTTCCTCAATAAAGTAGCTATCAGCATAGTCCGAGCTAGTAAGAGGGGGAAAAAAGTCAAGTGCGATTGTTAGTCCATTAGATAAAAATACATCAGTTTTGTTGGCATGATTTTGTTATCCTACATCCTCCCCCAGAACATACCCTTGAATAACTACAGTATTCGATTTTCTTAAATATAATGGGACAGGTGGGGTCATGAATATTCCTCCCCATCATGCCAACTAGACGGTTATCTTCATCTTATCGTGTGTGGATGAGTTTGACACCCCACACCGTTTCATGACATCTAATATCTGCTCTAGAATTTCATCACACGCTGAAAAACAGACTTTATGTTGTATTCCTGACATTCAGTTTGTTTGAACACTTCAAAACAGATGAGAAGTAGAATAATGTCCTTCCCCCACTGAGTACTCCACCTCTGTCTGTGCTGTGCCTGCGGGCCTCTGAGGAGAAACTACTGACGTCCTGGGTGTATTGTATTGTCACGGCCGGCTCAGACAGACAGGCAGGCAGTGTGCTGTGGACTACAGGGACCTCAGCAGTCTTCTCAGAGATAGCAGCAGTCACACACAGAGATAGATAAGAGGAGGCGGCGGCAGGCAGGCAGACAGACAGAGCGCTTTTTACTGAGCCCATTATACCCCCCCCCCCCCCCCCCCCCCCCCTCTCAATTCAATTTCTCTCTGTCTCCTCTCCACTTTCACCATTGATAAGAGCAGAATGCCTGAGGAGTAGATGGACTATAGAATGGTGTATAGATGGATCTCTGTCTTTTTTACAGTCTAATCCTGGTCTGAGAGAGCATTAACCCCCCTCTCTATGGGTTCTGTTAAGTGTCATTGGTGTTGTTTTGTTTCTATTGAGGATCAGTGGTGTTTTGTTTCTATTGAGGGTCAGTGGTGTTGTTTTGTTTCTATTGAGGGTCAGTGGTGTTGTTTTGTTTCTATTGAGGGTCAGTGGTGTTGTTTTGTTTCTATTGAGGGTCAGTGGTGTTGTTTTGTTTCTATTGCGGGTCAGTGGTGTTGTTTTGTTTCTATTGCGTGTCAGTGGTGTTGTTTTGTTTCTATTGAGGGTCAGTGGTGTTGTTTTCTTTCTATTGAGGATCAGTGGTGTGTTGTTTCTATTGAGGGTCAGTGGTGTTGTTTTGTTTCTATTGAGAGTCAGTGATGTTGTTTTGTTTCTATTGAGGGTCAGTGGTGTTGTTTTGTTTCTATTGAGGGTCAGTGGTGGTGTTTTGTTTCTATTGCGGGTCAGTGGTGTTGTTTTGTTTCTATTGCGGGTCAGTGGTGTTGTTTTGTTTCTATTGAGGGTCAGTGGTGTTGTTTTGTTTCTATTGAGGGTCAGTGGTGTTGTTTTGTTTCTATTGCGGGTCAGTGGTGTTTTGTTTCTATTGAGGGTCAGTGGTGTTGTTTTGTTTCTATTGAGGGTCAGTGGTGTTGTTTTGTTTCTATTGAGGGTCAGTGGTGTTTTGTTTCTATTGAGAATCAGTGGTGTTGTTTTGTTTCTATTGAGGGTCAGTGGTGTTGTTTTGTTTCTATTGAGGGTCAGTGGTGTTTTGTTTCTATTGAGGGTCAGTGGTGTTGTTTTGTTTCTATTGAGAGTCAGTGGTGTTTTGTTTCTATTGAGGGTCAGTGGTGTTGTTTTGTTTCTATTGAGGGTCAGTGGTGTTGTTTTGTTTCTATTGAGGGTCAGTGGTGTTGTTTTGTTTCTATTGCGGGTCAGTGGTGTTGTTTTGTTTCTATTGCGGGTCAGTGGTGTTGTTTTGTTTCTATTGCGGGTCAGTGGTGGTGTTTTGTTTCTATTGAGGGTCAGTGGTGTTGTTTTGTTTCTATTGAGGGTCAGTGGTGTTGTTTTGTTTCTATTGAGGATCCGTGGTGTTTTGTTTCTATGGAGGATCAGTGGTGTTGTTTTGTTTCTATTGAGGATCAGTGGTGGTGTTTTGTTTCTATTGAGGGTCCGTGGTGGTGTTTTGTTTCTATTGAGGGTCAGTTGTGTTGTTTTGTTTCTATTGAGGGTCAGTGGTGTTGTTTTGTTTCTATTGAGGGTCAGTGGTGGTGTTTTGTTTCTATTGAGGGTCAGTGGTGGTGTTTTGTTTCTATTGCGGGTCAGTGGTGGTGTTTTGTTTCTATTGAGGGTCAGTGGTGGTGTTTTGTTTCTATTGCGGGTCAGTGGTGGTGTTTTGTTTCTATTGAGGGTCAGTGGTGTTGTTTTGTTTCTATTGAGGGTCAGTGGTGTTGTTTTGTTTCTATTGAGGGTCAGTGGTGTTGTTTTGCTCCCCTCTTGTTGGAACCTTGTCACAGCACTCTGGTGTGACCTTATAGAGAGGTCATGGTCTCTGTGTCCCTGCTCTTCTTTGTGTCCCCGCTCTGCTCTGTGTCCCTCCCCTGCTTGGCACTGCTCTGCCCCGGGGCTAGGTACGGTAGCCACAGCCACGTCACCATGACTCAGTGAGATAACAACAAGCTGCATGCAGGAGAGAGGGAGAGAAAGAAAGGGAAAGAGGGGTAGGAAGATGAAGAGAGAGATGGAAAGGGGGGACCCGGGGAGAGATGAAAAGATGATAGGTTCAAGGTTGGGCTAGAGTAAGGATAAGAGGCTAAGTGAGGGAGGGAGACTTGCTTGACAGAAAAGTTAAATATGTTTTCACCCTCCTGTGCATTTAATAATTGTGCAGCACTTTGATGTTGGTGTTTATTTTCCTTTTGTGGTCAAACCCCTGGGCTAATCTGCCTCTCTGACTGATGCTGCTATGAAACGCTGTGTGAGTCCCACCGCTTAATAGAGCCGTTCAAATGTCTGTAGTATTTAATGGTGGTGGAAAGTGATGCAATCTGGCGAATAGGGTCTCCAGATCCCAGGCCTCCCCAAATGTCTCGTTTACTGATGCTTGCAAAATCCATCTATTAGACACTGGCTCTCCCTCACTCCCTACTTTCTTCCACTCCATTTTTTCTGCCTCTCATTCCCTCTCTCACCCTCTCTTCCTGTCTCCCCTCTCCTTTATCCTCTCTCTCCTCCCTTTCTCCATTTCTTTCTGCCTCTCTTTCCCTCTCTCCCCTCTCTTCCTGTCTCCCCTCTCCTTTCTCCTCTCTCTCCTCCTTTTCTCCATTTCTTTCTGCCTCATAGCCAGGGTCCTCCTCCTTCCTCTCTTAGAGAGGTCACATTAGTAATGATGACTCTGAAAACAGTGTATATCTGGCTGTTTGCTTTGCTGTCTCCTCCCGTTCCTTCCCAGGGAGGTGGACTGTGCTGTGGGCTTGTTGCCGTGGTCTACTGCATTAACATGTTCCCCCAGATCAAAAGCTAAGCACTTATCAACATGAAGGGGCCCAAAAGCCCTCCCGATGTTCACTTTGTTCCCAGTATTAGGACACGAGACACTGTTAAAGAGAGATGCTATGCTGAGTTATTTTACTTGTATTCATCATTCCTAGTGTAGTGCAATGGGGCTTTGAGTTTTGAGTAATCACTTGAGTTCTGAGAACACTGGCTCACTGACTGTGATGTACTCAATGTTCCTCCCCCTAGCTGTTTCTTGATCTGTTAGGTCAGGTGTGGTTTAACTGTTGGGAGGAGTGCCTGGACTCTCCCACCCACGGCCTTTAATCATCCCTCTCTGTAACATCTGGAGCCACCTCTCCTTTCTCTCTCTCTGTCTCATTCTCCATCTTTATTTATTTTGATTTCATCTTTATTTAACTAGGCAAGTCAGTTCAGAAAAAATTCTTATGTCAATGACGGCCCACAAAAAAAGGCAAAAGGCCTCAATTAATTAAATAAATAAATATAGGACAAAACACACATAACAAGAGAGACCACAACACTACATAAAGAGAGACTTAAAACAACAACACAGCATGGTAGCAACGCATGACAACACAGCATGGTAGCAACTCAATGACAACACAGCATGGTAGCAACGCATGACAACACAGCATGGTAGCAACGCATGACAACACAGCATGGTAGCAACGCATGACAACACAGCATGGTAGCAACGCATGACAACGCAGCATGGTAGCAACGCATGACAACGCAGCATGGTAGCAACGCATGACAACGCAGCATGGTAGCAACGCATGACAACGCAGCATGGTAGCAACGCATGACAACGCAGCATGGTAGCAACGCATGACAACGCAGCATGGTAGCAACGCATGACAACGCAGCATGGTAGCAACGCATGACAACGCAGCATGGTAGCAACGCATGACAACGCAGCATGGTAGCAACGCATGACAACGCAGCATGGTAGCAACGCATGACAACGCAGCATGGTAGCAACGCATGACAACGCAGCATGGTAGCAACGCATGACAACACAGCATGGTAGCAACGCATGACAACGCAGCATGGTAGCAGCGCATGACAACGCAGCATGGTAGCAACGCATGACAACACAGCATGGTAACAACGCATGACAACGCAGCATGGTAGCAACGCATGACAACACAGCATGGTAGCAACGCATGACAACACAGCATGGTAGCAACGCATGACAACACAGCATGGTAGCAACGCATGACAACACAGCATGGTAGCAACGCATGACAACACAGCATGGTAGCGACACCACATGGCAGCAGCACAAAACATGGTACAACATTATTGGCACAGACAACAGCATGAAGGCAAGAAGGTAGAGACAACAATACATCATGTGAAGCAGCCACAACTGTCACGAGTGTCCATGATTGAGTCTTTGAATCTCTCTCTCTGAACATGGAGTGGTGTCCGCAAGGTCACCGTGGGGACTCGGGGTGGGCATGGCGTTAGCCGGTTCCAACAAGTGTCACCTCTGTACCTGATTAAGGACGTGTAGGGTATAGATCCACCTCCACTCGTCCCCCAACCGTTGGTTCTGGAATCAACTTTTGATTTGTGACCGGTTCACTCGCAAAAACTTAATGCCGAGTGCGATAGTTTTTGGCATGCGGTGACCAAGCTGCTGTTTTCTGCCAAAGGAAACAGAAATTGTTTAGTCTTTTGTCATTTTTATTTATTCATTGATTTGCATTGTTGGCTTGGCTCTCCCCAAGCTTGGCAGGGAAATATTGGCATGGGAGAGCTGGTTTTGGGACGTGTCCTCCGGCCACCGTCTCTGACACTCTCAGACATCTAGTAGATGTTGTCCATGATTGCATCAGTCAGAACTCAACTAGGACTTGAGGTTGTTGGTTTAAATAAGTGGTCGGTCTGAGGTCCTCATGTTTTGTTGATCACATTTGAGTGTTTGAACTAAGTTGAGTCTCTCTCTCTCTCTCTCTCTCTCTCTCTCTCTCTCTCTCTCTCTCTCTCTCTCTCTCTCTCTCTCTCTCAGATACCTGTACCTGCTCTTCTCTGATGATGACCATCTTCCCTTGGAGCACTGGGTGTTCAACACCGAGGCCCACCCCCTCCCTGTCATTAGGAAGGAGATGACAGACAAGCCCAGCCAGCTGGAGTAGAGTGGTCCTCCTGGATCACCCCCTGACCCCTCCCACCACCAAACTCCTCTACCCCCTCCCCTTCTGAGCAGTGGGCGGAGCTGTCTCTTACTCCTCCCCCACCATGGGTGGAGCTCACCCAGGCAGGCCGCTTCCCTGGCAGACTGGACTCTCCTGTTTTGGAGTCCCTGACCAGACCAGATGGAACCGGACCGGCTGCCTGCCTCTCCAGAGCCAGACTGCCCCCTACTGGGGACTGGGAGGAACCACCTCATCCAAGAGTTCTCTTGTCATCTTGTAAAGATAGTCTGCATGCTCCCCCCTCCCAGTGCTGTAAATCTACCCTCCTCTGTGAGGAGAACAGGACACTGCGCTGTAAGATTTGCCGTCACTCCAAAAAAAGCCATACTGATTTGAAGAAAGCTTTGTCATTTATTTTATTTAGTTCTTTCCACCATTTGAGGTATGTGTTTGTGGGTGTGACTGACAATAGATCAATGTCAATCAACATATCACATTTGTGTCGTTCTTATCGTAAGTATGATTTTAGTCACACTTTAACAATGGACCATTTAGGTGGATTTCTGTTTAAGACCCAGAGCTTGGTTCTCACCTGCTTGATAGTCAAATCTTAACTAGTGCCTTTCAGTATAATATGGTCTATCAAATAAGCAGTTCAGGCAAATGGCAAGGTTTTTAATTTAAACCGGTAGGTAGGTACCATCATTGTTCAGATGGCATGGTTGATTGAGTGCTTTGTTACCTCCTCTACCACACTGACATCTGGTGTTGAACATCAGTAATACACCAGTCCAGTCAGATGAGTGTAGCAGGTCAACATAGAGTATTAAAGGAGATGAAGTACCTTGATGGGAAAAGACCTGCACTGAGAACAACCTCTGTTTTTAAAGAAGTAGAAATGTTGACTATCTATCTGTTCCCTTCCTCCTGAAGTATGGAACGTGTGGACAGTAGATTCCTTCTACCAACATGTCATCAATTCATTCAGCCTAGTCCCCCACCCCCATCATCATGTTCCTTTGTTTTTTAATTGACAAAGTTGACATGTGCTTTGTTTGTTTGTTTGTTCCTTTATTACAGGTGGTAGAGACATTAATCTATGTGATGTAAAATAGTTGCTTTGCTGTTAATTTATTCCATAGTACATAGGAAGGAAGGTTTGGCATCAGGCACCTTGGTGGCACTGTGGAGAGAATGGGTCCTGTGTTGTTGTTTAGGTGGATTATTTGGGAGACAGTGTGGGGGAGACACGGGCAGAATCGGACCAAGAATTTGGGAGTCAATCATATGTAACGAATGCATCGTATGAATGTACCATCAAATGTGAACTGAAGATTATTTTACCTTTTGTTGTTCTAAATTTGTTTGTTGAGATTCATTTTTTGTTCCTTTCTTCTGGACAGCACAAAATGCTGAAACAATGTGTCGTGGTACCCACAGCAATCTATTTAAAGAGGTGGGACATTGAGGTTCCTGCATTATGAGGCATTTACATGACACCTCAACATTCTATGGCAGCCATGTTAGTTCCCCATTTATGTTACATAGGGAATATTTAAATAATGATATGTAACGGAATGTCTAGGATAAGAAATATTCCAAATTCGTAGTTTGCCTAAATCTCTAAAATATATGGCTCTGGCGGTACCGATCAGAGGAAGCTGTTAGTCAGTTCAGAAGAAGAGGAAGCTGTTAGTCAGTTCAGAAGAAGAGGAAGCACAAAGAAGAGTTGTTTAGTTGTGTTGAAATGCAATGAGAAGATGCAAGGAAGGTTGTATGTCCACTACACTGATGGCATACACTCACATATGAACATACATACATGCTGAATACTGTATAAAGACAAGATGATGAATACATCGAAGTGGTCACACTGTACATGCATATCGTATTCAGAAGTACACACTACACACTCACACGCTCCAACACACTTATGAACATGGAAGTTTATGGACACTCAGAAATTGATTTTCAGGTGACCACAGGACCCATCAAACCACTCTGTTGTCTCATCATAAAGGCAAAGTTAAAGGGGAGCGGATTTGTATCAAACTAGGTCTCGTGGTCCTGTTCTTCTGTAGTGTACATCTTTCACAGTCAGGGGCCACTGATGTCCACATACAGTACATCTTATTGGGAAATAAACGGGGTAGGATCAAGAGGTCTTGAAGAAGGGCCTTCGTCATGGTTGAAGTCATTTTCTTACATTAGAGGATAGACCAGACATGAGGTTTGAGAAGCTGATATCAGCCCACTACTGGAGCCAAACTCTGCTTTCTACAGCATTCTTTAAGACATAATAATAATAATACCTGTTTACCTTACTGGAGGAAGCAATGTTAATGAGAGAAACTGTGATATCCATGTAGGCTGACATCCCTACTACCTAGTTCAGTTCGGTAGCCAATCCGGCTCCAGGGAAGAGCGTCACTATACACTGTGATACACTGTAGATATGAAATTGCTGCATTCACCATCTCTGCACTGTCGGAGAGCCTAAGTGGTTCTCCTGACTGTTGCAGCTTTAGGGAGCAGCAGAGATTACTCGTAGTGATACTGAGAAACTTCAAGTCGCTGTAAAATGCTAACACATGACATATGAAGCATTTCCTTTCGTCGTTGTTTCAGATATGCAGACTAGAAGACGTGCTGTTCATTTCAAATTGACTTTGTGGTTGAATATTGTGTTGATGATCTCTCACATTACAATGCCTTTTATTTGTGAATCTCTTAATGGTTTTGTGAAACAACCTCAAATGTAAATGGTACAATAATGCTGATAATCATTCCATTGCACATAGTTTATTTTGGTTTATATGCGAGTTTAATTTTGTGAGGAATTGTTCTGTTCAGTTTTTTTGTGTGTGGTTTGTTATTGAAATGTAAATATTCCATTCTGGCAAATATGCCATTATACATTTATATAAATCTTATGAGCTTAAATGATATTAAATGAGCAGCAAAATGTTTCATAAACTATATTTGTTACACTTCTATTGTGAATAAAAACAATCTTTAATATCAAGCATTTTTGGTGTTTTCATTCTGAAATGACCTCGACATCATTTATATTAGTGCTTCCAGACCGGGTCAAATGTGATTATCAGAGGAAATTCAGAACTGTCTCACTCTCACACTCAGAATTCATTGAAAATCTTAGATTTGACTGCCTCCCTGGCTTCATTTTCTATCTGTCATTTTGTAATGATTGGGATCCAAACCACTTCCAAGTGAAACTGTGTGTATAGCTATTATCCACTAGGTGGCAGAAGAGTATCAAAACCCTTTCAGTGTTTTTTTTTTTTTGTGCCAACAAATGCTATCTGCTTGGATAGTTCCATCTGTGCCACTGACTTAGTCTGGCTTTAATTCCAGTTTGTCTACAAATTAATAATTGATATGTTGGCTTCACATCTCCATCTCAATCAAAAAAATCAGTTAAAGAGTAGGACTAAATCAAATCAAACTTTAAATGATGTTTGATTTGATTTTTGGTTGAGATTGAGATGTGAATAAATATAAATTATTAATTTGTAATCAATCAGAGCTTGAAACCCTAGAACTAGGTATTGTCTATTTTAGTTGAATTAAAACAATAGTTGTTGATAACTTTACAAATCCTATATAGGCCTAAATAGCATTATTGGCGATATATGGGTGATCTGTATGATCACGTTTCACTTGCTCTGTTAAACCTACCTTTTGGAATAGAGCCCCGCAGTGGAGGTGTCATAACACCCATAAAACCTAGCGGTCAAAAAGAGAAATGGTTCCAGTATTTTTTCCACCACAAACGTTTCCCATAGGGAATTTTATAAACACCTTAAATAAGGGCTGTGTTTTGTGTAGGCTTACCCTGGTGTGAGGTTTTGATAACCATGAAAATCTCTCTCGGACAAGGTGACTTTTATCAATATAGTCCGAATGTAAGCTTGTGAGCATTGTTCTTAGGAGGCTAAGGAATGTTAATTGTTCAGGGACATGTAGACCAATAATATAAATGGTCGCTATTTCTCAAATAATCACTTAATAAATTGAATTGAGGTCCATCTAAAGCTAGGTAATGTACTGTATACAGTTGTGAACTAAGGACACAGGGTGGCAGCACAACCAAGAAATACACAGTAATAGCTATGAGGGACTTTGTCTATCCCTACACTGAACAAAAATATTAAACATGCCATATAAAGTGTTGGTCCCATGTTTCATGAGCTGAAGTAAAACATCACAGAAATGTTCCATACACACAAAAAGCTTATTTCTCTCAAATTCTGTGCACAAATTTGTTTACATCACTGTAAGTGAGCATTTCTCTTTTGCCAAGATAATCCATCCACCTGACAGGTGTGGCATATCAAGAAGCTGATTAAACAACATGGTCGTTACACAGGTGCACTTTGTGCTGGGGACAATAAAAGGCCACTCTGAAATTTGCAGTTTTGTCACACAACACAATGCCACAGATGTCTCAAGTTTTGAGGGAGCGTGCAATTGGCATGCTGACTGCAGGAATGTCCACCAGAGCTAGAATATTGAATGTTCATTTCTCTACCATAAGCTGCATCCAACGTCATTTTAGATAATTTGGCAGTATGTCCAACTGCCCTCACAACCACAGACCACGTGTATGCCGTCGTGTGGGCGAGCAGTTTGCTGATGTCAACGTTGTGAAAAGAGTGGCCCATGGGGGCGGTGGGGTTATGGTATAAGCTACAGACAACGAACATAATTGCATTTTATCAATGGCAACCTGTCATGGTGTCTCTGTGCATTCGAGTTCCTGAGGCCCATTGTCGTGCCATTCATCCACCGCCATCATCTCATGTTTCAGAATGACAATGCACAGCCCCATGTTGCAAGGATCTGTACACAAATACTGGAAGCTGCATACTCACCTGCATTCTCTGCATACTCACCTGCATACTCTGCATACTCACCAGACATGTCACCCATTGAGCATGTTTTGGATGCTCTGGATCAACGTGTACAACATCGTGTTCCATTTCCCGTCAATATCCAGCAACTTCGCACAGCCATTGAAGAGGAGAGGGACAACATTCCACAGACCACAATCTGATCAACTCTATGCGACGAAGATGTGATACCAGATACTGAATGGTTTTCTGATTCACTTTTTTTTAAGATATCTATATTCCCAGTCATGTGAAATCCATAGATTAACGCCTAATTTATGTATTTCTAGTGACTGATTTCCTCATATGAACTGTAACTTAGTAAAACCTTTGAAATTGTTGCATGTTACATTTATATTTTTCAGTAACGTTAACTATTTCCAACCTAGACCAACTAAATGTCTCTTTGGCCATATACTTGATATTTATAGCTGATTATGTATGTATATTAGTCCTTAGTGATTGTTCAATACTTATCCTCTGTACCGTACCTCTAAAGACTTGTCTACCTCGATGTCAGTTGTTCTACACATTTTCTATTATTTGTTGTTTGTTTTTGTGTGTTTTCTGGAGAGGTGAACCTCTGAATTGAAATACTCATTAAACATTCGCCCAGGAGGGAAAAATATGTTTATGCAGTATCACTGACACCGCGGGGCTGATATGAACTGTGCTCCAGCAGGGGCTGCTATGCATCAGTGTGATGCCTCTCCATGGGTAGTGCTCTAATCTGGGAGCCACAGTCACACAGCTGTTGGAGCTACGGGGATTGACCGGGATTGCAGGCATTAGAGAGGATTAACCAGCATCCAGCAAAACTACTACTGATAAAGTATATTGGAAATGCATTATTTTAGGCCTGATGTGAGCAATCAAAAGGTTATGAAAACAAACTAAGAGACACGTCAAACATTTTATGCTAGGCTGGTGGTTGGATTCACGCCTGTGCTTGACTAGACAATTAATTTGTATTGTTTATTTGTACTAATTGATGTTAAGTGAATACCTAAAAGTGAATTTTGAGACTTTCTTCAGTTTATTGATGATGTCCAGTTCTCCTTTTTCAGATACCCATTCTCCTTTCTCTCCTCTGCAGTCTAAATGTTGCCCTGATTTATAACTGTCTAACTGTTCTACAGATCAGAGCCACCATGGAAGCCACTCTCTTTCATTTTCTCCATGTTCTGAATATTGGTAAAAAAAAATAAAAATACAAGACACTGCTGGTAATGAAATAGCTACGCAGAGAGACATTCAGTATATCATCTGCTGAATGTGTATCTTATTTGCAAATTGCTTTTTGAAGAAGTCAATTTAATGTGTTTTTCCCTTATGCAAATCAGCATGGAGCTTATTCTGTGTTTGCTGTCAGGTTACAGCCCGTGTCCCACTGAGTCTGGGATGAAGCCGAGGATGCTTTCCTGTGGCGTTCCCATTGGATGAGGCTCCGAGAAGGAGTGGGGAGGAACAGGGAGGGAGGTTGCTTTTGGAGGGAGGAGTGTGTACTGTGTGGTATCTAGACCAGAGCGGCTAAGGCTCAGTTCACACCATGACACAGCAGTGATCTGAGAGAGCTAATAGAGTTCAGCAGATTATTGGGACGACTTGGGGGAAATAAATAGATTATGCACATTGAGATGACTCATGCTGCCTGGCAGGCAGCTCTCATGTAGGTAGGGGATTTGTGTGTTGGGACTTGGGGATACGTGTGAAGTAACTGTCAGTGTTTTATTAGAGGTCTGTGCTTTACTGTCTCTATTGTTGTCTATTAATATTACAGTTTTCATCTTCGTCCTGTGTTCTGAGCGCCTAATATAATCCGTCACAGCCTTCCAGTCTCTGCAGGACACACACACATGCATACACACACACACACTCCCTCCAGGGCACACGATCCATCCTAAACAGCATCCTGGGTACTAAAACACCCCAGGGCTCTCTCCATCTGTTTTAGCTTCAGTGCTTTTTTGAACCTCTGCCCTGTGCTCTAAAGGACAGCATACTAACATTATCGAAGGGACCAGGAAGAGAAAAGAGAAATAAACAAGGAACAGTGACATTTGATGAGACCTTGGTGCCTGACAGATAAATTAAATGCCTATTCATGTCTTAATATTTGATGACTGTTCTGCTGCTATAATTTGCTGAGAAATGAGAGACAGGGAGACCTTATGTTTTATTAGGACCAAAGCAGAAAATTCTGCTGGAAGATGTTCTGAGCACAACTTTCATTTGACCATGTCTGCCCATGGGCTGTTTCAGCCCAATCAATTATTGGAGTGATGTGTTAATTGGATGAGTTGAGTCTGCAGCTCTATCATGGCATCAATTAGCAATGACCTCATCTATGTCGACAAGGGGCCATAGACAGGGTGCGTCGCAATGTACATTCAAACTGAGTGGAGTTCCGAGCTCAGATCACAACTCACAATCAGTCCTCCTCTGACTGCCAATGAGAACAGGGTACTGAGAGACAGACAGAAGTATGTTTCCTTACAATACCACCTTAACCAATATTAAAAGTTCCACTCTAACTCTTAAGGTTGGGGACAAACCACCAGCTGAGTAATGGACACAGTTCTCCAGTTAATGAGATAGATGGTGGTGCCAGTAGTAATTAGATGATCACCAGATTCACCAGACTTCAGCTAATTGTCCCCTCTGAATGTGATGAGTGGGGAGAGAGCTGTGTGTCAGGGCACCGTGTGAGCTGTTCTGTCCATGGAAGAGATGGAGGAATGAGACCGTCACACTTGTCTTGCTGACAGACCCCAGATAGTGTGCCAGCTATAAGGGTGGGCTACGCCTGTGGTTGTGTGTCCTAGATACTGAAGCAGCATTGTGGCATTCTGCTCTGACCATAGTGTTGGAATGGCATGCATCATGGGCCAACGGCACTGCTGTTGGTCTGTCTCTCTCTCTCTCTCTCTCTCTCTCTCTCTCTCTTTCTCTATATATACTGTATATATATATAAACTCAGCAAAAAAATAAACGTCCCTTTTTCAGGGCCGTGTCTTTCAATGATAATTCCTAATAATTCAAATAACTTCACAGATCTTCATTGTAAATGGTTTAAAACACTGTTTCCCATGCTTGTTCAATGAACCATTAACAATTAATGAACCTGTGGAACAGTCGTTAAGAACAGCTTACAGACGGTAGTCAATTAAGGTCACAGTTATAAATTTAGGGCACCAAAGAGGCCTTTCTACTGACTGAAAAACACCAAAAGAAAGATGCCCAGGGTCCCTGCTCATCTGTGTGAACGTGCCTTAGGCATGCTGCAAGGAGGCATGAGGACTGCAGATGTGGCCAGGGCAATAAATGGCAATGTCCATACTGTGAGACGCCTAAGACAGCGCTACAGGAAGACAAGACGGATAGCTGATCGTCCTCGCAGTGGCAGACCACGTGTAACAACACCTGCACAGGATCGGTACATCCAAACATCACACCCGCGGGACAGGTACAGGATGGCAACATCTGCCCGAGTTATACCAGGAATGCACAATCCCTCCATCAGTGCTCAGACTGTCCGCAATAGGCTGAGAGAGGCAGGACTGAGGGCTTGTAGGCCTGTGGTAAGGCAGGTCCTCACCAAACATCACCGGCAACAACGTTGCCTGTGGGCACAAACCGACCGTTGCTGGACCAGACACAAAAAGTGTCCTTCACTGACGAGTCGCGGTTTTGTCTCACCAGGGGTGATGGTCGGATTCGCCTTTATCATCAAAGGAATGAACGTTACATAGAGGCCTGTACTCTGGAGCGTGATCCGATTTGGAGGTGGAGGGTCCATCTTGGTTTGGGGCGGTGTGTCACAGCATCATCGGACTGAGCTTGTTGTCATTGCAGACAATCTCTACGCTGTGTGTTACAGGGAAGACATCCTCCTCCCTCATGTGGTACCCTTCCTGCAGGCTCATCCTGACATAAGCCTCCAGCATGACAATGCAACCAGACATACTGCTCATTCTGTGTGTGATTTCCTGCAAGACAGGAATGTCAGTGTTCTGCCATGGCCAGTGAAGAGCACGGATCTCAATCCCATTGAGCACGCCTGGGACCTGTTGGATCGGAGGGTGAGGGCTAGGGCAATTCCCCCCAGAAATGCCCGGGAACTTGCAGGTGCCTTGGTGGAAGAGTGGGGTAACATCTCACAGCAAGAACTGGCTAATCTGGTGCAGTCCATGGGGAGGAGATGCACCGCAGTACTTAATGCAGCTGGTGGCCACACCAGATACTGACTGTTACTTTTGATTTTGACCCCCCCCTTTGTTCAGGGACACATTATTCCATTTCTGTTAGTCACATGTCTGTGGAACTTGTTCAGTTTATGTCTCAGTTGTTGAATCTTGTTATGTTCATACAAACATTTACACATGTTAAGTTTGCTGAAAATAAACGCAGTTGACAGTGAGAGGATGTTTCTTTTTTGCTGAGTTTATATGTGAGTTTAGCAATCCTTTTATTTTGCTCTCTCTCTCTCTCTCTCTCTCTCTCTCTCTCTCTCTCTCTGCATGTTTCATGTCATCCCCTAAGGAGACCCAGTGACAGACTCTCAGAGAACATAAGAGTGCAAGAGGAGAATGAATATGCATGCAGTTGTCCATAGAGGGTGTGTGTTTGTTTGCAGTGGTTAAATTGAGCAGGAGCTACCTGGAAGCAGGTTCCTGCACCATGGGTCAAATATTTCTCCAATATTCCCTTATATAATTCTAACCCTGCTTTCATGTCCACATCCATGCTCAACCCTCACCCTAACCATAACCTAACCCAGGCGTGTTTGTGTGTGTTAGTGTGTGCGTGAGCGTATGTGCGTCCATCTGCTTCATAATGTAGCAGATTTGGTGAAAGCTAAGAGTGGCAATGTCTTACACCAGGGACCTGGCACTGGAACAGAGCATCCTGACCTGTTGGCAGCGTCACACAGTGCTGAGTAATGCTACATGGTCCCATCATCTTGACATTTGCCCAAAGTGCAGAGAGCTGTACACATGCATTATTCATCGCTGTGTAAGTGTCCCTTGTAGCACAGGAGGCTGGTGAGGGGAGGACGGCTCATAATAATGACTGTAATGGAGTATTATTTGATGCGTTTGATACCATTCAATTAATTCCATTTCAGCCATTACTATTAAGGTGCCACCTGTGCCTTGTGGTGACATGACATACAACCAAATATTTCAGCGAGGCGTGTGCACACTGCCATATTATCATGAAAACATATTTTTGGCACTTAATTCTTAATTAATATGATGCTCCCATCATATTTAAGTGTGCATTTTAAATGAAAAATGTGGTAGTCATACCGAGGGTGTCTCCTCATCCCCGTCAGGAGACCATGCTATTAGGAGTTGGACCCTGTGACGGTTGCTTTGAAGTTTGACGTCGTCCCCTGGTGTGTCACAGGAGAGCCTCCTCTGCTCACACAGACCTACAACAGCTTTGGTGCTGAGAGGACTGGGGCTGTGTAAGGAAGTACCACAGACAACAGTTTGGGACTGCTCTAGCTACTATTTTGATTATATTTATTCTGTAATTAGGTAGGGGAATCCCCCATGTTCCACTCCCAGCAACATAGATATTGTTAACCTGTACGAACACATGTAGGAATGCATTGGCTGTGTTATGGTGAATCTTCATTAGAGGAGTAGTGTGTTTCATTGCAAGTACATTTTCCCCCAAATAATTGTATCTCCCAAGATGATTTTCATGACTAGACAATCTATTGTTATTATGGGGACATGTGTCATATTGTACGTTAGGCCAGAAGAAACGCTTGAATCCATTTATGGCCAAAAATGCTGCGATCATAAAAACTATTTTGTCAATGCACTGTATGCCCTCTCTATCATTCCATAGATCAAAGCAATCAAACTGCATCTATATAAATCTCCAACAGTTCCCTGGAGCCTTGTAATCGGGGAGGGTGTGCATTATATTGAGTATGCCCTTCTCTTCAGAAAGCCCCAACTCGCTCTTCCATAGAATTTCCTTTTTCAGCAATCCTCTAATTAACCGTACAATACCCTCTCCAGGCAGGCACCATTAGTAATGGTATAGGAGATTCCATCTCTCTGGTACTGGCCATGGACAATGCTTGCCCTTTGGATAGTATAATCAATCCGACATAGTTTGCTGTTGCATTGTAGTTTTGTACCACCCTTGAATAAATTTACTGCAGATCACAATCCTGATGTGATGGGATGCTTATTAACTGAGGGATGTTAGGAAACACATTTTCTTCATGCTTTCCTGCTATTACATAACGGTTAGTGCTATCCGGGATGTTTGGGACTTCCCTACCCTTAACCCTATCCCTAACCGTAACCCCTGCCTTTAATCATAACCCTTTCCTAACCCTTACCTTAACCTTTTACATTTCAACTTCAATGACGTTACGTCAGAGTAAGGACGTCCCAAGGATGCCATTTAGGCTGTTCCATCACATAACCTCTCCCTTGCAAATGAATGTCACAGAGCCATCTGGAGAAAATCAAAGGCAACCTGCCCAGACATGACCAGTGGAATCCTGATTACCTCTGTGTTCAGGCCTGGCCCGAGAGAAATGAGCTCTCTCCATCACTGGAGTGGCTGTGCTGCTGACCAAGGTGAGGTGAGATGATTGCTCAGTTCGATGAGTATCACTGGTTCATGCAGGCAGATGAGGAAGGTGGATAAGTAGCGTTGATGCCACTCTCTAAAGGCTCATAGCAGCAGCTGTACAGCAGCAGTATATCATCTTCAGTACAGGGCCTTTTCAGTCAGGCACTGGGAGAGCAGCCACCGTCTTGGCAATCCTTCCACACCCTCCGTGTGCTGCCTCACCCAAGAGGTTGATCACTTGCATTTAACCAGAGGGCAGTGGGGTCAGTTGTTGGAGTATGCTGGGGTTAGTCTGTGGGTGCTGTAAATGTCAGCACCAGGACAATGATGACAGATGTCACACCTGTCTGGTGCAAACCACTGAACACACATCCGGAGGGAACTATCACAGCACACAGCACAGACTAACTGATGAGTCCACAAGGTTGAAGCAGGGAATCGTCTAGAGGTCCTGGAGAAAATGTACAGTGTACAAGACTGGTAAGGCTGAAGAAATGTCTGCCACTTACTTTTTATGTTAACACCGTGACCTTTCAGGGCCAGCTGTCACATGAGTTGATGCTGGAGAGACGAAGCAGGTACAGGGAGTCAAACATTTAATGAGGAACGGACATGGAACGAGACAGGAACAGCGTCAGCAAACTAATAATACAGACAAAAAACAATTCATGCAGAAACGGGGAACAGAGCTGGGGAACTGACAAATATAGGGGAGGCAATAACAGATGATGAGTGAGTCCAGGTGAGTCCAATATTGCTGATGCGTGTGACAAGGGAAGGCAGGTGTGCGTAATGGATGATAGGAGATGATAGGCAGTCTGGCACCCTCAAGTGCCCGGGGGGGGGGGGGGGGGGGGGAAGAGCGGGAGCAGACATGACACCAGCTGCAGCACATTCACAAGCTATTGGCTACCAACGGATCAGTGCAGTACCAATCAGGCTGTCCTATCATCCAAGGACAGAGCCAGGTTCCTCCTATAGAGAGAAATATTGTAGTAATGGTGTCTTTTTGTAGGCTCTAACTTCCCCATGGCTCGTCGGTCAAAGCCTATTTGTTTTTCGAAGGTTTTTGGATATATGCAGAAAATAAGGCCTGCAGTAAACACAGACTTAGGAGATCTTATACGTTACATTCTATGAGATTATCGGCTAACGTCATTTTTTGTGAATTTTGAAGCATTTACATAATCACATTAAGAAAATAAAGGCTTCATAATTCATAAAGGCCATGTTAACTGTGATATTATCTCATAAGATTGTAGTCTATTAACCTCAGACCTTATTTTCAGTGTTTATCCCAAATACCATTCATTCCCCCACAGGAATGGCTGAACGAACCAGAAGTAACTAATTTCCTTTTTAAGGACTACAAGCTGGTGAGCTCTATGGGGAAATAAATGCAGAAAATAAGGCCTGTGGTTAACACAGGCTTAAGAGATCTTATACGTTCTGTTCTGTGAGATAATCTTTATCAGCTAAGATCACTTTTTGTGAATTTTGATGAATTTATGTAATCAAAATAAGCACATAAAGGCTTCATATATCATTAAAGTCATGTTAAATGACATATTATCTCAATGAACAACTGTATAAGCTCTCCTAAGACTGTGTTAACCTCAGACCTTATTTCAGCATTTATCATAGAAATCACATTTCTGTTTTTTAGGACTACAAGCTAGCAAACTCTAACTCTGTTCCATTGTAACAACAACACTGGCTAGGGTGCATGACTGTTTCTGCAATTGGGAACGCTAACATGACAGAAGGCAATGAATCATTATGTCTGAATAGTTGCATTATTCCTTATTTCTGGCAAATCCTACTGCTAGTGAAGACTCCCTAATGTTTCTGCTCTAATGTGATGAATAGGACTGAATCATTGTGACTATTGAATGGGCAGTGAGCGATGTCTGACATGCACGGGATGCATGTCCCAGAGGCAACTCGTTCTCTATGGAAACCATCACTATACTTCCATCAGTTGATTGAAGCCACAGTTTTCTTATAGATATACTGTAGATTAAAGTGGTTGGCCATAATGCAGTATATTCAGCTCAATATCATGTATACTGTACTGTGTTGCTGTATCAAAGCTTAGTGGGCCTAGTGTTTCGCGGTTATGGCCTTCATTATGTTTGATTGCCAATCCACACGTTACATGAATATGAAAGGAAGAGTTTTTGAAAATAATCTAGTTCATCACGAGGAAGCAGCAAGTTAACCCATGACTAGCTTTAAATCCATCTAAATCATAGGGCTACATGGATAGAGCACTGCACTGTCTATCTGTGTGTGTGTGTGTGTGTGTGTGTGTGTGTGTGTGTGTGTGTGTGTGTGTGTGTGTGTGTGTGTGTGTGTGTTAAGGGAATTTTGATCAATAATAACTGATTATGTATACATTTCAATCAGGAGTGACTAATCAGAATACTATTATGTTACTGTATATGTACTAATCAGAATACTATTATGTTACTGTATATGTACTAATCAGAATACTATTATGTTACTGTATATGTACTAATCAGAATACTATTATGTTACTGTATATGTATGAATTTTCTTTTTAATCCTAGTACTGAATATAGCGTGTGTAAATATAATCAAGAATTAGAACAATGACTGTCTGTTCCTTGGTAGAAATGAATGAACTATATCGCCAGACTGGCTAGAATGCTTATTTACACTGGCTGACCTTGGCTCTAGGTGAGGTGGGAAGGCTATAGAGCCTTTCTACCAGTGTCAAGAAGAGACGGAACATTTAGAAAACGCTGACGTCATTTTCAGTTTATAACCTGTGGTAAAATGTGTAAGAGCAGTACTCTCGTGAATAAAAGCTGCTGTTTGACTTTAAGACAGGGCTCTGTCCATTTTTATGAATTGACAGAGTGTTTAATTTTAATTGGGTGTTAAAACATAGAGGAATTAAATTCCTGCAACAGTGTGTTTGTGTGTGTGTGTGTACTTGTGTGCATAGAATAAAAACCCTCTCCCTTGTTGGAACCCTCCTTTTAGAGAATAACAATGAAGTGCAGTTCATCATTCCCTTTTCTGCTCTAGACAGAATCCATACTCCCCAGTGTGTCTCTCTACTGCACCAGAATCCATACTTCCCGGTGTGTCTCTCTACTGCACCAGAATCCATACTCCCCGGTACGTCTCTCTACTGCACCAGAATCCTTACTCCCCAGTGCCACTGACACAGCCCGCTACCAAAGCCTGTGGGCTCTCCTTCTCCGTGGGCAACGTGAATAAAACACTTATACATGTTAATCCTCGCAAGGCTGCCGGCCCAGACGGCATACCTAGCTGCTTCCTCAGAGCATGAGCAGACCAACTGGCTGGTGTGTTTACAGACATATTCAACCAATCCCTATCCCAGTCCGTTGTCCCCACATGCTTCAAGATGGTCACCATTGATCCTGTTCCCAAGGAAGCTAAGGTAACTGAACTAAATGACTATCGCCCCATTGCACTCACTTCCGTTATCATGAAGTGCTTTAAGAGACTAGTCAAGGATCATATCACCTCCACCCTACCTGAAACCCTAGACCCACTCCAATGTTCTTACCGCCCCAATAGGTCAACTGACAATGCAAACGCCATCACACTGCACACTGCCCTATCCCATCTGGACCCCGCCCTGTGCAACTGGGTCTTGGACATTCTGACGGGCCACCCCCAGGTGGTGAAGTTAGGAAACAACATCTCCATCCCGCTGATCCTCAACACTGGGGCCCCACAAGGGTGTGTTCTCAGCCCTCTCCTGTACTCCCTGTTCAGCCATGAGTGCGTGCCCTTGCACGCCTCCAACTCAATCATCAAGTTTGCAGATGACACTGCAGTGGTAGGCTTGATTACCACAATGACGTGATAGCCTACAGGGAGGAGGTGAGGGCCCTCGGAGTGTGGTGTCAGGAAAACAACCTCTCACCAAAGGAGATGATCGTGGACTTCCGGAAACAGCAAAGGGATCACCCCCCCTCTCTCCTGCTCCAGAATCCATAATCCCCGGTGCATCTCTCTCCTGCACCAGATTTCTCATCTGTCTTCACAGTGCCAGTGATTTTGGTCGGCCCACATTTTTAGCAGTCCCCATGCCTCTCCTAATGTGCCAACAAAACAGCACAACTCTGAAAAAAAATCCACAAGAGATGCCTCAGTCAGAGCAGACTGTTAAATTATGAATCAACAGAAAGTTAAATGAGAATGTGGCCTATTTACAAATCACCAGAATCAACACGGCTCCAAGTGGCTGCTCGGGGCTCCAAACCACAAGGCCTACAGTATGTCTGATTCCTATTCCAAGATCACAAAGTAACAAGCCATCCGAACCCTGGATCAAATGCTTTCACCTCACATTGTACTCTCTAAGACCGTTTCATTCTCTACAACTAGAGTATTGATGTTTTTCCAAGTCATGGTTTTTGTGCCAGCCATGTCTCTATGCCTCTTAAGGACAATCTACCCGATTCCCCCATGATATTTCTCCCAGTCCTTTTAGCTGTTTCACTCCACAGACAGGAGGCACAGAGACAGTGGATAAAGAGCCAGGGAGAATTCCGTTGTGAGCTTTTAGGCTGTATTGATTTGAAGGAACCTACCCAGGTGTCTCAAATATCCTAGGGCTGTGCTGTTAACCTTTATGACATAACATGATTATGTTGTTGTAAAGCAGCAAAGTGAGTTTTAAAACCTCTTTGATGTAAAGTCTCCTCTTTTGGAGACCTGCGTGGTCTTGATATCGGTTTTACCTATAAATCGATATGTGGACACCATAGATCGAAATGGATTGCATTGAGTGGTAGCCCTGATTCTCACGGACACAGGAAGATGTCTCTTCTGCCTGTGTGAAATATGATGTGGAATCTGACTCCACTTGAAGCTGGGATGTCCTTCCGACTGTCCATCAACCCCTTGCTGAACCCTATGTCACAGCCACTAACAATTCATATGCCTGGAATCCTTCTCATAGTGCAGCAGGAGAGAATGGGTTCGTCACTGTAGCACATTCGGAGATCGATTTACAGCCAGTAATCAAAAATATTTAATTGATTTTAAACAGAAAACACTTTCTGTTTGTCATAGATGGACAAGATTAATATGAGATGAAAGGCTGGTTCCTAATGAGTTCAGGAGGCCAAGCTAGAGCTCTGTGAGACATTCACAGGAATGGGGTCAGACGTTTTGATCAACAGAGACCTTAAGAAAATATACACATTTTCTCTAACACTAAATATATAAATATGTATTTTACAGTTATAAGCAGAGGTGAAAGTAGATTTGATTTCTTAACAATACTTAACACCCAACGCACAAGCATTTCTTTTCATACTACAAAAATGACAGGGTAGCCTACTCTGCTGACACTGACAAACAAACATATCAATAAAAACAATATTTTCTGATCCATTTAATCGGCCTACGAAAAAGGGGAGACACAAATATAATATGACGTCCATCTAACCTGGAGGAGGAAATGATTGTCCAAAAGCAAACAAAAGTGGGACTGACCCAATGATGAAGAAAGTGAATACGCACCTCACCTTGGCCAATGTTCTCTGCTGGTGCCAATTAAGTTAATAATGTTGGAGACTAAAAGTACTTTCATTGTCATCTCTTTACAGTAATAGCCATTTGCTTTCAAGACAGTTTTTCCTTGATTGTATTTTTAAAAATTGCAATATGCCTGGCTGGGTCTCTCTGTTTTTCACTGACAGTTGCAATTTAACAATCTTATTTGGTATGATTGCCCTTCTGACTGTAGGCTATGTGATTTAAAACAATCAACATATTTTTTTTAAGAAGCTAATGAACCTCTCTGGCCAAATCATGCTTTCTGGCATAGTGAACCAATGATGTTTTATTTATTTCTGTAGTCTATAGAAAGGAGAAAGCTGATTTGGGTATATAATTTTGGCAATTTAATAAAATGTACTTTATGGAAAGCTTAGCTTCCCCTATCGTTATGGACACGCCGTCTAAGGCTTTTAATGTGGAATAAACACAACCAGTCATGATGTTTTAATGTTATTGTTAAACAAAGGCGCTCCTGTAGGCTACCCGCGAACAATCGTTCACTCACAAAATCATTTCAGCATCCAAACCCCAACAATGAACTGTGCACCCGCAATTTGATGACTGGAAAGAGACATCAGTTTCAAAACACTTACGTGTAGTGAAACAAGGTCTGCGATTGACATTAAGACTACACTTGTAGCCTGAATTGATGCCTCCGCTGTTTTCCACGCGCGCCTCGGTCTCGGCCACTCATCTCCGCCTTGACAAAATGTAAGTGTTCTCCTCAAAGCACAACTCCATTTGGAGCGTATACCACCTGGTTTCCAGTCAATTCACTGTTTCACGCGGCTGACATGCAGTAATGGTCTAACAGCCTATAGTTTTTGGTCATGTTGTATTAACTGTGATAGGCTAAATCGAATTGTTAGTCGTTTTATTGTACTATACTGTATATATATAAGCATTTCAAGACTTATTCATGCAGTTTTGATCAATAGGAAATACATAATATACAATATTTCATATTTTCATATTTTTATCAAATTTATACTGTGTACTTGAGCTTGTGTCCTTAAAAGTCACTACAACTCAGCAATGTATAGCTAGCTATTTGTAACAGAAAGGTGAGATTTGAACATTTCTTGGAGTATGCAGCATTACTAGTTAGCCTATTGTATAAGGCCCTCTCATGATAAAAAATGACTTTAGGGGATTACATAGATTACATTTTCGATTACATTTAATTACATTTAAGAGGTTGTAGCCCTTTCCTGTAGTAAAATGACCAAATCGCCCTTTTGTGGCCTCATGGGTGGAACTGTATTCATATTTTTCATAATCAACAATATTTCACAAAATCTGCAGAAAATCCGGTGTTTATGTCAAACGGTTTTGTTATATTTCAAACTTCTGTGATGTATATAAAGTCTAATATTGGGATGCAAACTCAACATTTTACATTTCAACTCTATATCTGACAAGGTGTCTTGTTTTTTTAAAGCCCATAACCATGGGTGTGAGGTGTATACTTTTAGTTCAAAGTAAATTTGTTAAAGCCTACCAGGACACACTCTATGTGACCCACTGCAGTAAAAGGTCAAATGACAATTTAGGGAATGCTAACATGTGTCTTCTCCCTGTTTTCATCCCAAGCATAAGTGAAATGGGAAACTAAAACTGTGTGCCAGATAGGCAGCCACTGTGAGAGTGAATGAAATCAGACAGAATAATCAGAATAAGAGGAAGGACTATGAATTGGACTATGGTTTGAGTGGGATATTCTGCTTTAGGATTCTCTTCCTATATGAGGTTACTAGTAGAGGTTGACCGATTATGATTTTTCAACACCGATACCGATTATTGGAGGACCAAAAAAAGCCGATACGATTAATCAGCCAATTTTTTTATTTTATTTGTAATAATGACAATTACAACAATACTGAATGAACACTTATTTTAACTTAATATAATACATCAATTAAATCAATTTAGCCTCAAATAAATAATGAAACATGTTCAATTTGGTTTAAATAATGCAAAAACAAAGTGTTAGAGAAGAAAGTAAAAGTGCAATATGTGCCATGTAAGAAAGCTAACGTTTAAGTTCCTTGCTCAGAACATGAGAACATATGAAAGCTGGTGGTTCCTTTTAACATGAGTCTTCAATATTCCCAGGTAATAAGTTTTAGGTTGTAGTTATTATAGGAATTATAGGACTATTTCTCTCTATACCATTTGTATTTCATTAACCTTTGACTATTGGATGTTCTTATAGGCACTTTAGTATTGCCAGTGTAACAATATAGCTTCCGTCCCTCTCCTCGCTCCTCCCTGGGCTCAAACCAGGAACATAATGACAACAGCCACCCTCGAAGCATCGTTACCCATGCAGAGCAAGGGAAACAACCACTCCAAGTCTCAGAGCGAGTGACGTTTGAAACGCTATTAGCACGCACCCCGCTAACTAGCTAGCCATTTCACATCGGTTACACCAGCCTAATCTTGGGAGTTGATAGGCTTGAAGTCATAAACAGCGCAATGCTTGATGCACAACGAAGAGCTGCTGGCAAAACGCACGAAAGTGCAGTTTGAATTAATGCTTACGAGCCTGCTGCTGCCTACCACTGCTCAGTCAGACTGCTCTATCAAATCATAGACTTAGTTATAACATAATAACACACAGAAATACGAGCCTTAGGTCATTATTATGGTCGAATCCGGAAACTATCATCTCGAAAACAAGACGTTTATTCTTTCAGTGAAATACGGAACTGTTCTGTATTTTATCTAAGGGGTGGCATCCATTAGTCTAAATATTCCTGTTACATTGCACAACCTTCAATGTTATGTCATAATTACGTAAAATTCTGGCAAATTAGGCGGCCCAAACTGTTGCATATACATTGACTCTGCGTGCAATGAATGCAAGAGAAGTGACACAATTTCACCTGGTTAATATTGCCTGCTAACCTGCATTTATTTTGGCTAAATATGCAGGTTTAAATATATATAGTTCTGTGTATTGATTTTAAGAAAGGCATTGATGTTCATGGTTAGGTACACATTGGAGCAATGATACACACCGCATCGATTATATGCAACGCAGGACACGCTAGATAAACTAGTAATATCATCAACCATGTGTAGTTAACTAGTGATTTTGATTGATTGTTTTTTATAAGATAAGTTTAATGCTAGCTAGCAACTTACCTTGGTTTACTGCAATCACGTAACAGGCAGTCTCCTTGTGGAGTGCAATGAGAGGCAGGTGGTTAGAGCGTTGGACTTGTTAACTGTAAGGTTGCAAGATTGAATCCCCTGAGCTGACAAGGTGAAAATCTGTCGTTCTGCCCCTGAAGGAGGCAGTTAACCTACCGTTCCTAAGCCGTCATTGAAAATAAGAATGTGTTCTTGACTGACTTGACAAGTTAAAAAAAAATACAAAAATAAAACCGGCCAAATCGGTGTCCAAAGATACCGATTTCCAATTGTTATGAAAACTTGAAATCGGCCCTAATTAATCAGCCATTCCGATTAATCGGATGACCTCTAGTTACTAGCCTACTATATTCAGCAGCGATTTAAGACTAGCTCCGTGGAAATGTTCCTATGTATAGGTGCTCCAGGCATGCAGGCAGCAAGCTTGATCAATGAACAGCTTTGTCCTCCTCACACATCTCCTAAAATGTATGATCTGGCCACACACACACACGCACGCGCACACACGCCATGAACCATATCCCCAAAATATGCAGCTTTGTCCTCCTCACACACCTCCTAAAATGTGTGATCTGGCTACACAGACACAGACACACACACACGCGCGCGCACACACACACACACACTCGCTCCTTGAACCATATCACCAAAATATGCAAAAATTACAATGTTTTGATTAATACTATTGAAATGTGGTGAAGGTTTCCGCTGACTCTGATCCCCATCGTAGCAGTACCAATAATATTTCATCGCATCAATGAAACTGAGGGGAGAGCGTGAAAACGAACGGAACTGACGTCAGTCATGTAAACTGTTGAAGTGATCCATGGTAACCGAGTCCTTAGCAGTGCAGCAACCACTCAGCCTGTCATAGCTAGTTATGCATTGAAGAAACCACTCTTCGGACCGGCTCTCTCCGGTGCAAAATATCGTGTTCAACGTGAGTAACATCAATTCACCAAGCTCTTTCATTCGTGCAAATACAAATCGACGAATTTCCGGAATTTGAGTGTGGTCAAACCAATGCTGTTGCTACACCTAACGATAGCTATCTAACGTTAGATAATGCTGAGGACCTCTTCATGAAACTGCAACATTTCTGTGATGATGATGGTAGGCAGTGTTAATTGGTTCAGCAAATAAGCGCAAATATTACAACGTTATGCTAGCAGCTATTGCATTAGTTTTTTTCCTGCGCAAAATGAGAGATTGATATCCAGCAGTTGAAAAATTGATGTCTTGATGTTGTTTTATTTTACCGTTTCGAGGAGAAAGATCCCGTTGCAGGAGAACCTGCTTTGACCATTGTGCCATTGATCGCTACATCACATTCTTATAGTAACAACATTTGAAGGATCGTGAAGATGGCGACTGGAGCGGGTTGGCAGCAGTACTACAGCCCTGCTGTTGGCAATCCATCGACCGGAGCAGGGAAATATAATTCTGGCTCATCATCAACAATCACCATGGAATATACCCAAGATCTGCACCTCAAAATGAGCAAGAAAATAGCACAGCTGACAAAGGTAAGGATTGTAACTGTTATATTTAGATATTCGGGTATCAAGGGTCCTTGTATCAGGTGCTGTGACCCTGCTACTGCACCTGTCAAGGCTCGGGTGCTGAGGAGGTAACTGACCCCGATCCTATCGTTCATCAGCGAATCGATGCTCTGACTGTACAGAACGCAAATGTAACAATTATGTTGCTAGCTAATGTAGTCATTAAGTTTGTAGAAAATGAAATGCCTAGTTTGGTCATGGGTATTATTCAATCATACAATTGAACACGGGAAGCCATTACTGTATTACTCAGTGTCTTATACTGCTCAATAATAATAACTTTTAACCCGAGGTGCTAACAGCTGTTTATTCCACCAGCTGGAATGAAATGATTGTGTGTGTGTGTGTGTGTGCTGATCACATCCTAAAGCCATTTTCAAATTGAGAACATGTAATTGTTACCCCTTTTAATAAAGCCTATGTTTTGCTACAAGGTAATTTAGGACGCAAGTATCCCATCCACACTAGGAGCAAGATCCATTGAAGTAAAGAGATAGTGGTTCCACATGATCCTAGAACCTGACCTTGTATGGGCTATTAACCCTTTAAAGTGGGCACAGATTTTGCTCGGGGCAGGGTTTCACATTTCAGTACATTTTATATGTGAGTTGGCTAAAGTACAAGACAGACTAGGACACCAGACTAGTATTTTACCTACTCTAGCCTTGCGGTTTTCCATTTGATAACCAATCCAAAAGGATGGTCCTGCGAACTAACCCAAAGTGTGTGTGACCATGTTGTTTGTACACCCCAGCAGCCCCTCTCCTCTGTCTGTGCTTCATCTGTTAAGACATTTCTTTTTCTTTTTCTGCCCTGTCAAACAGACACAGACAGACTTCAACTGATTTAAAGACTAGTGGCAAGTGTCCTCTTGTCCAGGTCATAACTCAGTCTAAACATTGCAGTAGTGGACATGGGTCTGAAAGGGGATACATCTAACCTGCCCTAAAGAAGCATTAGAAGGCAGCTCCATTGTCTGTTTCTGAAGCTCTAGTTTGGTCAAACCACTGTCTCCTACTCACTACAGTAAGGTCCTGATTCATAACTTTTGCAGTGTCATTCCGAGTAGGTTGACACTACAGTATTTTGAAGCTCATTGGGATGCAATACTTTCATATTTCTCAGCTTTACAGCACAGCATTAGATGTTTGTTTCAATCTCATAGTCACCTGAATGAGTGATGCAGAAAAAAAAGTTTGGATGCAAAGGCATTTCAAACTGATGGGCCATATTTTAGCCTACTGTAATCATCTTTTTGAACGGAAGCCTAATATCCATGTGATTTATATTTCCTTTATTGGTCTTTTTAAATCAGATCTTGTGTCACACCATTTGCACAAAATCCTTTCTGTAAAATGTTTATTTTTCTTGTACCGCTGCCCGCGCGAGAGCAGTATTTTATTGTCCGTTGAATTTTATATAGGATGGCTGTGAAGACTGTAAGTTGGCCATAGCAACCAGCTCCATATAGTTCAAGGCAATATCATGCAGGTATTAAGATGCATGTTTTTCTGAAGCAACTGGCCTTGACCAGTCTTTTGTCCTTAGCTTCGGCTATGAGTAAGGTTATGGGTTTCTAGATAAAAGTACCTAAAAACAGACTATTATGCAGATATATTATGCACCCTTAATATTGTTCCAAGGACAAACAGGTGCAAGGCAGTCTAATTTTATAGCCTATTTTAAGTACAGAGCTGGATCTAGCTGTAGGCTTTAAAAGCTTTCCACCTGAATAGTCAAACTACAACACTATTATACACAACAGGGCTACAGACTTTGACCATTTAGTCACATTTATGCGACCCTTTGATATGGCTGTGTGAGTTATATTTTTAATTGGTAGCATCTGTGCGAGTTGCACATTCTACCTGGACACCGCAATCAAAACTGCCTATTCCTTGCCTGGATAAGACCATGACTTGGTCGAACAGTAAAGTGCATTATCCTCATTATTCCTGAAATGATTGTGTCTGCCCTGCGGCTGTGCCTGTTTCGTTAGGGACGGCTGCTGTGACGAGCGAGCTCACTCCCTTTCCCCTTATGTGGGCACTGAAACATGCATTCTCTATGTATAAAATGCAATTTGGAAGCAACTACTGTTGTACTTGTTGAAAAGCCCATCTCCACTTTCTGTACTGTAGGTATACTTTTTATTTTTCAACTCTCAATATTGAGCTAGAACCCCACTGTTTTATAATACTTAATTTCACCTTTGAATGTAGTTTTTATAACCGTGTGTTGAGCTACTTCTGTGCATTTAGCCCTCCAGTCATCCCTGACATCAGTATACTATTTTCCCCACTTCATTGGCAATTACAGGCTCTCATTGAACAGTTTCCACAAGACCCAAAAAAGATCAATGCAAAACACTATCATGGTGAAAATCCTGTGTTCCAACGGCACGTTGTCTTAGCTAATCCAAGTTTATAATTTTAAAAGGCTAATTGATCATTAGAAAACCCTTTTGCAATTATGTTAGCACAGCTGAAAACTGTTGTTCTGATTTAAAGACACAATAAAACTGTCCTTCTTTAGATTAGTTGAGTATCTGGAGCATTAGCATGTGTGGGTTCGATTACAGGCTTAAAATGGCCAGAAACAAAGATCTTTCTTCTGAAACTCGTCAGTCTATTCTTGTTCTGAGAAGTGAAGGTTATTCCATGCAAGAAATTGCCAAGAAACTGAAGATCTCGTACAACGCTGTGTACTACTCCCTTCACAGAACAGTGCAAACTGGCCCTAACCAGAATAGAAAGAGGAGTGGGAGGCCCCGGTGCACAACTAAGCAAGAGGACATGTACATTAGAGTGTCTAGTTTGTTTCTCAAACGTCTCACAAGTCCTCAACTGGCAACGTCATTAAATAGTACCCACAAAACACCAGTCTCAACGTCAACAGTGAAGAGGCGAGACTGGCCAATAAAAATAAAATATTAAGATGGGCAAAAGAACAGACACTGGACAAATTTAAGTTTTTGAGGTGTTAGGATCACAAAGAAGAACATTCGTGAGACGCAGAAAAAAATGAAAAGATGCTGGAGGAGTGCTTGACACCATTTGTCAAGCATGGTGGAGGCAATGTGATGGTCTGGGGGTGCTTTGGTGGTGGTGGGAATACATTTACATGTCTTGGAATGGCCTAGTCAAAGCCCAGACCTCAATCCAATTAAGAATCTGTGGTATGACTTAAAGATTGCTGTACACCAGCGGAACCCATCCAACTTGATGGAGCTGGAGGAGTTTTGCCATGAAGAATGGGCAAAACTCCCAGTGGCTAGATGTGCCAAGCTTATAGAGACGACAAACCTGACTCAGTTACACCAGCTCTGTCAGGAGGAATGGGCCAACATTCACCCAACTAATTGTGGGAAGCTTATGGAGGGCTACCCAAAAGGTTTGACCCAAGTTAAACAATTTAAAGGCAATTCTACCAAATACTAATTGAGTGTTTGTAAACTTCTGACCCACTGGGAATGTGATGAAAGAAATAAAAGCTGAAATAAATCATTCTCTCTACTATTATTCTGACATTTCACATTCTTAAATAAAGTGGTGATCCTAACTGACCTAAGACAGAGCCTTTTTACTTGGATTAAATGTCAGGAATTGTGAAAAACTGATTAAATGTATTTGGCTAAGGTGTATGTAAACTTCCAACTTCAACTGTGTGTGTGTGTGTGTGTGTGTGTGTGTGTGTAATATCAATTTGATCAGAAATACAGTGTCGACATTGTTAATGTTGTAAATGACTATTGTAGCTGGAAATGGCACATTTTTTATGGAATATGTACATAGGCGTACAGAGGCCCATTATCAGCAACCATCACTTTCAATGGCAGATTGTGTTATATACACTGCTCCAAAAAATAAAGGGAACACTAAAATAACACATCCTAGATCTGAATGGATGAAATATTCTTATTAAATACTTTTTTCTTTACGTAGTTGAATGTGCTGACAACAAAATCACACACAAATTATCAATGGAAATCAAATTTATCAACCCATGGAGGTCTGGATTTGGAGTCACACTCAAAATTAAAGTGGAAAACCACACTACAGGCTGATCCAACTTTTATGTAATGTCCTTAACAAGTCAAAATGAGGCTCAGTAGTGTGTGTGTGTGTGTGGCCTCCACGTGCCTGTATGACCTCCCTACAACGCCTAGGCATGCTCCTGATGAGGTGGCGGATGGTCTCCTGAGGGATCTCCTCCCAACCTGGACTAAAGCATCCGCCAACTCCTGGACAGTCTGTGGTGCAACGTGGCGTTGGTAGATGGAGCGAGACATGATGTCCCAGATGTGCTCAACTGGATTCAGGTCTGGGGAACGGGCGGGCCAGTCCATAGCATCAATGCCTTCCTCTTGCAGGAACTGCTGACACACTCCAGCCACATGAGGTCTAGCATTGTCTTGCATTAGGAGGAACCCAGGGCCAACCGCACCAGCATATGGTCTCACAAGGGGTCTGAGG
Source organism: Oncorhynchus mykiss (assembly GCF_057628025.1). Taxonomy (NCBI): domain Eukaryota; kingdom Metazoa; phylum Chordata; class Actinopteri; order Salmoniformes; family Salmonidae; genus Oncorhynchus; species Oncorhynchus mykiss. The sequence continues at coordinate 21,602,099 of NC_143029.1, forward strand.
ATCTCATCTCGGTACCTAATGGCAGTCAGGCTACCTCTAGCGAGCACATGGAGGGCTGTGCGGCCCCCCAAAGAAATGCCACCCCACACCATGACTGACCCACCGCCAAACCGGTCATGCTGGAGGATGTTGCAGGCAGCAGAACGTTCTCCATGGCGTCTCCAGACTCTGTCACATCTGTCACATGTGCTCAGTGTGAACCTTATTTCATCTGTGAAGAGCACAGGGCGCCAGTGGCGAATTTGGCAATCTTGGTGTTCTCTGGCAAATGCCAAACGTCCTGCACGGTGTTGGGCTGTAAGCACAACCCCCACCTGTGGACATCGGGCCCTCATACTACCCTCATGGAGTCTGTTTCTGACCCTTTGAGCAGACATATGCACATTTGTGGCCTGCTGGAGGTCATTTTGCAGGGCTCTGGCAGTGCTCCTCCTGCTCCTCCTTGCACAAAGGCGGAGGTAGAGGTCCTGCTGCTGGGTTGTTGCCCTCCTACGGCCTCCTCCACGTCTCCTGATGTACTGGCCTGTCTCCTGGTAGCGCCTCCATGCTCTGGACACTACACTGACAGACACAGCAAACCTTCTTGCCACAGCTCGCATTGATGCGTCTTCCTGGATGAGCTGCACTACCTGAGCCACTTGTGTGGGTTGTAGACTCCGTCTCATGCTACCACTAGAGTGAAAGCACCGCCAGCATTCAAAAGTGACCAAAACATCAGCCAGGAAGCATAGGAACTGAGAAGTGGTCTGTGGTCACCACCTGCAGAACCACTCCTTTATTGGGGGTGTCTTGCTAATTGCCTATAATTTCCACCTGTTGTCTATTCCATTTACACAACAGCATGTGAAATGTATTGTCAATCAGTGTTGCTTCCTAAGTGGACAGTTTGATTTCACAGAAGTGTGATTGACTTGGAGTTACATTGTGTTGTTTAAGTGTTCCCTTTATTTTTTTGAGCTGTGCGTGCGGGCGGGCGGGCGGGCGTGCGCGCGCACACAATTGGGCCTCGATGACATCACGGTATTTCTGTCCAATCAAATTGCCATCAATAAAATGAAATTGTTGTTCATTGTCCGTAGCTTATGCCTGCCCACAACATAACTCCACCGTCACCATGGTGCACTCTGTTCACAACGTTGACATCAGTAAAACACTCACCCACACAATGGCATACACATGGTCTGCGATTGTGAGGCCGGTTGGACGTACTGCCAAATTCTCTAAAACAACGTTGGAGGCGGCTTATGGAAGCAAAATTAGCATTAGAATATATGGCAACAGCTCTGGTGGACATTCCTGCAGTCAGCATGGCAATTGCACGCTCCCTCAACTTGACCTTTGTGACATTGTGTTGTGTGACAATACTGCACATTTTAGTGGCATTATATTGTCCCCAGCACAAGGGGCACCTGTGTAACGATCATGCTGTTTAATCAGCTTCTTGATATGCCACACCTGTCAGGGTGATGGGTTATCTTGGCAAAGGAGAAATGCTCACTAACAGGGATGTAAACAAATTTGTGCACACAATTTGAGACAGACAAGCTTTTGTGCGTATGGAATTTCTTGGGACTTTTTATTTCAGCTCATGAAACCATGTGACCAACACTTTACATGTTGCGTTTTATATTTTAGTTTAGTATGTATACATTTTTTGGGACAATTTGGATATCTGAAAAAATGTCATGCCTAGCCTACGAGATATCTCATATGGTTTTGAGATACGGATTGTGCAAAATGCGCATCGGCCATTGCAAGTGTATACATAGACCTCATTGGTGAAAAGTATTTTAGGACATTACATTAAAAATACATGGCTTCTAGAGTGGGTTTTATATTTAGAGTTAGCGATCAGCCTCATGTGTTATTAGTTTCCACTTCCTCAGGTCAATTAGCCCTAAATCATGAATCAGGCCTATGTGATATTAGTGCACATAAAGATGTAGGGAAATTCATCTCGATTGAACAATTCTGGAACCCTATTTTGACAGTAAAATCTAACAACAATAGCCTAATGTCATGAATTTTGGTTTGACAAATCACTGGATTAGGTTGCACATCAAATTATCTTGTATCATGCATTCCTGCTTGGACATGTTAGATGAAACAACTTACAGTATTTATTGAATTCCATCTCAGTAGTCTGACACTTCTGAATAAAGAACTGTGAATGACTTTAATGACTGTATAAGATGGGTACATTTTGTTTTATTGTGTGGCGCTGCAGAATGTTTTTGTGTTACCAAATCATGGGCTGGTGTCACCAACTGCAAAAGTTACAGTAGTGGAAACATTAGTCGCAAGCCTTGCAGCACAGTTAAAACATGTTTCCTCATTTACATAGAATAAACCCATTAGTTACGTAGTTATATTATCTTAATGATGCAGATTCCCATTGGTAACAGAATATTGCCTTTAAAGAGTGAGTTGGAGCCAGAGAGTCAGCCTTCTCAGCCCTCCTGTTCTCCAAGCACTGCCCTGTTAACCTTTTCTTCTGGAGCATGTTTCACTTAGAATGAAACCAATCTCTGATTTAGCTCCAGCTAGCTCCCAGCACCCTGTATTTACTTCTGAAATGGAGAGGATTGCTCTCTGTAAAGTGATGACAACCACACTTGAAGGAATGTGTTTCTCCCCTTTAGCCCAGCCGTGCCAAGTGGTACCGTCCATCCCATCTCCCCTGTGGATTTCTCTCTGTAGTGAGATCACTCAAGAGGATGGGCTCAGGCTGCGTTAATACCTCTGCCAGAGAGGGGAATGTAGTGCAATGCACTGTCTGCATGTGTCGTGCCATAATCCCAGGGGTTAAAAGTGATTTGATTTCTTTGTCTTATCAGGTGGCAGGATTGCCTGGGCTGTGCTACAGAGCAGATGGCTGTGGCCCAGGGCTTAGTTCCAATAGGTATTGCTGGGAGGAACTGTAACAATATGTTATTTTAGGAAACAGCTTCAGCGTTATCCGGTTGACCTCAGAATGAAATGGCACTGCAGGCTTAACAGAAAAAGCTTATTCTGCGTAAGCATGTTAACGCTACAGTACCTATGAGTGGGTAGGAAATGTACTGCAAGATTGCAACCAAAGATGTGCTCCAGAGGGATGGCAAGAAAGAAAGTCTGACAACTCAATCTTTCTCAGGAAATATGCCATTTATGGAGAGAGAAAAAATTGCACATTTTATAGTCAATAGTATTTTGTGGTGAAGAAAAAAGCATGTTATTTGAGAACACATTGTCCATGACTTTACCTGCAGGCACTGGGGATATTGAACATTATTTCAATTACTCTCCCAGAAGGATTCAGAGAGGGGTCAAAATCAAATGAGAAAACTGTCAAAATCAAACCCTGCTGTAGATAAGGCAGGGTTGTTATTAACCTTGGCAGGATGCTTTGGGATGAATCCCATGTCAGATTTCATTAAGATACGCTCTCATACCCCATGGCTACCTTGTCACAGGATACATGTGGAAACTTGTCTCCGATTCACCACCAACTGTCAAATCAAACTTTATTTGTCACATGCAACGAATACAACAAGTGTAGACCTTACCGTGAAATGCTTAGTTACAAGCCCTTAACCAACATTGCAGTTCAAGAAGAGTTAAGAAAATAGGTAATTTGTACATGTAGGTAGGGGTGAATTGACTATGCATAGATAATAAACAGCAAGTAGCAGCAATGTACAAAACAAATGGAGGGGGGGGGGGGGGGGTCAATGCAATGGTCCGGTGACCATTTGATTAATTGTTCAGCAGTCTTATGGCTTGGGGGAGAAGTTGTTAAGGAGCCTTTTGGTCCTAGATTTGGCGCTCTGGTACTGCTTGCCGTGCGGTAGCAGAGAGAACAGTCTATGACTTTGGTGACTGGAGTCTCTGACAATTTTATGGGCTTTCCTCTGACACCGCCTATTATATAGGTCCTGGATTGCAGGAAGCTTGGCCCCAGTGATGTACTGGGCCGTACGCACTACCCTCTGTAGCACCTTACGGTCAAATGCCGAGCAGTTGCCATACCAGGCGGTGACGCAACCGGTCAGGATGCTCTCGATGGTGCAGCTGTAGAACTTTTTGAGGATCTGGGGACCCATGTCAAATCTTTTCAGTCTCCTGAAGGGGAAAAAGTTTTGTCTTGCCCTTTTCACGACTGTCTTGATGTGTTTGGACCATAATAGATCGTTGGTGATGTGGACACCAAGGAACTTGAAACTCTTCACTCGCTCCACTACAGCCCCGTCGATGTTAATGGGGGCCTGTTCGGCCCATATTTTCCTGTAGTCCACGATCAGCTCCTTTTGTCTTGCTCGCATTGAGGGAGAGGTTGTTGTCCTGGCACCACACTGCCAGTTCTCTGACCTCCTCCCTATAGGCTGTCTCATCGTTGTTGGTGATCAGGCCTACCACTTGTGTTTTCAGCAAACTTAATGATGGTGTTGGATTCGTATTTGGCCACGCAGTCGTGGGTGAACAGGGAGTACAGAAGGGGACTAAGTACACACCCCTGAGGGGCCCCAGTGTTGAGGATCAGCGTGGCAGACGTGTTGTTGCCTACCCTTACCACCTGGGGGCGTTTAGTCCCAGGGTCCTTCGCTTAGTGATGAGCTTTGAGGGCACTATGATGTTGAACGCTGAGCTGTAGTCAATGAACAGCATTCTCACATAGGTGTTCCTTTTGTCCAAGTGGGAAAGGGCAGTGTGGAGTGCGATTGAGATTGCATCATCAGTGGATCTGTTGGAGCGGTATGCGAATTGGTGTGGGTCTATGGTATCCGGGAGGATGCTGTTGATGTGAGCAATGAACAGCCTTTCAAAGCACTTCATGGCTACCGACATGAGTGCTACTGGACAGTAATCATTTAGGCAGGTTATCTTTGCTTCCTTGGGAACAGGGACTATGGTGGTCTGCTTGAAACATATAGGTATTACAGACTCCTTCAGGGAGAGGTTGAATATGTCAGTGAAGACACTTGCCAGTTGGTCCGTGCATTATTTATTTTTTGTGTGTGAATTTTACCCCCTTTTCTCCCCAATTTTGTGGTATCCTTTGTTTAGTAGCTACTGTCTTGTCTCATCGCTACAACTCCCGTCCGGGCTCGGGAGACACGAAGGTTGAAAGTCATGCGTCCTCCGATGCACAACCCAACCAAGCCGCACTGCTTCTTAACACAGCGCCCTCCAACCCGGAAGCCAGCCGCACCAATGTGTCGGAGGAAACACCGTGCACCTGGCAACCTTGGTTAGCGCGCACTGCGCCCGGTCCGCCACAGGAGTCGCTGGTGCGCGATGAGACAAGGATTTCCCTACCGGCCAAACCTTCCCTAACCCGGACGATGCTAGGCCAATTGTGCGTCGCCCCACGGACCTCCCGGTCGCGGTCAGTTACGACAGAGCCTGGGCGCGAACCCAGAGTCTCTGGTGGCGCAGCTGGCACTGCAGTACAGCGCCCTAACCACTGTGCCACCCGGGAGGCAGTCCGCGCATGCTTTGAGTACACGTCCTGGTAATCCATCTTGCCCCGCGGATTTGTGAATGTTGACCTGTTTAAAGTTCTTGTTCACATCGGCTACCGAGAGCGTTATCACACAGTCATCCAGAACAGCTGGTGCTCTCATGCATGCTTCAGTGTTGCTTGCCTCGAAGCTAGCATAAAAGGCATTTAGCTCGTCTGGTAGGCACGCTTCACTGGGCAGCTCACGTCTGGGTTTCCCTTTGTAGTCCGTAATAGTTTTAAAGCCCTGCCACAACTGACGAGCATCAGAGCCGGTGTAATATGGAGTTGGTCCCCCCTTTTGCTGCTATAAGGCTTTCCACTAGATGTTGGAATATTGCTGAGGGTACTTGCTTCCATTCAGCCACGAGCTGTGTGATGCAACCCGTGGTAAACAGTCATTGCCATACATACTGCTCATCTGTCATCTGCTAGAACACAGCACTGTGGTGACAATAATGCAGGATTTAGCCTGTAAAGTTCTGGAAAGTAGCTTTGAAGGTGAATATCTAGCTCTAATTATTTCACCTCAAGTGTCTATGACAGACTCCAGGCAGCAATGAATCCTGGGAAACAGTACCCTGACCAATGAGTGTGAAAGTAACCCATGCATTTCTAATGTGTTAGGCCTAAGCATTTACCAAGGCTATTTGAGTCGGCTGGCTGTTTGTTGTTAGGGGGACCATATTGTACTGCAGTGGTTCCCAATCAGGATTACTAGGACCCCTGAGGGTACTTGGCCTATCCACAGGGGTACTTGAGAAGACTCGTGACCATACGCTTACTGGTAAAATGCAAATTGGGGGGTACTTCAGGCGTACTCTGGGCAGAGTAATTCAGTTGGTGGTGCAGTAACCAAACAAAGTTTGGTACTGAGTTTCAATTGAGGAACCCCAGAACAAAAACAGGTGAAGACGATTAGAGAGGGCAGGTTGGAGGTGTCAGGTGGGGAACTGATGACAACACAGGAAGGACACGATCCTGAATGTCAGCACAGGTCAGACTGTTGGACTAAATAATAATTGTTATTTACATCCGTTTGGAATCTAGCATCATTCTTATAATGTTTTGAAATTGAAATGCAACCACTGTCAACCACTGTAAACATAATCAATGTCAACCATCGTCATTTACATTATATTTCCAAAAGTATGTGGACACCTGCTTGTCAAACATCTCATTCCAAAATCATGGGCATTAATATGGAGTTGGTCCCCCCTTTGCTGCTATTACAGCCTCCACTCTAATGGGAAGGCTTTCCACTAGATGTTGGAACATTGCTGCGGGTACTTGCTTCCATTCAGCCACAAGAACATTAGTGAGGTCAGGAGCTGATGTTGGGCAATTTGGCCTGGTTCGCAATGTCGGAGTTCAAATTCATCGCAATGGTGTTCGATGAGGTTGAGGTCAGGGCTCTGTTCAGGCCAGTCAAGTTCTTCCACACCGATCTCGACAAATCATTTCTGTATGGACCTCGCTTTGTGCACGGGGGCATTGTCAAGCTGAAACAGGAAAGGACCTTCCCCAAACTGTTGCCACAAAGTTGGAAGCACAGAATCGTCTAGAATGTCATCGCATGCTGTAGCGTTAAGATTTTCCTTCACTGTGGAACTAAGGGGCCTAGCCCCTACCATGAAAAGCAGCCTCAGACCATTATTCCTCCACTAAACATTACAGTTGGCACTATGCATTCGGGCAGGTAGCGTTCTCCTGGCATCCGTCAACTCGGATTTGTCCGTTGGACTGCCAGGTGGTGAAGGGTGATTCATCACTCCAGAGAACATGTTTCTACTGATCTAGAGTCCAATGGCGGCGAGCTTTACACCACTCTAGCCGACACTTGGTATTGCGCATGGTGATCTTAGGCTTGTGTGCGGCTGCTCGGAAATTGAAACACGTTTCATGAAGCTCGCGGTGAACAGTTCTTGTGCAGATGTTGCTTCCAGGGGGAGTTTAGAACTCGGGAGTGAGTGTTCCAACCGAGGACAGAAGCACACTCGAAGGTTCTGTTCTTTGAGCTTGTGTGGCCTACCACTTCGCGGCCAAGCCGCTGTTGCTCCTAGTAGTTTACACTTCACAATAACAGCATTTACAGTTGCCCGGGGCAGCTCTAGCCAGGCAGAAATTTGACAAACTGACTTGTTGGAAAGGTGTCATCCTATGACGGTGCTACGTTGAAAGTCACTGAGCTCTTCAGTAAGGCCATTCTACTGCCAATGTTTCTCTATGGAGATTGCATGGCTGTGTGCTCGATTTTATACACCTGTCAGCAACTAGTGTGGCTGAAATTGCCAAATCCACCAAAATAAAGGGTTGTCCACGTATTTTTGTATATACAGTGTATGAAACATAGCTAGCTAGTACACTTATTTACAGTTGCCGATGTTACACGTTTTCTAACAAGTTGTGAACGCGAGGCGTGGTGCATAGCAAATTAGGAAGCACCAGGCTAACTAGCTAGCCAACTCAAGTCATGTGCTAACGTTTGCTGGTAGGTGGCCGTAGGTGTCTGGTTGTAACGTTAATGCTTGCTGTTTAATATCCATATCTATATACAATATATCCCTGATTTGTAAAACTATATTTTTAGTCGTAGATATGGCAACAGATAGTTTTTCAGCTAACTTAGCCCAAAACATATTTTCCCCCCACTGTATGTTTGCCAACAATACCAATAGGGGTTTCATTATATAAACTAAGCTAGCCACCGTATTTGCCACCTGCCCTCTTCGTTCTGTCATCGGCAATAGCTGAGCTTCTGTTCTAGCTAAATCCAACTCTTTGTTTCAAAATCTGTTTGCTATATTCAGGTTGAAACATGTATGGTTGAATGTCACCATATACTGTAGCTAATAGAAAATCAAAAAATGCTCCATAGTCGTGCTAGTGAGAGGAATCACTTGAAGCCATTGCATTCTGGTCAGTGCTTTCAGTTGTGCCCAAACAGTATTTCCAATCATTTTTCAGTGAGATCCCTATTGGCTCCTTGATCTGCCGATAGAAGTTGCTAGATAACGTTTTGCTACGATGACGTCACAGCACCAATTTGCCTTGCTGCAGCAAGGTTTTCATCAAGGATCTCTCTGTACTTTTCTCTGTTCATCTTTCCCTCAATCCTGACTAGTCTCCCAGTCCCTGCCTCTGAAACGCTTCACCATAAGGATGGTTTCAGGTTTCCTCCAGACATGTCACTAGGCATTCAGACCAAAGAGGTCAAACTTGGTTTCATCAGACCAGAGAATCTTATTTCTCATGGTCCGAGTGTCCTTTAGGTGCCTTTTGGCAAACTCCAAGCAGGCTGTCGTGCCTTTTACTGAGGAGTGTCTTCAGTCCGACCACTCTACCATAAAGGCCTAATTGGTGGAGTGTTGCAGAGATGGGATAATCTTCCAAAAGGACAACCATCTCCACAGAGGAACTCTGGAGCACTGTCAGTGTGACCATCGGGTTCTTGGTCACCTCCCTGACCAAGGCCCTTCCCTTCCTCCCGGCCGACAACTCTAGGAAGAATCGTGGTGGTTCCAAACTTCTTCCATTTAAGAATGATGGAGGCCATTGGGTTTTTGAGGATCTTCAATGCTAGCCATTTTTTGGTACCCTTCCCCAGATCTTTGCCTCAACACAATCCTGTTTCGGAACAATTCATTCAAAGGGCTTGGTTTTTGCTCTGACATGCACTGTCAACTGTGGGACCTTATATAGACTGGTGTGTGCTTTTCCAAATCATGTCCAATCAATTGAATTTACCACAGGTGGAATAAAATTGTATAAATAATTCAAGGATGATCAATGGAAATAGGATGTACTTGAGCTCAATTTCGAGTCTCATAGCAAAGGTCTTATGTAGTGTGTTTTACATTGGATAAAAGTAGAGACTCACAGCTAGACAATGTTATATCATACATTGCAGTTGAGGAGCAATGGGAAAGTAATTCTGCTTTGAAAGTTGATAAACTTGTAACCTCACGTTTGAGAAAATGGCCCTTGAATGTTTTGGTACACCTACTGGAGTGCTCTTCTTTCAGCATCGTTCACATCCTCTTAAGACTTAGTCCCACCTATCTCTAAGGATTCACATGTGAGGCCATGTGGTAAACACACACTATTTGTCACATGCACAGGATACAGAAGGTGTAAACACTAGAGTGATAGTACTTGCATACTTGCATAGTAGCAATATTAGATTATGTTTACGGATGGGTCATGTGAAGGAAATGCTATAACCACCCCCCAGCCACATTTAGCTAAGTGGACCGGTCACTATGGTCTAGACATGTACACATGTTCATTAAATACTATCGATGGCTGTAATCACCCCCAGACACACCTGCTAATTTCATGGGTCATGTAATAATCCGCCTGAAGTGGTGTTTTTTTATTTAGATATGTAGCTAGCTAACTAGCTAGCGAAACAATGAACCAGAATAACCCCAACTCATACTACCAATACAAACATTGTCATAGCTGTAGTATGAATCTTCAGGTAGCTCAAGCTAACAAACTAGGTCCAATGTTAGCTAGCTTTTAGCGAATTGATTTCTGATTAGAATAATATTACTACACAGATCATACATGTAATGTTAGCTAGCAAGCCAGCAAGCTAACTTTTGCTAGATAACTAACAGTAACGTAAACTCACCCCATTCCATACAAATGTGCGCAACCGTGACATTCAAACGAGGCTACAAAGAAAATTAATGGGACTGTAGCGACTGTGTTGACTTCAAAATCTGGGGAGTGAACTACGTTTCTATTCAAGCGTTGGTCGACATGGCTCTATAGTATTGGAGAAAAGTTTAAAAAACTGACCCTCCGTTACATCATGACGTGTCATGTCGTAACGTACAGCACGCATAAAGCAACAATTTCTGTCTTACAATCTCTCTCCACCAGGTGTAGCACTTCTCATCATTTAAAAACAAGAAATGGACAGTGACTGGATTAAGGGGGGGATACCTAGTCATATTTTGCGTCGTCACTGCAAGTGATCACGACTCTCAAAAAAACTGTTGACTTCTGAAGATCACTTTAGCACCGTCCTAAAAACCTGATTCAAATTCGACACAAACCTTCAAATAGGTATGTAATCACACCAACTAGGTCCATAAACTCTTTATAGCGTTTTATTTACATTTTAGAGGCGATAAGGTGATAAGTTGGACAGATCGAGTGGGAAAAAAGCTATTTTCCCACACAACATCTCTCCTTACTATCACGTATTAGTTTAGCTTCCCCACCCGCCATTTTTAAAAACACCAGACGGGCATCATTGCCTGCTTGAATTATGCAGAAACGGGCAGCGTTTAGGTCATGTCATTTATTTTGTTGGCAAGGGGAGAAAGTGTGCATTACAATGGTATTGACATTACAGTTGATCTGGAAGTATTACGTTTTTGGGGAGCTAAAATAAGGTCAATTGTACAGACCAAGGCGATGTACAAAAGTGAGTGAGTTTACGTTACGCTTTAACTTCCAATAAAAACTACTTTATGACAAAATTAGAAACTTTTTTTATCAGAAAATGTAGCTAGACTCTTACCTGTATATGTGGATGAATGCTTCACGGCAGACTAGAACCATTTAACTCCATTTTGTTTGTAGCTACATCTTGTTTGCCCAGCTTTGTGTCAAGTCACTCCGGTTCACACTGACGGTGGCGTGTACAGAAAGTAGCCCATCACTTTTTCCTACTGACCCGTCGATGGCGCCTGCTAAATTCAGGGCATCAATGTTGAGAAAGTAGCAAAACGTTTGTAGTTCTCGATGGCTAACATTATATATTTCAAAAACGGCGCGGTAAAAGGACTGTCAACACATATTGAACAGCTCACGTTATAGACAGGAGCGTGCTACATGGCAGACCAATCCAAACTCCTCTCCCTGCATGTCCAGGCCATACATTTTCTCAGCCAATCATGGCTAGTGGGAAGGTTCCTGTTTCCATGGCTAAACCAACTAGGCTCATTATGGGGTATTGTGTATAGTTTGAGGGATTTGTTTTATTTAATCAATTTTAGAATAAGGCTGTAACCTAACAAAATGTGGGAAAAGTCGGTCTGAATACTTACTGAATGCACTGTACATTGTGAGTTCAGACTGATGGCCTCTCCAACACTGAAGTGCCATTTTCTTCTATTGTAAGATATTTTGTGGTAATTTGCACCCTTGCAGCATGTTGTGAATTCTCAATGTGGCCTAGTTCATATTTAATTCTGCACGTCATGCCTGTCTGTCCTGCTGGGTTGGGAGGAACTTAGAGAAACATGACACCCTATCCTCTCACGGCCTCACACGTTGTACCATATGATGGAGTCATTTGGTTTATTGTCTCTCGCACATTGTCTCCCCACGGTATTGTCAGCTATTACGCTGCATGTTGGCTTCTCCAGCGCTCTGCTTTTGTGTACTCTCTTCTCTCTGACACACATATTGGTGTCAAGCTTCTCGGATGGTTTTGACACATTGGTCTCTGGCTCATGCACACACACTCACATACACACAGATTATAACACCACAAGCAACCAGAAACATCCTGCTCCTACAGGGAGGGTAGGGAGAGCACTAGCGTGTGAAACAAGATAACATAAACAAATCAATATTCTAACTGGCTGAGGGGCTACAGGTGAGAGTGTACAGCTCCTGCTGTGTCATGGTTACAGAGAGATGATGGAAGGGGACAGGGGCTTTCCCCAGGGACATCCGGAAGGCCCTCTGCTATTACAGCCCAGTCGCCCCCTCTCTCTGCTGCCTCACCCCCCTCCATCAACCCCCAATTAAGATTAGAGGGAGCCGATATGACTTGGCCTTTCTCATCAGACGGCGGAAAGTTAATAGATGTTGACTCAAGAACCCCTCCACCTGCGGCCTGTAAGCGGGAGGCGTGGGGTGATGAAAGAGGCTAAGTAAGTCGAGGACTGCTCGCTCTGGCTGGCTTTGAGGCAGCCATTTACCGCCTGGTAAATGGCTGCCACATCAACATGCCGAGTCGGTGCAGTCTGGGGGACCGGGCTGCCGAGGTGTCTGCCGAGGTGGCCGGCTCAGTCATCCAGGCGCTGTAAAACGACTCATATCAGTGAAAACGGACTGGCTTGGGTCAGGAGCTGTCCTACCATGCGTACTGGAAGACACTGCTGCAGGCGCTGCGTCTGAGTGTAGCTGTCTCGTACTCTGTCTCCGACTTGTCAGTTTCTCTGTTCTGCAAGCTTAGCTCTCCCCCGCCTGCTCTTTTTCTCTCTGCTTCTTACTATCACACATCATCCTAGCCTCCAAGGTAAATACACAATGAATGGTAAAATGCTTCCACCTCAACCACCCCTCCCATTCCTCGCTCACAGAGCCGCGGAGGGATGTATAGCGCTGCCGTCAGCTCTATGTTTAACACTGAAGTAAAGTCAGTGGTATTCAACTAGCTTTGAGTTGCGGACCTCCCCAAGATCTTTGAAGTTGAATGGTTATAAATCTCTTGGCTTGGTGTTGGGCTTGTTTGTGTGCCCGACAACAGGTGTGATTGTGAGTGTATATTGTGTGTAGAGTGCTACTCTCTCCTCCCCCCCCTATAATCACAGTTCTCCCGAGCTCCGCAACAAATCTGTTTTACTGGCCTCGTTGACATCGTACTTGGTTTTTAACACCCAACGTGGTGCTGACAACTCTACATAAACGCTCATCATACTACAGACGATAGATCAGGTTGGAATTAGCTCACAGTGAAACCCTCAATGGGAAGAACTTAGCAGAGGAGTCAAACTCCAGAAAGTTGATTTAAATACGTAGCCTAATTGATGTAGTGTTTCGTTTTCTTACTGTATTACTGTTCCAGTGTCAAATCTCAGGATTTTATGGTGCATGTGCTAGTTGTGCTAGTTGTGGTCACTTGGCTTTTAGGGCCTATCTCTGTGTGAGACATTTAAACAGGTGAGCTGTGTCAGCCCACTATTTCTCCTCCTTTACTCCACTATAAAGCCAGTTTTAGAGAAGTCTGATCTAGAATTCTCCCCCAGGACTGACTGACTGGCCTCTCCCACAGCCTTCATCACCCTTTCATGATGCTCCTCTCACCTCATGATGTGCCTCTCAGACAGGCCTAATGAGGGAGAGTGGTGGCACAGGCTCTCTCTCTCTCTCTCACACACACAGACACCAGACTAATGTGCAACACGGTGGCAGCGGCGCTTTTAAATAAACATCCATTGTTTCTTGAAGTAGAGATGAGAGGGATATACATGTTTTTGAAATGCTGGGGGCCAGCTGTGCAGATCCTAATGCTGCTTTGATCTATCGCCATGCTAATAGCGGTGTGTGTGTGTGGGGGGGGGCTATTATCAGCTATTATCAGACTTTTATTTCCTGTAATGATTTTCCACCTCACACAGACAGCAATAGGATACAGCTGCCCTCTGTGTGATGTGTGATGTTTAAGTGTACATCTGACACTTTGCTGTGGTAAATGACAACCCTTGGCTTGGTGATGATTTTTATTGCCCGGAGTCTGATGGAGAACGTATTGTTACGTGACCTTGCAGTGCGGGAACCAAGGTCATGGCTGTCATTTTCTGTAAATTTTAAAGGGCTCCAATTTGATCAGCTCTGTGTATTAATCTCATTGGGAGTCATGAGTGACGTATGCTCACTAGTCGAATTGTGCTTCAGCTATAGCTGGGCAATTCCAATGTTAGAGTGATGCTGAGACACTGAAGATGCCAAATTTCTTAACAGAATGGCAAAGTTTGCGTCTGCACTGGTCTTTAAGGAAACTTGTTTTTGTCAAATGTTCAGGGGAAATTGTTCAAAGACGTCCTTGTGCATAGAGTTGCATTGTTTGTTTGACATACATTTTAAAGTCTCTGCATCACAGCTTCACTGCCCAGCTTCTGTCTCTTTTTTCTTTATGCCGTTTTAAAAGGCGAGGCCTTTCTTACCTGAAGAATGCCCCTGAATACAGGAACCTGTCCAGCCTGCTCCATCCAGCCTATCCTTCTCTCTGGTAAATAGCCACACCGCTCTGGGCTCTACAATAGAAGATAAAAGCCAATGAAGCCAATCTGTCCACATGTGTCTGTGCCTATAGCAGCTCTATTGATTAGACTCTTTTGTAAGACAGAAGTGAATGGGGTAAGCTATATAGTTCCACCACAGAGGTGATGGCGTGTGTGAGCGAGCCAAAGCATTGGACGGGCATGGACTCGAGAGCACTGTGCACTGTGTGTCTGGACAGGAGAGGAGGGCAGAGTTAAAAGGCCCAGCACACTGGTGTGTCTGGACAGGAGAGGAGGGCAGAGTTAAAAGGCCCAGCACACTGGTGTGTCTGGACGGGAGAGGAGGGCAGAGTTAAAAGGCCCAGCACACTGGTGTGTCTGGACACGAGAGGAGGGCAGAGTTAAAAGGCCCAGCACACTGGTGTGTCTGGACAGGAGAGGAGGGCAGAGTTAAAAGGCCCAGCACACTGGTGTTTCTGGGGGCAGTTTCTGTTCCATGCCACTGCCCATGAGAGGCTGTCAGGATGCTCTGCTCTCTTCTGTTTTGACCAGGCTCAAAGAGGAGACTCGGCAGTAATCTCCAAAGCTTTGATTCTCTGGCTTCAAGCATCACTCCGCAGGATACAATTCTACTAGAATGAATGTGGTCTATTGAGCTGTCGATGCTGGTGCCTAGTACTGGAATGGTATGCAAGGGAGAGAGGGAGTTACTGGGTCTCAGCTTAGCTGGGTCTTGTTCTCTCTCTCTCTCTCTCTTTCGCTCTCTTATTATATTGGTTTCCTCTCCTCTTTCGCTCTCTTATTATATTGCTTTCCTCTCCTCTTTCGCTCTCTTATTATATTGGTTTCCTCTCCTGCCAACTGACTCAACGAATCGCTCAGGTGTCCATGAATACACAGGTTCACTGGAAGGTTCTTTGTCATAGACTGAAGTACCCACAGTGATGGAAACCTATGTTCCAAAGCATGAAAAGAAACAACTTTACAAGAAATATGTTTACTGTTTTTGGTTTTGCTTTGGGGCTAGAAAAAAGAGAAAAAAAGAGAAGGTATTCGCCACACCTCAGTGGGGGACTTTGAAACATTACTTTTGATGTGCTCGAGCACACTTCTATTGCAGAGACAAAGCACCCTGAAGGGGTAAGAAACAATCAACTTCGTATTCATGCAGTAGTGCTTTTGCGATAGCGAGGGAGGCTGAGGGGGGATGCTGTGCTTTAGGCAGCCTAGCCACAGAACACTGGCAGGACGTGGGCTTTTAGTGTGTGTGTGCCCATCCATCTTCCTCTGTCAGAAAGCAGCTCCCAAATCCTCCTCTTCCCCCATCCTACATGTCCACTGGATGTTTCATTATGTCCTCCTGTGTGTAATCTTACGGCATATTCTCTCTCTCTCTTCTGTCTCTGTCCCTTAGAATGCATCCCCTGTGTGAAGACTTCTCTCTGTGTGTGTGTGTGTGACCCTGTAGGGTGTACATCCTGTTATGGGCAGGAGGTCTGTCTCTGCATCCAACCTGGACCATAGCTGATACACCATTTCACAGCTGGCCTATCCATCAGCCACGCAGGGCCACCGCAGTCAGGGCACTGGGCCGCCTCAGGGCGCGACCTCACCTAGTGGGCAAACAGACTCCCTGGGCTCAGTTGTGTGTGTGTGTGTGTCTACCAGACAAGACCAGGTCGGTTCTGTTTAGGTGGCATATGGTGAAGGGGACAGCTAGAAGAAAGGGATGGTTAAATGGACAAGTAGCTAGGCCGTACAGATGAATATGAAGTCAGAAAGGACCCAACATTTATTCATGGACTTAAGTTGAATTGCTGTTGCATAAGCATGTTGGCACTTTTCTCTCCCTCTATGTGTCTGCCTCTGTCATAATTAAAGCTGAATTTCACATTTGGATGGCAGTACATTCCCTGGTTGGACAAGTGCAGAGAATTCCTAGTGTGCATACTCTGGCTACAGGTGTGTGAGGCTGTGAGTGTGGCTGTGTGTTTGTGACAGTGTAGACAGACAGGCTGGATGGTGAGGAGGTATTAAAACAGCAGCTGTGGAAGACAACCAGCAAGTCAACAGAAACAAGTAAGACTGCGTGGTTAACAGCTAATCAAAATGATAGCACAGATTGTAGTCAAGTAGAGGGTTTATAAGTTAAAGACTTGCCTTAAAAGCTTACAGGCAATTGATTTTGTGTTTTTTTTCTGGCGTGCAGTGGGTGTACATTTAGTGTGCTGTTATAATGGATGCTAAGGTGAAACAGAATCTTAATGATTTAGAATTGAAGGTTGGTGCTCCTGAAGTGCGGGTAGCGTGAGGGCCGGACTAGATGCTCCTCTCCTCTCGAACATCAAGGCACTGCTATGGACTGGTGACTCATCCAGCTTGATTCTCTCTCTGCTGCAGAACATCAGCAGCTAGCTACCTTTATCTCACTGGCACTGGCTCTGTAGAATCTATAACACACACACACACACACACACACACGTATCAAAAGTATAAATAATTTCAAATGTCTTATTAAGTAAACCAGATGGCACAATTATTATTATTTTTTTAAATGTACGGATAGCCAGGGCATGCTCTTACACTCATACATAATTGACAAACAAAGCATTTGTGTTTTGTGTCCGCCAGATAAGAGGTAGTAGGGATAACCAGGGATGTTTTCTTGATTAGTGTGTGAATTGGGCCATTTCCCTGTCCTGCTAAGCATTCAAAATGGAAGTACTTTTGGGTGTCAGGGAAAATGTATGGAGTAAAAAGTACATCATTTTCTTTAGGAATGTAGTGAAGTAAAAGTTGTCAAATATAAATAGTAAAGTACATACCCCCAAAAACGACTTAAGTAGTACTTACACCACTGTGTACAGTATATGGTGATATTACATAAGAACAATGGTGCAACACTAATAAAAATACTACCATCTTATAACAAATGCGCCTTTTCCCGCTTTGGATAGTGGTCGCGGTTCATGTTGCTATATGCATAATAGCAAAGTTAACCAGCATATTGGTGTTGAGATCAATGTGGTGGAGGCAGCAGCAGAATGAGGAGACGAGAAAACAGCCCGTGCCTTATTGTCTAAGAAAAGTGAGGAGAGGAAACCCCAACTAAATGATGTCTATAATCAATAGTCTAACTGTTAAATGTGCCTGGCTTTATAAATCATCAATATATCTAGAGAAATAAGACAGATCCTACTTTTGTTGCCTGTTTGAGTGTTTAACAGTTTACTGATTCCGTGAGCACCAAGCCTGTCAAGTAAAGAATTTCACAAATTTGTCTTTTAATCTTTGCTTTGCTGTGACAAAGAGCTTAGCACTATACCAAATATGGTTTGGTACGGTTTACAAACTTGGGAACCAAACTCGAGTTATCAGTGGACATCACCTGGACATGTTGAAATACTGTATCTTCACACCTAGAATAAAAACCTCCAGGCTTCCATCATAATTGTTGATTTCTAAAAATAAAAAATGAATCCCGTCTGAATTGGCCTCTTGAATAAAGGACATTCTGGAGTAATTGTTATATAACCAACATTCTCTAGTAATATTAGTCCCGTGCGACTAGGTCTTTCATGAATACGTGTCACGTAAAGAGAGCAAGGGTGGAGGAATAGGGAATGTTTTTCCTAAATAAATGAGGGGTTTTGGTAACAACTTTTCAGTGGCTGTAATTATCTTGCAGCTTTAGCAACATGGACAGCGAGCTTAAACACGTTGATGTTCTGTGGTGGTCGCTACTGCAGGGAGGAGGGAGAGACGACGAGTGCTAGTCACACAGTCACTTGCTGTCTTTTTTTTTAACACAGCGCAGGAAGTCTGGTCGGACTCCCTCTAATCATTAGTGTGTCTTAATTATTTAATTAAACTGCGTGCTTAAAGCATCAGACAAGCTCAGTAAATATAGTTTATTAATGTCCAGACGGGGCCAGTTCACGGGCCTACGGTTGAATGGCCCTGATGTAGCTAGACATGGCATTTATAAATTAACACGTGCAAAATGTTGATGGTAATGTAGGCTATGGCCTGTCTGACTTTGCTGGTCTGACCAACAAACACGTCTTTTTTTTTGTCCTTGATACACTTTTCACATAGGATTCACGGTATGTTGCCTGTAAAAATAATTGGGCAATGTTTATATGATCCCCTTCCAAATAGACCCATTTTTACCTCTTTCTTGTCAGCATTCACCTTTTTATATAGCCGTTGCTTAGCCGGCAAGGAGCAAGAGACATTCAACTGACCCTGTTGTTGTGACCGTTGTCTTGGTAACCTGATGTGACAATAGCAAGGTCTAAATTCCTCCTACAGAATGCACTGCATTCATTTCTTTGCATTCACAACAGTAAGTTAGCAGCTACTCGTGCTTGTAAATAATTACCTTGTAATGTGTTAATTTTCCTGTTAGGGTGGATAAATAGTTGTCTAACTCAAAAAGTTGTCAGATATGTTCTGGTAATTATATGAGCTGGCTAGCCAGCTAACGTAAACTCACCCCATTCCGTACAAATGTGCGCAACCGCAACATTCAAACAAGGCTATACAGGAAACTAATGGGACTGTAGCGACTGTGTTCGCTTAAAAATTGGGGGTGTGAACTCGGTTTCTATTCAAGCGTTGATCGACATGGTAATGGCTCTATAGTATTGGAGAAAAGTTACATCTTGACGTGTCATGTCGTAACATACAGAACGCATAAAGCAACAATTTCTGTCTTACAATCTCTCTCCACCAGGTGTAGCACCAGGTGTAGCACTGTAAGGGGGGGATACGATCATCATTGCATGCGATCATCAAAGCCGCTGTTTACTTCTAAGATCACTTTAGCACCGCCCTAAAAATCTGATTCAAATTCGACACAAACCTTCAAATAGGTATGTAATGATACATTATATAAACTCGTTATAGTGTTTTATTTACAATTTACATTTACATTTTTATTTACATCTCCTTCTCACTATCACGCATTAGTTTTGCTTCCCCACCCGCCAATTTTAAAAAGAGGCTCATTGCCTGCTTGAATTATGCAGAAACGGGCAGCGTTTAGGTCATGTAATTGATTCTGTTGGAAAGGGTAGAAATTGTGCTTTACAATGGTATTGACATTACAGTTGATCTGGAAGGATTATGTTTTTGGGGCTCTAAAATAAGGTCAATTGTACAGACCAAGGCGATGTACGAGTTTGTGAGTTTACGTTAGATAGCTAGCTAACATCGAACCAAAGTTGCCTGGCTTGTTAGATTCACATATCCTAAATACATTTTTAAACGCATAGTTTTTTTGTGTGTAAAAATAGAACAGGTAACGTTGCTATTTGGACAAGGCTGCTGCGATGTCATGCCGTTTTGTGTTTATACTTTTTCATAAGGACAAGTTTGATGTCGGACAACAATAAAATGTTCATGATTTAATGGCGTTAAAGACGCTAAGATGAAAGGGGATGTTTATACTAACGGGCTGGCAGGACTTTTTCAACAGATTACTGAATCATAACTACCACGGTTGGCGGAATAAATGTATGAGCTTTTTTTTACAGGCAATACCTTTCAGATATAAAGAAAAGGCGGAAAAAGGTTGGCAGCTTTTCGTCTTGGTTTGAAGGGTTTTTAGAGACAGAAGCACGCGATTGTATGAATATCTTAACTCAATCACATCTTTATGTTTAGTGCGTCAACCGCTAAAGTAAATTACAGCGAGGAAAATGACCCGACGGCTCGGCTCTCGCCTCCACCTCTCTCTGCGGAGGCAGCTGTTGCCACGGCAACTCTCTTTCTTTATGTTAGATTTGCTGTGTCAATCAGGAAGGCAACAATGTGCCTCAATTCCCTGATTCTCTGCCGTGGTGTGCAATTATAGTCCTCCCACACAATGCTAACTATAGCACACCACCATACAAGGCTTAATATGAACTTTCTGCATGAAACTGCTCTTTGTTCTGCTCTCAATACCATTAAAATGCTGTAGGCATCCAGTCACTTTTTTTTTACGCATAATGTTACATTGTGGATTTATGAGTCATTAAAACATTATAAACAATCAACGTAAAGTTGCTCAGCATGGGATATGAGGCAAAAGTAAAACTCATGACTGATACAAGCTTTTCATTGTGCCTCAATCCCATTGCCTTTACTATGCTAATTAAAACTGGGCTGATTTATTTTTTCCTTTGGTCTCTCTGGGTTCCATTTAGGGCCTTTGTTAAACACTGTGAACTGTAACAAGTGGTGTAATTAGGAGAGGACCCTCTCATTATAGTTCTGGTGATGGTCAACCTGCCGCAGGGTACAGATAACACAGGCACCAGTTCAGAGGTAACTATGTTACGATAGTTCCCCACTGTGTGGTCTTGAAACTGACTGCCATGACCCTTAACCTTCACTGTGAGTTATCGACGAGCCTACTTCCGCTCATAATCATCTTGTTCTCTGGGAGTCTTTGGCCAGGGACACATTTGTTTGTGCAGGTCACCTCTGCTATAACAAAGATAGACATTCTGGAACAATCCCAACTGACAAAGCAGTGATTTGTGAAGTTCCTTATACAAATTGTCCCTCTGATTGGCTGCTGGCCAGCTCTCCTGTTCAGATCTCTAACCCTCATATCAGAGAGAAAGATTAGTGACTCTCCCCCCCCATAGGTTTTACCTGGGCTTTCAAATGGCACCTGCAATGTCTCATAGTGAGGATTTAATTTGACACTCCCAGCCAGCCATACTGTGTAAGGTCTTTTTAAAATGCTATCGGCTTCATCTCTATTTTCCGTATCTAGGCTACATCATTAATGTGGTAATATGTGTGTCATTGCTTGATCAGAGAATTGAAAATAATAATTAGTAATTGATTGGAGAAGTCAAATAGCTTTCAATCCATGAAGGAAAGATGCCTGGCCTGAAGGAATAGAGCTGTCTCTTCCCAATCCTCTGGCCTAAAGCCTGAAACCTGTGTAGTCAGCACTGTATAACATCATTACCAGATGTTGATATCAGTCAGAGATCATTTTGAAACAATTATTTAGTTGGACTTCATCCACACAGGAAAAACTATTTGAAGAGTGAAACAGAGGAAGGAAAGGTTGTCTTTGTAAGTTTTCTTTATACAGTGCATTTGGAAAGTATTCAAACACCTTGACTTTTTACAGCCTTATTCTAAAATGGATTCAAAAATAAATAAATCTGCACACAATAGCCCATAATGACATAGCAAAAATCTTTTCAATTTTTTTTACAAATCAAAAACTGAAATATAAAATTTACATAAGTATTCAGAGCCTTTACTCGGTACTTCGTTAAAGCACCTTTGGCAGTGATTACAGCCTCAAGTATTCTTGGGTATGATGCTACAATGCTACAAGCTTGGCACACCTGTATTTGGGGAGTTCCTTTCTTCTCTGCAGCTCCTCTCAAGCCCTGTCAGGTTGGATGGGGAGCATTGCTGCACAGCCATTTTCAGGTCTCTCCATGTGTGGTTAGGGTTGTTGTCCTGTTGGAAGGTGAACCTGCGACCCAGTCTGAGGTCCTGAGCTCCATGGTTTTCATCAAGGATCTCTCTGTACTTCCGTCGGGCCACTCTACCATAAAGGCCTGATTGGTGGAGCGCGGCAGAGATGGTTGTCCTTCTGGAAGATTCTCCCATCTCTACAGAGGAACTCTAGAGCTCTGTCAGTGTGACCATCTGGTTCTTAGTCACCTCCCTGACCAAGGCCCTTCTCCCCGGGTGGCCAGCTCTAGGAGAGTCTTGGTGGTTCCATACTTCTTCCATTTAAGAATGATGGCGGCCTCTGTGTTTTTGGGGACCTTCAATGCTGCAGACATGTTTTGGTACCCTTCCCCAGGTCTGTGCCTCGACACAATCCTGTCTCTGAGTTCTACGAATAATTCCTTTGACCTAATGCATTGACTTTTGCTCTCACATAACACTGTCATCTGTGAGACCTTTTGTGTAGACAGGTGTGTGCCTTTCCAAATCATGTCCAATCATGTCGAAGAAACATCTCAAAGATAATCAATTGAAACAGCTCAATTTCGAGTCTCATAGCAAAGGGTCTGTTTTCACTTTGTCATTATGGGGAGTGTGTAGATTGCTGAGGATTAATACATTTTATAATAAGGCTGTAATGTAACAAAATGTGGAAAAGGTCAAGGGGTCTGAATACTTTCCGAAGGCACTGAATGGATTCAAAGACGCCCCTCGCAGACAGCATACAAGCTTCGTGGACTGAAGGTTGTTCATCATAGAGATCCAGTGCCCACGTCTGATGTAGGAAGAGTAGAATGGGACTGTGTGGGATAGATGCTGCTGATGTGGGGTGGTTAGGTGCTGCTGGTATCTACAGTCTTTAGTGATAATTGTAGGTCCAAGCGTCATTCCTGCGTCACTGCAGTGGGTTGGAGGAGAGATGAAATAGACAAAGGAGGGATGCATTGGAGGGATGAGCCAGCATGTGTGTGTGTGTGTGTGTGTCTCTCCACAGGGACTCTCAAGCTATCCGTGTCAACAGACAGGTGGGAGACCAGGTTGTGGTTTGTATTAAACTACATAGATAGATAGTCTTTCTAGTGTTGAGTCAACAACACCAATGTCAGCATCTGATGGTCGACCCTGCGGGAGGGATCGTAGTCTCAGATAAAACATTTAGCACAGTGACCTGACAGTGGCATCACTGCTGAATGTTGATCTCTGGGTGTCATAGATTTTACAACGATGTTGCCTGTTCGCAAAGTGAAAGGAGCTAATCAATTTTCCAGCTCGGCATGTTTTCTGTCACATCATCTTTAAACAGTGCAGACAAATGAACGAATAAACTGTCAAGCGAAGCAACGCGGTGTCATAATGACATCGTTGAATCCACTCAAACCATTTTGCACTCCGAAGCATGATTTTTGTCAGAGTCTTGTGAAGTTTGGGAGACTGTTTTAGCCTCAGATTAGCCAGGACAAACATATTTTTCCAATGTCAATAATATAATCAAAATCAATAAAATCATAGCATGTTATGGGGCTCATGAAATAGTTTTTACCATATAATTGTGTTAAAATGTATATTCCTAAAACATGCATTAAATGATACTTCCTGTTGTGATCGCTTTTTGATTCATGGCAGAGTGTTAAAACACTGGTTTTAGATGTCCAAATTCATAATCAATATGCTGAAATAAGTTGTGATATTTTGACGACCAATACATAAAAGTGACTCCCTACACACACGTGTCACACTTGTCTTCAGCTTTTTTTGTATTTTGCTAAACTATAACCTGAAACTGCACACGGAAACATTATTGACCAAGCGGTCACTCTAGACTGGAATTGATTAGCTTGTTCTGCTGTAATCAATAGTGTGTACAAATTAATCACTTGCACCAATATTGTATTGAAATTAACGGAACTGGGACAATAACCATGGCGATGTACTTTCTGCGCTCTTCTAACAGATAAACCTCAGTAAACTTGGATATGCTGCATATATCTGTTGATAGATGAAACCTGTCAGAGCAATTTATCAATGTATTTTTCTGAGAATCTGATTTTGGTAGATGGCCAATGCGAAAAGGAAACGCAACACTTTTTTGATTGAATTTATTCAACGAATAACCACCTCACATTGGTTTCTAAATAGCAACAGGAGTTGGGTTTCATTTAAATTATAGATTAACCCTCAAATCCATGAATTGTGAGGCCAGAAATGTTGATGGAAGGAGCGCCCAATTTCTTTCTGGCCATCGTGGTCTGAAAATGACAGTTACAGTTGAAGTCGGAAGTTTACATACACCTTAGCCAAATATATTTAAACTCAGTTTTTCACAATTCCTGACATTTAATCCTTGTAAAAATTCCCTGTTTTAGGTCAGTTAGGATCACCACTTTATTTTAAGAATGTGAAATGTCAGATTAATAGTAGACAGAATGATTTATTTATTTATTTCAGCTTTTATTTATTTCATCACATTCCAAGTGGGTCAGAAGTTTACATACACTCAATTAGTATTTCTTAGCATTGCCTTTAAATTGTTTAACTTAGGTCAAACATTTCGGGTAGCCTTCCACAAGCTTCCCACAATAAGTTGGGTGAATTTTGGCCCATTCCTCCTGACAAAGCTGGTGTAACTGAGTCAGGTTTGTAGGCCTCCTTGCTTGCACAAGCTTTTTCAGTTCTGCCCACACATTTTCTATAGGATTGAGGTCAGGGCTTTGTGATGGACACTCCAATACCTTGACTTTGTTGTCCTTAAGACATTTTGCCACAACTTTGGATGTATGTTTGGGGTCATTGTCCATTTGGAAGACCCATTTGCAATCAAGCTTTAACCTCCTGACTGAGGTCTTGAGATGTTGCTTCAATATATCCACCTCATTTTCCTCCCTCATGAAGCCATCTATTTTGTGAAGTACACCAGTCCCTCCTGCAGCAAAGAACCCCAACAACATGATGCTTCCACCCCCGTGCTTCACGGTTGGGTTGGTGTTCTTCGGCTTGCAAGCCTCCCCCTTTTTCCTCCAAACATAAAGATGGTTTTGGAGCAGTGGCATCTTCAAACCGTAGTCTGGCTTTTTTATGGCGGTTCTGGAGCAGTGGCTTCTTCCTTGCTCTATGGCCTTTCAGGTTGTCGATATAGGACTCGTTTTACTGTGGATATAGACACTTTTGTACCTGTTTCCTCCAGCATCTTCACAAGGTCCTTTGCTGTTGTTCTGGGATTGATTTGCACTTTTAGCACCAAAGTACGTTCATCTCTAGGAGACAGAACATGTTTCCTTCCTGAGCGGTATGATGGCTGCGTGGTCCCATGGTGTTTATACTTGCGTACTATTGTTCGTACAGATGAACGTGGTACCTTCCAGCGTTTGGAAATTGCTCCCAAGGATGAACCAATAACTTTTTCTGAGGTCTTGGCTGATTTCTTTTGATTTTCCCATGATGTCAAGCAAAGAGGCACTGAGTTTGAAGGTATGGCCTTGAAATACATCCACAGGTACACCTCCAATTGACTCAAATGATGTCAATTAGCCTATCAGAAGCTTCTAAAGCCATGACATAATTTTCTGGAATTTTCCTAGCTGTTTAAAGGCACAGTCAACTTAGTGTATGTAAAAATCTGACCCACTGAACATGTGATACAGTGAATTATAAGTGAAATAATCTGTCTGTAAACAATTGTTGGAAAAATGACTTGTTATGCACGAAGTAGATGTCCTATCCGACTTGCCAAAACTATAGTTTGTTAACAAGAAATGTGTGGAGTGGTTGAAAAACGAGTTTTAAAGACTCCAACCTAAGTGTATGTAAATTTCCGACTTCAACTGCATGTCCCACTATGGACTGGCGAGTATGACAAAAATACCAGTACTAAACCAAAGATATTGATCTGTTTTAAGCAACTGATTTTGTGAGATCTTGATGACTTAAGCTTTAATACTAGCATCACGAATGTAAGGTAAAAGGATGTCCCTTTCATGTATACTATATTATTTATACAGCCCTTCGTACATCAGCTGATATCTCCAAGTGCTGTACAGAAACCCAGCCTAAAACCCCAAACAGCAAGCAATGCAGGTGTTGAAGCCCATTGGCTAGGAAAAACTCCCTAGAAAGGCCAAAACCTAGGAAGAAACCTAGAGAGGAACCAGGCTATGAGGGGTGGCCAGTCCTCTTCTGGCTGTGTCGGGTGGAGATTATAACAGAACATGGCCAAGATGTTCAAATGTTCATAAATGACCAGCATGGTCAAATAATAGGTCTGGGACAGGTAGCACGTCCGGTGAACAGGTCAGGATTCCATAGCCGCAGGCAGAACAGTTTAAACTGGAGCAGAGAGAGAAAGAGAGAATTAGAGAGAGCATACTTAAATTCACACAGGACACCGGATAAGACAGGAGAAGTACTCCAGATATAACAAACTGACCCTAGCCCCCCGACACATAAACTACTGCAGCATAAATACTGGAGGCTGAGACAAGAGGGGTCAGGAGACACTGTGGCCCCATCCGATGATACCCCCGGACAGGGCCAAACAGGAAGGATATAACCCCACCCACTTTGCCAAAGCACAGCCCCTACACCACTAGAGGAATATCTTCAACCACCAACTTACCATCCTGAGACAAGGCCAAGTATAGCCTACAAAGATCTCCGCCATGGCACAACCCAAGGGGGGGCGCCAACCCAGACAGGAAGATCACATCAGTGACTCAACCCACCCAAGTGACGCACCCCTCCTAGGGACGGCATGAAAGAGCACCAGTAAGCCAGTGACTCAGCCCTTGTAATAGGGTTAGAGGCAGAGAATCCAAGTGGAAAGAGGGGAACTGGCCAGGCAGAGATAGCAAGGGCGGTTCGTTGCTTCAGAGCCTTTCCGTTCACCTTCACACTCCTGGGCCAGACTACACTCAATCATATGACCCACTGAAGAGATGAGTCTTCAGTAAAGACTTAAAGGTTGAGGCCGAGTTTGCGTCTCTCACATGGGTAGGCAGACCATTCCATAAAAATGGAGCTCAATAGGAGAAAGCCCGGCCTCCAGCTGTTTGCTTAGAAATTCTAGGGACAATTAGGAGGCCTGCGTCTTGTGACCGTAGCGTACGTGTAGGTATGTACGGCAGGACCAAATCAGAGAGATAGGTAGGAGCAAGCCCATGTAATGCTTTCTAGCAGCCGTATTTAGCACTAACTGAAGTTTATTTAGTGCTTTATCCGGGTAGCCGGAAAGTAGAGCATTGCAGTAGTCTAACCTAGAAGTAACAAAAGTGTGGATACATTTTTCGGTATCATTTTTGGACAGAAAGTTTCAGATTTTTGCAATGTTACGTAGATGGAAAAAATCTGTCCTTGAAACAGTCTTGATATGTTCGTCAAAAGAGAGATCAGGGTCCAGAGTAACGCCGAGCTCCTTCACAGTTTTATTTGAGACGACTGTACAACCATTAAGATTAATTGTCAGATTCAACAGAAGATCTCTTTGTTTCTTGGGACCTAGAACAAGCATCTCTGTTTTGTCCGAGTTTAAAAGTAGAAAGTTTGCAGCCATCCACTTCCTTATGTCTGAAACACAGGCTTCTAGCGAGGGCAATTTTGGGGCTTCACCATGTTTCTTTGAAATGTACAGCTGTGTGTCATCCGCATAGCAGTGAAAGTTAACATTATGTTTTTGAATGACATCCCCAAGAGGTAAAATATATAGTGAAAACAATAGTGGTCTTAAAACGGAACCTTGAGGAACACCGAAATTTACAGTTGATTTGTCAGAGGACAAACCATTCACAGAGACAAACTGATATCTTTCCGACAGATAAGATCTAAACCAGGCCAGAACTTGTCTGTGTAGACCAATTTGGGTTTCCAATCTCTCCAAAAGAATGTGGTGATCGATGGTATCAAAAGCAGCACTAAGGTCTAGGAGCACGAGGACATATGCTGAGCCTCGGTCTGATGCCATTTAAAGGTCATTTACCACCTTCACAAGTGCAGTCTCAGTGCTACGATGGGGTCTAAAACCAGACTGAAGCATTTTGTATACATTGTCTTCAGGAAGGCAATGAGTTGCTGCACAACAGCCTTTTCTAAAAATTGAGAGGAATGGAAGATTCAATATAGGCTGATAGTTTTTTATATTTTCTGGGTCAAGGTTTGGCTTTTTCAAGAGAGGCTTTATTACTGCCACTTTTAGTGAGTTTGGTACACATCCGGTGGATAGAGAGCCGTTTATTATGTTCAACATAGGAGGGCCAAGCACAGGAAGCAGCTCTTTCAGTAGTTTAGTTGGAATAGGGTCCAGTATACAGCTTGAAGGTTTAGAGGCCATGATTATTTTCATCATTGTGTCAAGAGATATAGTACTAAAACACTTGAGTGTCTCTCTTGATCCTAGGTCCTGGCAGAGTTGTGCAGACTCAGGACAACTGAGCTTTGAAGGAATACGCAGATTTAAAGTCCGTAATTTGCTTTCTAATAATCATGATCTTTTCCTCAAAGAAGTTCATGAATTTATTACTGCTGAAGTGAAAGCCATCCTCACTTGGGGAATGCTGCTTTTTAGTTAGCTTTGCGACAGTATCAAAAATACATTTCGGATTGTTCTTATTTTCCTCAATTAAGTTGGAAAAATAGGATGATCGAGCAGCTTTAAGGGCTCTTCGATACTGCACGGTACTGTCTTTCCAAGCTAGTTGGAAGACTTCCAGTTTGGTGTGGCGCCATATCCGTTCCAATTTTCTGGAAGTAATTATTGTGTACATTACAAAATTATTGTATGTCATGTGGTAACGGGTTCTGTCCAATATAGGGAAATGCACTTATAATACAGTAATTTATCATGTCAAAATAATTTGAAGTACATTTAAGATACTCACAGATTTTTACAATAATTTCATCTTTCTCACTACTTTTACCCTGGAGAATAAAAATAGCTCTTAAACACAATTTAGCCAGGTGTTTTAGACCTAGAGCTTCCTTACTGACTGCAGCAGCCTGAACATTTTGACATCCCTACTCAGATTCCTTGGGAGTCTAGCCAGGCGTAGGTCAACAGTAGACCGTTGAGCTCTGAAAGGTCTGGAGTCACACCTGTAGCTCCTCAGTGGAGCTGACCTTTACGCTCCCCACATCCCATATTGGTTTGGGCCACAGATGGCACCAGAGCAAATGTTTTCCAACATTTTGTCTCATCTGTATGCAAAGTTCAGAGTATAAAGTACTGTACAAAGTTATCACGGACACTGTGTTGAATAAGAGGCTATGATTTGGACTCCAGATATTGTATTGTACATCTTCTGCTTGCTATATTCGTGCATTTCTCATTAGTCAATAATATGTCTCGCTCACTGCCGTTTCCCTGCTAAGTATTTCACTGCCAAAAGGCACAGTAAAGTCTTCTTTAATCAATACTGGAGCTAACGTGGTCAGCTGTACAAAAGGCAAAAGTTTTGTGGTCCCAGTAAATCTAGATATGTCTATTGATCAGACCCAGTTCTAACATCCAGGTAAAGGCTCTGTTCAACTCTTTTAATCAGCTCTGAGAACCACATTCAGTAAAGTTTCATTTTACAGGCTCATCCAAGCCAAGCATTGGTCAGCTTCTTATAAAGTGCAATTTGCCAGGTTCACATTCAGAACCTGAAGCATAGAAACATGTGGATTCATAAAACATGGCTGTAAAGTGGTTATTGCTGTGTGGTAAACAAATGTGGCTTGTAACAGACTCCTTATTTGAATTGATAGACCAGGTGGTGCTTAGCCAGTTTTGTGAGGTTCTAGGAATCCCTCTGAGAATTCTTTAAGGGATTCTTTACGACACGGATGTAGTGAGTGGGTTTATGAATGGGAATGCAGCGGTTAGTAGTATGTGATGGCTTTGATGTAATCAGGACGGAATTGAATAAATGAGATGTGGGAAGACTGGGCAGCTGTGTGATACAGACCGGCGGTCTCTAATGAGTAGGAAACATTCCCTCATCCCCACGTCTTTCCAGCCAAATAACCTTCTGTAAGAAGCCCAAAATGGATAGCTAGCAGTTTGAATAGTGGGTATTTCTGCTTCTTTTCTCCTAATTTCTCATCAAATCGTAGTGTTCTTTGGATTTTCCATGCTGCTCAAGGATAGAGCTGATATTTAATTAACTTGGCCCACATCCTGAAATGTGGAGGCTGCTTTGAGTTACCATCAGATAGTAGCTGGGTATTGAGCTGAAATTACAGCACACTCTCTTAAATACACATCACTTTGTCCAATTTCTTCCCATTCGCCACAGGTAAAGGTGATAATGGATGGATTCAGCTGATTTAGGTTTAATTTTAGGTGTCATTTATTTGCGCCAAGGAAAATAAGTGATAAAGATCAAATAAAATAAATGATGTGTAGGTGTGGTTGGTAGTCCATGGGATTCTATAAAAAACACACCATTAAAAAAAACAATATACAATATATAGGTACAAAAATAAATAAGGTTTGTAAAAGCCTGGTGCTATTGGCTGCTGACCTACTTAATGCAACTTTGTTCTTTGTGCAAAATCGCCTAGCCTGAACTTAAAATCACTCTCCTATACCTTTTATGGTCAGAAAGCTACAGATATCTGTTAAGTGTCTTTTGCCCAGAGGAGAAAAGTAGAGTCCAGAGAATCTAGAAAGGGGACAATGGGGCTGTGGACCAAAAAACACCTCACTGAACCAGCTGACAGAAACGGCAGTCGTGCGGTTAAGGCTGTTTCTGCGGTAAACATGGACTCTTAACAACATGATGAAACTTTGTTGCACCTTGCTGAAAAAGCAAGGGGTGGGTCAAATGAGTCTTCGGTTGCCAAGGAAATGCCCCCCTCCCTGCAAAAGCAGCACACATAGAAATAGAATGATTGAACATGCTTAGAACCTCTAACCCTGGCCATTTATTTTTTACAATATATTTATTGTCAACCCTGGCAATTTGACTGGTACTCTTGCAATAACTGCCTGCAATTGTGATGCAATACTTTCTATGGTAATGTAGAATGTTCATTCAAATGATCTTAACTGATGTGGCTCATGCAATAGAATGTTTGAAAAAATATATATATATAATTTCAGTTGTGTTGACTCAACAAATCACACACTTCCTGTGTTGCTCCTATTGGTACACTTGCAATGGCCGCCAGTCCACCCATTATGTCATGACTTAAATGGGGACGCCCGTTTTATTCATTCTATTTCTATGGAAGCACATGCGGTCAGGAGGAGAGGAGAAGATGTGCGTTTTTGCTATTCGAACGGTTATTACGTTGACTGTGGTCATTTGGCTGGCACATTACCGTCATCTAAAATTCACTGCCCTATCTGTAAGTGCACTGAAGAATGTGCATAGTGTAAGATCAGAAGAACCAGTTATTGTAGGGAACAGCCCCTACCCAGCTTCCTCTCTTCAATCACTAGAACTCCAACTCAACAATGGCACTGTGAGCTTTCAAAGACTGAGCTTTCTCCTGGCTTACACTTCTCCAGTGGAGTTATGCATTCACAATGTGACAAGCCCTGTTGACAGGTTTGAGATCAAGGTGGTGATTTGGGAGGGGCCCATGGGCCATGGTTGCGACGATAATAGGCTGCGGGATGGAGGCTGACAGGGATTGAACCCCCTGCCCCCTGCACCACCCGTGCTTACTCTCACATGGGTTTTTCTCCAGGCAGCAGAAGGCCTGTAAAGACTCTTGATGAGCCCATGCATGGGCAGGGAAGGCCTGCCCTGTGTGGGTAGAGCTGATGTCTCTCTCTGCCCATACACTCGGTTAACCTGGAACTAAAGTCTTGCGTCAGATGCTCGATTTAAGTTCTGGGTCCATACAGTGCTAAGAGAAGAGGGAGAACGAAGATCGGAACCGGAAACAAAGAGCTCCACCCGCTCTCTTTGCAAGTTACGGGCAAGTCTATGCCTAAATGTCCCCTCCCATTTCGAAATTCGAAAGATGTTAACACCTGCAAAATTGTGATTTGCCCAAATAATCAGTGAGGAAAAACTCAAGCACCGGAAGTAATGCTGCTTTATCTCACTCATCTTGTTGTGTCATGACAGCTCTACAAAATAATTTTATGTTTACGTAGTCTTTCCATGAGAGATTATGCTGCCCACCACTACCCACTACCCAGTCCTGTTGGGCTCTGGAGATGGTGAGGAAAGAGGGCCAAGAGACAAATAGACCGACTGACCCCCCCCCCCCACCAGACAGACTGTCATATCAGGGTCACTGACACTGTGGAATCTCGTAGTCTGGCCCATATCCCTCCCTGTTTCAGCCCCCCAACAGAAAGGCCCACTGAACCCAAGTAGGAGTGGAAGAACACTTACCTCCTTGGCAGACAATCTGATTCCATATTGCCTCGCGCAAGGAGCATCATGTAACCTGGACAGCTCTTTTGAAGTAAACATAAAACACTGAGATGATGGAGTGACTATTAGAATTGGGATTGAGCATATCAGACTTGGCAGCGTGTGGAATGTATCTCTGTAATACCTCCCTCAACTCCACAACCGTTCAGGGCCTGGTTTCCAAGGCGGTGCTTTAGAAAGTTGTTCGTCGCTGTGCTGATGGAGCGCTATGTACAAGGCCAGTCAAAGTCCTCTAGTACTCCACTCCCTCTGCCTCATTTTCTCCAGCTAGTCCCTGGGATGAGGGGGAGAAAGGAGGCCAACAGAAGTGCTTTTTCTTCCCCGGCTGATCAGCCTGTTTCCCCCTAGGGCGATGGATCACATAACAAATTCTCCACAGCACGCTGCCTGCGATGCGCTCTGAAAAGGATGCTCCGAACCCCACTAGGAGATGCCTTGTCTGTCGCCTCACTCAAAAAATAGGCTCCAAAATACTGTTGTTATTTTGATGTGAAGATATTGATCTATAAAGAGCTTTTCTGTCATTTCCAGATCTTTTAAACCATTTTGTTCTCTTGCATTGTTCGAGGTGTCATCCAGTCATGTGTGGAGACATGATCACATGCACATTTATACAGACAGCTTCTCCAGCAACGCCACAGTCTGTTCTCATCATGTTCTATGGCAAATAGCTACAGAACAAAGCAAGTCATACATACTGACATTTTGACCAATAATGTCTGTCTCTCTACTCAAAGTTATCTGAATTGAAATGCTATAAAATGACCTCAAAGTAAGAAATGTATTTGAGTGGCTGGTAAGACGTAGTAGGTCCAGCCCTGGACACATTCTCAGACAGACGTTTACACTGTTCCTTTCCAGCAGATAATTACAGATGTGTTCTGCTTTCTGCCCTGCTGACAGCCTCCACCTTTTAGAGGGTGCTGCCCAAGTTGGATGACATCAGGGGCCTGGCAACCGTGCCTTCCAGCAGCAGGCACTAAACCCCCTGGTAAAACAGACTAAACCTGTCAAGGCCGGCTAAGGAAATGGGAACCACTGTAATCAAGGCTTTTCTCACCACCCAGTGCTGCAGTCTAGTACACAGTATTAGAGATTGATCAGACAGTATCCCAAAAGTTGGCATGAGTCCTCTGCATTAGTATCTGAGTCCTCTGGTTTCATTTGCTTTAGTATCTGAGGAAGATCAGGGACCGTAGACAATGCTGTTGGAAGGAAGCATATTTACAATATTAAAATGAGAGGCATGTGATTTAATTATCTTAATCAACCATTACATTTCTGAAGGAGGAGATTGCAGTGCTTTAGAATTAGATCTCATTCAGTTAGGCTTTCAGGGTAGTTAGATGAATCAGAGACAAATTGGGGCATGACTCATTTGTTTTGCACCCACACACTAAAGGTAACCACTCCACCATCCATTAACACAGGCACTTCCTGTCTGAAGGCAAGTGGAGCACATCACTTTCTGTGACCTTCGCCATGTGTCTCGGTTGTAATTCAAATGTGTTAAATCTCAATGGAAGACCAATAGGGAAGTCAACGTTTCTAATCTCAGCCTACAGTACAGTGCATCATGATTAGACCAAGAGTTGTAAATGAATATTGCAGATTATATATATAGAGCGTGTGAAATATTCATCACTGTAATGAAGCTGTGGAAAAAAACATCTATCCCAATAACTAAGAACGCACCAATACAGTTACGTAACAGAACAGAGAGAGGAACGCCAACACAACATCAGTGAGTGAGTGTCTGGAGTTTCTCTATGAAGAAACACCATATAGTGGATTCAGAGCAATGACTCCCAGAGCAATGACACTGCAATCAATCAAACATGCCTTAGATAAGATGACGCAATGACTTGTGTAAAGACTATTTACACAACTACTGCCTATGTACGCAAACCATAATCTTCTGTCTGAGAGAGGCTTAAAAATGAGAGCGGGAAAAATAATACATTAATATGTGGACTGCTGCTAAGTCAGGCTTTTAAAACAAACATATTCACAATCAGGCCATGTAAAGGCTGCAGTGGGGGAAGTTTTGGTGTCACACTGCTGGAGAAACTCATCATAGTGTTCCCTCTGTATGAAACCAAGTAGCGTTTACAGAACCAGCCCAGTCCTACCCCATCATCTGCCTTAATTACCTTCTGGATTAAGGTGCACCTTGCAGTTTAGTGGAAAATGTGCATGTAATTACTTTAATTAGCACTAGGCTATCTTTCGACTTCATTCAATCCTTTTCCACACTTAATGCATATTCAGTAGCTTAGCGAATCAGCATCTCACTTCTTTAAGTGGCCTCGAAGGTGGTTGATGTGCTACAGTATATTTGTACGTTACTTAGTCCAACTAATACTGAATACGAGTCAGGAATTAGGTTTACAAAACTGGAAACATAAGCAAGAATGCCTTTTATGTTGGCCTCAACTGAATACTGATGCAGACAGTCAATGGCAAAGCAGCTGAACATTGATGACCGCCCGGGCATTGAGATGGCAGTCAGTCATTCTGCAGGGCTGTCCGTTAATGTTGAAAATACATAACATTTTGATCTCCAGCACAGAGCAGAATGTGATTGCAGCCTCACCAAGGCAGTTACCACCGCTCAAAGCTAATTTGGCCCCGTTTACCGAGTTCCTCATTGTACTGAACAATGTGTTACCCTTCCGCACTGCTCTGCAAATGGCGGTAATAATATCTATCATCAAGGTCCCATTTGCAGATGTAAAGACATTAGTAATGACCCCTGTACTGGGCAATAGGAGTGATTTTAAAGCCCCAGTGCCAGGAGAAGAGGAGAAGTAGTGGATTTGTCAGAACTGAGCCCTCTCCTGTTGAGGCAGATGATGCCTCATGCTGACTTCAGCCTAGATATGAATACCCACAACCAGAGAGCTTTGAGTTGACCATCCCGGTTCATTTCTATGTCTCAATCTTGTCACCTGGAATCCTTGATCATCATTCATTTATGGCAATAAGTCCGATTTCATACTCGTTTGTGTATCAGTATTCTGTATGACAGAGTCTGATGGGGAATATTGAGTAGTTCGCTCTGAAACCTTAGCCCAGAACCATCTCCAGTGTAGCCCTGAGGTGTCTTTGCCTTTTGTGATCTAATGGATCACTCTTTCTTCTCTATCTTCAGCATCTTCAAACCATTCTGGGACCATGAATGAGGCTTACCTCTCTGCAGGTGTTGTAGCTTAGTGTTATGACTGAGACCACACATTCCTAGCTTCAGTAGCACTAAGTAGGTCCAGGCCTACACTTGGGGCTTTTGGCTCATGTTTCAGATTGACTACATCCCATCAGTGATGAATGTATACATCTAGAATCACTGATTCAGCTTTCACATTTTTTGGCGCAAAGCGCACAAGGCTGGGATTTCAACCACTCAAAGTTTGCCTTAGTGGGGTTGACCATATAATTCTATTGGAGTCAGCCAGCAGTTCCACACATTGATCTGTGGAGGTGGGAACGGCTGATGTTAATAACACATGGAGACCTTCTCCGCTCACTTATCCAGGCAGCAGCAATAATTTACTATGTTGAGTTGGGAGTTTGTGATCAATACATAACTATGATGTCGATATTTTTGAGAGCGAGAGAAAGAGAGAGAGAGAGGAAGGCAGGCAGCAGGCCAACAGGGTTCCTCTCAGGTCAAATGGAGGAGAGAATCATTATGGGATGATGACATCACTGCACACTTCTCTGCCAAAGCCATTGTCTCTCAGTCCACTGCTTTCACCCGCTGAGCCTATGGGACTGCAGACCGCACTCTCTATCATCTCTCTCTCTCTCTTTATCTCACTCTTTATCACTCCCTCTCTATCTCTCTCTTCATATGTGGCTGGCTAGATTGCCGAGCCAACACCAGATAGGCCCAGAACTTTTAGCTCTTTCCCCTAGTCATTTGTCAAAACAATTATGGAAATGAATTCTGACTCAGCCCTCATCGCTCGTGAGAAACTTCACAAGCTGGGGCCCTTTCATTCCCATAGAATGCCTTTCATTGAGGGTATTAAAAGATTAATATTATGTTTATAATGGGAATTGAGCTGGGATCCTGCTGCATAGGCCTTTTATCTCCTTTGAGAGCTTGCCATGCGATTGAGATATGGCACAGCAGTAGAGGTCACAATAGCAAACAAGAAATGCCTGTTGGTTTAGTATTTTCTTGAATAAACCTTTGATTAAAATGTTGTCCTACCTGGCTGGGAACAATGTATTGCATCTGCTCTTGTTTGATGGAGAGCTGGAACGGACAGTCGTACGAGTGATGCCAATAGGAGTCGGTTTAAAAATGAACATTTTCTGAACATATTAAAAACACAGGCAAGTTGGCAAAACGTTTAAGAGATGCACAGTCCTCCCCCGGTTATTCACCCTGGCATATAAAATATGGATACAATTCTCTGAAAAGGGCATTTTATTTTCCATTTCTACTCTATCTTCTTATGACAGGCGTTTTCAAAAGTATTAAAGTGATGAATTATTGACTAGGTTTATCTGGTGACAAAACAAATAGCCTTATTCCGTAAGGCAGCACCCTGCCTGGAGCCAGCACCCTGGATCAGTAGACGGGAGGGAGGATTAAGATTAGGGGGGAATTTCTCATGGCTTTTGAACTGTAAATGTAAAACGTATTTCCCCCCTAAATTCTGTGTGACCAGAAAATCACTTTGTATTCAGATTATCCAGGCTTTCAGTTGGAAGTCATTTTTGGGATTTAAAGGTCAGCCACTCACTTAACTGTCAATCATCTGTCTCATAAGTGGTTTTTTGATTGTTGCAGGAAGTCAAAGTAATGATAAACTTTCAAGGTATCCCTTTTAGTTTGAGGACAATGCTAACACATCCCCACACAGTTTTAACTTTCTTACTGGTGAACATTTACTTTGATCTCCAGCACCCGCTCAAACAATCCATTGGATGTGCGTTTGTTCTATGCTGTCCTTTCTCAACCATCATACTGATGCTCTCTCTGCCTCCCCAAGGTGATCTACGCTCTGAACACCAAGAACGACGAGCACGAGGCGGCCATCCAGACTCTGAAGGAGGCTCACGAGGAGGAGGTGCAGCAGATCCTGTCCGAGACACGGGAAAAGATCATGCAGTACAAGAGTAAGATCAGCGATGAGATGGACCTTAAGCAGCGCATCCAGTCGCTCGAGGAGTCCATGGAGCTGCATGAGCGCATGAAGCGCCAGGCCCTCGCCGAGTTTGAGACCTACCGGCAGCGTGTGGAGGACATGCAGCTCTGCACTGAGGCCCAGCACACACAGCGTGTTGTCACCATGTCCCGTGAGGTGGAGGAGATGCGGCACTCGTTCGAGGAGAAGCTGCGCTCTTTCGGCACGGCGCAGGCCCAGTTTGAGCAGGAGAAGAAGCTGGCCCTGGAGGAGCTAAAGGCCAACCATCGGCAGGAGGTGTCGGAGCTGCTCCGCAGCCACCAAAGCCAGAACCAGAACCACAGCAAGGACCAGGAGAAACTGGGCCAGCTGCACAAGGTGGAGGTGGAGTCCCTGTCGGAGCGTGTGGAGGAGGTGAAGGGGGACAAGAAGAGGCTGGTGGAGGAGTACGAGGCCAAGCTCAACAAGGCCCAAGCCTTCTACGAGCGCGAGCTGGAGGCCATGAAGCGCACGCAGCAGCTCACCGCAGATAACCTGCAGGCCTGGAAGAAGACTGAGGCGGAGCTGCGGAGGGAGTTCCACATGCAGGAGGCAGCGCTGCAGAAGACCCTGGGGAAGCTGCGCTCCGAGCTGCAGAGGGTGCAGGAGGAGGCCCGGGAACATAGGGAGAAGTCCCACAAACTGCAGGCCTCGCTCACTGCAGCCGAGAGCAATATCAAGGTAAGAGAGCCTGTGGAGATACCCAACTGTGGCTTAAACATCCTAATGAAAGAGCCCAAAGCTATTAGTCTTAAAGAGATACATGAGTGAACTTCATAGTAGAGCATATGTAGCATTGATGTTAAATTATCACTGTAATCTTTAAACCCTGTAATCCTTAAACCCAGAAAGCAGTTAATATCTTAATCCTGAAAATCCCATTGTGGTTTAATAGTCATTTAATGAAATGATTAGAAGTTGAAATCAAACTTTGAAGTGCGCAGGATTAAAAAAGTGTAATCCACAGTTTGATCTAAATTTAAGGGTCCATTTAAATTGCCATAATTAGACCTCTTCATCATTCACACTCTCCTAATGTTTAATCATTTTGATTTTTACCAAAAATGCTCCTACCTAGAATGCTCCTCCTACCTAGGGTTACACGATATGGGAAATGTTTTGATCAAATATTGCTGTTGCGATTTGATGTGCGATATAGATAAAAACAGTTGGAATCATATAATTAAGCAAAAAGGCATGAGAACCCGGGGGATTATTGTGTGAAAACTCCCAACTAAGGGCTGTTTTTAGGATGAGGTTATCACACAATAATCCTGGGTTCGAGGGCCGTATTGCTTTTATAAAATGGTTGGCAATATATTTAAAATATTAACATGTTTCATTTCATTTTAATGAGTACATTTGTTTTATTTCATCCTTCCAGCAGACTATATAGTCCGGGCA
Organism: Oncorhynchus mykiss; assembly: GCF_057628025.1. Lineage (NCBI taxonomy): Eukaryota > Metazoa > Chordata > Actinopteri > Salmoniformes > Salmonidae > Oncorhynchus > Oncorhynchus mykiss. The sequence continues at coordinate 21,640,983 of NC_143029.1, forward strand.
AAAAAACAGTTCTTAGTTCTGAAGTTGCTAACCAAACAGGCTGGTCGTTAATTCTATTCTCATGTTTTCATCTGTCGTTCATTCTATTCATTCCATGTTGCTATGCTAAACAAATCATTGGCATGTAGCTAGCAACAGAGGTTCAATGATGATGAGAGACAACGATGACGAGATAAATAATTTATAAATAGGCAACAGCCAGCTGATTGTCCAATAAAATATTGCTAGGCTAACGTTACTTCTCCTTTGCTAGCTAGCTAGCTAGCTAGCCAACTAAAGCTAACACACTATCACATCAAGCAGCTGAAATAGCAGCAAACTATGTGCACTTTAGTTTGTTTTACCTTTGGATATATCCAAAGGAATTGCAATAGAAACTTTCTCATTATTCTGATGAATGAATTTGCCTGGCTCAGAGAAGCTGTCAGTCTCGTCACATTCATATGTGTGGCACGGTGGAGATGGCAAAAATAACTTTGCTTTGACTCAGGAAGGAATGTACCCTATAACACTGGTTATTACAGATATTCCCTTTCAGTCAGCCAAAGGCCTAGTCTCTGTAACATGTATTGCTGGATCTTTGTTAGCTACTTTCTCTGAATGTATTTTAATGGATAGCTCCCAGGAGCTCTTCCAGTCAGTTTAGTATGGGACGGGTGCTCAGGTGTGACACGATGATATCAGTCATGCCGCCACAATTTGATTGTTCATTAAGGAAACAAAACAAACTGTGAGGGTGATTAAAGCGTGTCCTCTCCAACTAAACAGCTCATCACACACACACACCAGCAACTGCTCATCAGGGAAATCATACCACACGGACCAATCAGAATGCATCCCCTATCTTACTCCTGACAAGATTTTTATTTTACTTTAGCTAGCATGGTTTGTCTCTCTACAAAACATGCAGATGTTATTTAAAATCAAATGCTTACTTACTAACCTTAACCAACAATGAAGTTTAAGAACTAGAGTTAAGAAAAGATTTACTAAATAAACTGGGCCGTACGCACTACCCTCTGTAGCGCCTTATGGTTGGATGCTGAGCAGTTACCATACCAGGCGGTGATGCAACCGGTCATGATCAGTCCATGATCAGCTCTTTTGTCTTGCTCATGTTGAGGGAGAGGTTGTTGTCCAGGCACCACACTGCCAGGTCTCATCGTTGTCGGTGATCACTGTTGTGACATCAGCACACTTAATGATTGTGTTGGAGTCGTGCTTGGCCACTCAGTTGTGGGTGAACAGGGAGTACAGGAGGGGACTAAGCACACACCCCTGAGGGGCCCCGGTATCTATAAGGATAGATATAAACCGGGCCTTATGAGGGAATGTGGCACTTAAGGCCTAAGATACTTTACAACTCCAAATTAATATTTGGAGATGCACCGAGGCGTTCTTAAATTTAATATCATATTTTAGCTTGAGGACATATAGTCCCAAAATCAAAAACAAGTTCTCCCCACACCGATCCTTCAGAAAAAGGTTTACATTTCAAATTGACATCTTAGTTATTTAGCAGATGCTCTTATCCAGAGCGACTTACAGGAGCTATTAGGGTTAAGTGCCTTGTTTAAAGGGATACTACGGGATTTTGGCAATGAGGCCCTTTATCTACTTCCCCAAAGTCAGATGAACTTGTGGATACCATTTGTATGTGTCTTTCTCCAGTATGAAGTAAGTTAGTAGTTTCGGGAGCCAATGCTAACTAACTTTAGCGCAATAAATGGAAGTTTATGGTTATCTGTTAGCATGCTACGTTAGTCTACTACCTTAGCTTCCTTCATACTGAATACAGAGACATATAAAATGGGGAATTACATAAAAGGCCTCAATGCCAAAATATTCCTTTAAGGGCACATCAACGGATTGTTTTTCATCTAGTCGGCTTAAGGATTCAAACCAGCGACCTTTCGGTTACTGGCCTAATGCTCTTAACCTCTAGGCTACATGCCTCCCTGCTTCCTACTGCCCCACCAGACTAGTCAATATATTTACATATGCATTAGAACTCCACTTCCATATGGACTATATTCCCATGGGAAATGTAAATCTAAGTGACTATTTCATGGCCAGTCCTTGAGAGCAGTAGAGAACATGCACCATACTGTAAAATCTGTCCAATTAAGAATGAAAAGTGGCTAGTTTCTCGAGCTCTACATCTCTACAGAGAGAGTGCAAATGCAGGAAAGAAAAAAAGAGAGCGATGTAGAGAAAGTTAAATGATTATTAGAGCATATGAGTGAGTGAGTGAGTCGTGTATATATATACTGTTTCATTGTTCTGGCAGAGAGAATGAACACGGGTCAGGAAGTTGACCCTGTGTTATGCGTGTCTGTGCCTCAGGAGGGTAAGCTAACCTGTGCTCTGTGTATCTCTGTCTATGCTCCAGGAGTTGAGCAAACAGCTGGACGAGGTGACGCAGGATGCCGAGATCGTGGAGATTCGACAGAAGGAGGCGGAGTGTGAGCTGGAGGCCACCAGAGATCGTGTGCAGCAGCAGGCCACAGAGATCCTCCTCAAAGCCAGTGAGTTAGCATGCCACCCTCCTCCCAAGCCTTTTTATCCTACACTCTACGCTATCCTTCTCTTCCCCTCTTCTTCCCTCCTTTCTCTGTTACAACCCACAGTACCGCACTACCTGAACAACACTAATTAACCACAATTTGAATAATGACCCACAACACTCTTAGTCCAAACTTGATTTCCCCCAACGTTTAAGTCTATGTACAGTTGAAGTCGGAAGTTTACATACACCTTAGCCAAATACATTTAAACTCACTTTTTCACAATTCCTGACATTTATTCCTAGTAAATATTCCCTGTCATAGGTCAATTAGGATCACCACTTTATTTTAAGAATGTGAAATGTCAAAATAATAGTAGAGAGAATGATTTATTTCAGCTTTTATTTCTTTCATCACATTCCCAATGGGTCAGAAGTTTACATACACTCAATTAGTATTTGGTAGCATTGCCTTTTAAATTGTTTAACTTGGGTCAACCGTTTCGGGTAGCCTTCCACAAGCTTCCCACAATAGGGTGAATTTTGGTCCATTCCTCCTTACAGAGCTGGTGTAACTGAGGCATCTCTTTTGCTCACACACGCTTTTTCAGTTCTGCTCACCCATTTTCTATAGAATTGAGGTCAGGGCTTTGTGATGGCCACTCCAATACCATGACTTTGTTGTCCTTAAGCCATTTTGCCACAACTTTGGAAGTATGCTTGGGGTCATTGTCCATGTGGAAGACCCACAAGCTTTAACTTCCTAATTGATGTCTTGAGATGTTTCTTCAATATATCCACGTAATTTTACTCTCTCATGATGCCATCCATTTTGTGAAGTGCACCAGTCCCTCCTGCACCAAAGCACCCCCACAACATGATGCTGTGCTTCAGGGTTGGGATGGTGTTTTTCAGCTTGCAAGCTTTTTCCTCCTCATCGGACCAGAGGACATTTCTCCAAAAAGTACGATCTTTGTCTCCATGTGCAGTTGAATACCGTAGTCTGTTTTTGTTGTTGTTTTTTTACCCCCTTTTTTCTCCCCAATTTCATTGTATCCAATATCCAAGCGATTACAGTCTTGTCTCATCGCTGCATACTCCCATCGGGAGAGGCAAAGAGCCACGAGTCCTCCGAAACACATCACAAGACACCCCAACCAAACCGCACTGCTTCTTGACACAATGCACATCCAACCCGGAAGCCAGCCGCTTCAGAGTACACCAGGCGACCTGGTCAGCGTGCACTGGTCAGCTTGCACTGGTCAGCGTGCACTGGTCAGCGTGCACTGCGCCCGGCCCAACACAGGAGTTGCTTGTGCGCAAAGATATCCCTGCCGGCCAAACTCTCCATAACCCGGACGACGCTGGGCCAATTGTGCGCCGCCCCATGGGCCTCCCGGTCGTGGCCGGCTGCGACAGAGCCTGGGCTCGAACCCAGAATCTCTGGTGGCACAGCTAGCACTGCGATGCAGTGCCTTAGACCACTGCGCCGCCCAGGAGGCACAGTCTTTTTTATGGTGGTTTTGGAGCCGTGGCTTCTTCCTTGCTTAGCGGCTTTCAGGTTGTGTTTATATAGGACTCGTTTTACTATGGATATAGATACTTTTGTACTGGTTTCCTCCAGCATCTTCACAAGGTTCTTTGCTCTTGTTCTGGATTTGATTTGCACTTTTGCACCAAAGTACATTCATCTCTAGGAGACAGAACGCTTCTCCTTCCTGAGCGGTATGAGGGCTGCATGGTCCCATGGTGTTTATACTTGCATACTATTGTTTATACAAATGAACGTGGTACCTTCAGGCGTTTGGAAATTGCTCCCAAGGATGAACCAGACTTGTGGAGGTCTATGATTTTTTTTTCTGAGGTCTTGGCTGATTTCTTTAGATTTTCCCATGATGTCAAGCAAAGAGGCACTGAGTTTGAAGGTAGGCCTTGAAATACATCCACAGGTACACCTCCAATTGACTCAAATGATGTCAATTAGCCTATCAGAAGCTTCTGAAGCCATGACATCTGGAATTTTCCACGCTGTTTAAAGGCACAGTAAACTTCTGACCCACTGGATTTGTGATCCAGTAAATTATAAGTGAAATAATCTGTCTGTCAACAGTCAAAAATGACTTGTCATGCACAAAGTAGATGTCCTAACCAACTTGCCAAAACTATAGTTTGTTAACAAGACATTTGTGGAGAGGTTGAAAAACAAGTTTTATTGACTCCAACCTACGTGTATGTAAATTTCTGACTTCAAATGTATATATCAACAACTTCAAGTCATGAAATATTAAAATAATGTTGGTTAAAAAAGTATTTGCACCAGTTTGCATCAGATATTTTCACAGGTACACAGGCTCAAACCTACTGTATATAGGCTTCCAGCTATTCTCAATTATGTGTCACGCAACTCTTTCCTTTTCACTGGTATGATACATTCCCAGTGGATGGCAGAATGAACCAGAACCCAGATAGACGTTTTTAATTCATTCTGGAGGTAGGTAGCTCCAGCTTCAGCTAGTGTACCTGTTGACAGGAGATTGTGCTGTGACAAATAACTTCTCCGGTATCCCGGCAACAGAGGTCCAGTGTGCTCTGCAGCCTAGCCCCAGCTCTGCTCCGAGACCTCTTCACCACCCCCCCCCCCCCCCCCCCCCCCCTGGCTCTGGAATGTACCCTGATGGGGAGAGGGCTTACATAGACCCCCTCACCTAGCTCTTATCTAGCCCTGCAACATCTGTTGTGGTTCAAATGCCTGTCATACCGTGGTCAAGGTATACATCAAGGACAGAGAGAAAAAAAACTTGTTTGCCTTTGTGTCTGGAATGTTCTGTGGTGCCTATTGTGTAGCTGTGTAGTACTGTATATATCTGCAGCCCCATGTTTGGCATCAGACACAGAGAGGCTGCTGCTGCTGCTGAAAACACTCACCTCTTAGCTGTTGGAGAAACACTTAGAATATTAGCATCACGGCTACTTGGGCTAATCTGAACTGCTGTAACATAACTGTTTAATGGTGAAATGGTGTATCCCTGCATTGATGGTAGTCATGAGCCCAAGGAGGTGAAAGCCGTGTTCAAATTAATTATGCCTAGTTTACGGCGTGCTGCACTTTGTACGGTCTATACTGCAGCCAGCCCTGCTGTATACTCACAGCCATGCCTGTGTGATCTCATTTGATTATTAGTGATGCCTTGCTGCATCAATATTTCATCTGGCAATGAAATACTGGCTCACCGAAACGTCAATGTTTAAACAGTACATTGACCCAGGGCAACTCTCTGTGGTTACACTGCTGTTACAGGTAATGTCATTCTAATAGCCCTGTCTGGCTGGACTGTTTGTCACTGTGTTCTCTCTCTTCATCTCTCTCTATCTCTCTCTCTCTTCCTCTCCTCTGCAGGTCACATTGGCAGCCTGCAAGCCACTCAGATGAACCACGAGGCAGCCATCCGGGACCTGGAGTCTGAGAAGTCTCGTCTGAAGGACAAAGTGGTACGTCTAGAAGAGGAACGCGGGGCCCTGCAGAACAAGTCCCAAGCACTGGACGACAGGCAGAGGCAACAAATTCTCTCCCTGGAGAAGGTGAGCCTTCAGGGGTGTGGAGGGAACTGTATTTCTGCCACTGGAGCCTGGAGTTGTCTGAGGACAGACTCTTATTCTGCACCAGCTCCTCTAAAGAGAAAATATTAGGTTTGAACGTGTTTACAACAGATCACCCCAGTTAAACACTCCTCACTGCTTTACTGGCCATCAGCTGCTGCAGGGCCTAAATCCACCCCTCCATGTTTAATTCACTACTAGTGCTGAGCGATTAGTGCTTTGTGAGGTCGGTTTGACTATTAAAAAATTATCACGGTTTTCGATTTGTGTTTCAATAAAAAAAAAAAAACATTAAATGCGTTATCAAATAATGACATTAAAATTATTTTAGAGGTTCCCTCAGCCATCACCTGCCTTCTTCCTGACAGTGGGTTGAATGCTGTAACAACACAGAATTAAACTATATGAGCCCCTTGATGGTAGTGAATGCCCATTACTGCTGGACACTTATTAAACCATCATTTATTCACTTACTTTACTTACTTTAATAAAATATTACAGTTGTGTATATTACTTAGTTTTTTTTGTCTTATTTTTCATTCCGTCATCATCTGATCTCTGCTCAGACAGTAGCAGCCAGCCAGTCAACCATCTAACGTTATCTCACGTTTCTGTGATGAACTAGGTTGATTATTTGCCTAATGAAAACTTCCAATCAGCCCAACGTCCCACATAGTTCTTGACAAATTCTCTCGTGAATAGTTTGATTTCTCCCTAGAGAAAACGGCGCGTTGAGCTCACTAACTAAATGGAATTCAAGTAATTGAACCAACGTCGGTCAATTAGTTGTTAAATAACCGAAAGGAAGCTCAACATTTTGATTAATGGCTGAGCGCTATTCCCAAAACTCAACATCTTGGAAAGAGAAGTTACTGGACAAAACCATTTTTTGTTGACGTTTAGCTGATTATTTCGATTTAGGAGACTACACTTTAGCTGTAAATAGACATCCATTTTGTGTCACAATTCGCTTCATATATCTCAACTATTAGCCATGGCTGCTACTTCCACTATAGTCAGCATTTTTCTTTCAGCCATGCTTTCTGGTTGTAAAATAGCATTTAACTTCAATTATTAATGTCAGATTACACATATAAACTCAGATTTTACGACTAAGCATTTAGATGGCTCCTTGGAAAGTCCTCTGTGCTCTCAGGAGTTACGGAGCCCTGAAATATGCATGGCTTCTGAACACACAAAACTGCAGATGGTCATGCTCCTTATTTACCAACAGTAGAGCCGAAGACAAACTGCACTTCCCCCGTAAATGAATGTCAAGTATAATCTATTTTTCATTCATCGTTTACATTATGGTAAAATGTACAGTTGAAGCTTTCGCAATATGCCGTTCTGCATGACGATATCAGTGGAGGCTGCTGAGGGGAGGACGCCTCATAATAAGTGCTGGAACGGAGCGAATGGAATGACATCAAACCATGTGTTTGACGTATTTGATATCATTCCACTTACTCCGCTCCTGCCATTACCACGAGCCCGTCCTCCCCAATGGAGGTGCCACCAACCTCCTGTTATCAATACGCTCTCAAGACAGGTAGCGTGTTCTGTTGACAGTGACAGTGACTCAATGCTATGTCCCTGTCTCTCTTTAACCTTTATGTAACTAAGCAAGTCAGGGAGCGAACAAATTCTTATTTGCAATGACGGCCTACCCCGGCAAAACCCTGACGACACTGGGCCAATTGTGCGCCGCCCTATGGGACTCCCAATCACGGCCGGATGTGATACAGCCTGGGTTCGAACCAGGGACTGTAATGAAGCCTCTTGCACTGAGATGCAGTGCCTTAGACCGCTGCGCCACTCGGGAGCCCTAGCCACTTTTACCGCAATGCTGTAGCCTGAAAACCTGACCTCATCTCTCCAGTTTCTAGGAAATCTTCTGTTCTGTTTGCCATTACCATAGCCTTGAGTTAGGTGTTACTATGGCAACCTGCTGTGAACGGAGGTGTGAGTGAATTGTGCAGTAATCCACTGGGCCACTGGCATGCTGAGAAACGCTGCTCTCTCTCTCTCTTGTCTGGTAATAGAGGCCTCTCTCTCCGTTCGTTTTGGCTTGCTGCTTGAGCCTCATCTCTGAATGGGAATAATGTGTCAGAGGGGATTTGAAGCATCTTCAGGCTGTCACTTTCCTCCGTTACAAGACACCAAACAGCCGTTCACATGTTACCTGTACGTGGCTGACTCAAGCTCACTCAAATGACTCAAAGGAAATAGAAATAAGACAGTAATGAGTTTAGCATTCTGTTCACAGCTGGGTTTTAATAAAACTAGAATCAAACGTCTTTTGATTATCACAGGGCATACTGTCATGGTGTTGTGTCTGTGTTGTTCTGTCAGACTCTACGGGAGGAGAAGCAGATGTATGAGAAGGAGATGGTAAACATGCGTGCCAAATACGAGGACGATGCCGCCCACTTCAAAGAGTCACAGACCCGGGCGCTGGAGGAGCTGTCGAAAAAACACCGGACCACCCTGGAGAACACACAGACTACTGCCGAGACGGAGAGGAGCTGGCTACTGGCCGTAAGAAGAGTGTACACACACACACACACACACACACACACCTTAGGTAACACTGCACTGAATCTACGCAACACACACACACACACACACACACACACAGCAGCGAAACTGCACCTACACACCTCAGCAATGGGATGGGATTGGGATTTCCACTGCAGAAACAATCACTTCACCTCCAAGCTATGATTTGCTATGATTTGGCTATTGTTATGAATAGCAAATGGCCTTGGCTTACGGGGTAATACATTATCTAATTGCATTATTGTGCATATCTATACCAAACTACACTCATCTGCTCTTGCAGTGCACAGTGCCATTACAACCACCCTAATGAACCAAGTCACATAGGATCCAACAGCAAGACTAAAGAACAACAGTTGAAACAATGATTCTCTTCTACTAATTGAATGTGGGGATAAGAGAAAAGGTCAATGCTGAGTCTGAACCTTATTATGAAAGCCCAATGATTACCAGTTTGAAATAGGTTTTTAATTAATCACGGACTACAAACAGCTGGTGGAACCACTCTGTAGAGACCGAGAAAGAGAGCCGTGGATAGCCAGAAAGAGAGAGAGGAGAAGGGAGAGAGCGAGAGACTCATTACCATGGGCAGAACAGCTTATCTTTCCTCCAAGTCCCTCCATGTCATTTGCATGCATGAATTCCAGGCTTTTCCGTGCTGGTTTGGCTCTACAGCTTGTCAGAGCTACTTGTCAAGGCAGTCCCATGAGTGTTGAGAACAGCTCTATGCTGGTATAGCTTTGACTACCCTCAAGTGCTGCCTTCCATTCCACACAGAACACATAAGTGCTTCCACTATGGATGTCTAGTGGTTTAAAATCATACAGAAAGAGATTGGTTATATTGGTTGACAACAGACCCATCCAAAAAAATATATAGTTTCCTTGCTGTAATGTGGTTTGTCACTAGTCTCCCTCAGCTTTTAGGGCCCTGTTTTGCTCAGTTCTTGATTAGGTATTTCTCTCTGTTCAGCCTTCTCTGTATGAGAGCCCAGTGCAATGTACCTCCGCCATGTCTGTGTCTCTCAGGTTGTGTCTGTGTCTCTCAGGTTGTGTTTGTGTGTCCCATGATGTGTCTGTGTATCTCAGGTTGTGTCTGTGTCTCTCAGGTTGTGTTTGTGTGTCCCAGGTTGTGTCTGTGTCTCTCAGGTTGTGTCTGTGTGTCCCAGGTTGTGTCTGTGTGTCCCAGGTTGTGTCTGTGTGTCCCAGGTTGTGTCTGTGTGTCCCAGGTTGTGTCTGTGTCTCTCAGGTTGTGTCTGTGTCTCTCAGGTTGTGTCTGTGTCTCTCAGGTTGTGTCTGTGTGTCCCAGGTTGTGTCTGTGTGTCCCAGGTTGTGTCTGTGTCTCTCAGGTTGTGTCTGTGTCTCTCAGGTTGTGTCTGTGTCTCTCAGGTTGTGTCTGTGTCTCTCAGGTTGTGTCTGTGTCTCTCAGGTTGTGTCTGTGTCTCTCAGGTTGTGTCTGTGTGTCCCAGGTTGTGTCTGTGTGTCCCAGGTTGTGTCTGTGTCTCTCAGGTTGTGTCTGTGTGTCCCAGGTTGTGTCTGTGTCTCTCAGGTTGTGTCTGTGTGTCCCAGGCCTGTGTCTGCCTCTTTCCCAGTGTGCTCTCTGTGTGTGTCAGGGCTCAGAGCTCTGCTGCCTCAGCTCTAGTCCTGCAGGCAGTAGAGCAGTGCCTAGCACCCACGCCTCGTTATAAACTACCATGACAACAATCTCCCCACCCCGCTCTGCTCAGCCCAACCACTCAAACACACACACACACACTGTTCCAGGACCTGCCTATGCCGAGGTGTTGGAGATGCTGACAGAACCTGGCTCTCACTCTATTAAATAATTACTCTTTTTTTGTTTTCTATCTGCTTGAAAACATCTGCTGCAGTGACATGACTAAACTGTCTGTTTTGATATCCCTGACTGATAACATATTCAATTAAAGCACTCAAAAGACATGCACGATTGACTCAGCCAAAATGCAATTAGTCATCTTTTTATTTCTCAGCTCGGTAGCTGCCAAAGGCTCCTGTCAACTCGTCCCTCTCCAACATGGTTGCATGATTTACTCTTTATGTAATAAAATACCGGCCAAATGACAGATGTTGGGTTAAGCCGATGTAATTAGCCAGTCCCTTGTTTATATCAGGGCCGGCCAACCTAACACCATTGTGGCCACTACTCTCTGGCAATTTGAAGGATGACAGTGGCTTTCCTCATGGGCTTTGGAATGTGTGTACGTGCGTGGGTGTCTCTGACACACAATGACCCTGTTAATTCTTCATAGTCAACACATTTTCCACTGTTTCTCCTTCCTGTTTTAAATGGGAGGAAATGGAGGTAACGACCCCTCTTGTTTTAAATGGGAGGAAATGGAGGTAACGACCTCTCTTGTTTTAAATGGGAGGAAATGGAGGTAACGACCCCTCTTGTTTTAAATGGGAGGAAATGGAGGTAACGACCCCTCTTGTTCTTCCACCAGGATGCTATTTGAGCTCCGGAGTCTCATCGGCAGAGGAAGACTGTGATTACACCTGTCTGCACCTCACCAGCTGCTTTCAGGAACCTTATCTCAGGCAGACAAACGTTGGTCGATCCCGTGTGTGTGTGTGTGTGTGTGTGTGTGTGTGTGAGTGAGAGAGAATTTCTCTATCTATCATCTCTGCTCCTCGCTCTCTCAAATGGGAATGGAGAGAGCGGAGAAAGGAGAGCATAATGAAATGGGTCGATGTTTGTGCGGCGGTGAGTCATTGTAGTCGCAAAGAGCAGCTTGACAAGGCCATGTGGCGGCAGCTGACATCATATTTTGGGCCAACTCCCCCAGGCTCTTCCTCTGCGTACAGCAGAGAGTCATTTTGTCGTCAGCACCAAGGTGTGGGATGGACTTTTTAGTTTGGACACTGAGATAGAACTAGTGACTAGTCAAACTACCGTGGCCCGGCTGACAGACTTTGTGTGGCACACTAAACGTTTAGAAGCTTTGAAGAGTATGCACTTATTCAAGAAGCGTGGGAAATGGGAACTCAACGTCTTCGCACACACATCCCTTAACTTGACACCCAGTGTAAAAAAGAAACATAGGGGAAGACTCTAACAAGATTAAATGCATAATGTCATACACTCTTGTTGGGATGGGATCACGAAACATAGATGAGCTCCTATTTGCATATGTGAGTGCAGAGAAGGATGAAAGCGCTAAACGATGTAGCCTTAACCTACCAGACACGCACCTACAGTGTGCAGCGCAGTACTCAGCCTTACTTAGTCCATCGCGCTGACCAGTCTTCTGCTCATATAAAGACCTTTTGAGATTGCACTTTGATGTGTCTGTGGTATATTCCATTTTGGGTCATTGGAAAGCATGAACCGAAGTTACAGAGGGAGAGGATCATGCTGCAGAGTGTCAATCCCCTTCTGTATCAGAGGAACCTTTAATATTGGAGTGGACATGGTTCACATAGTAGTCTGTCACTAGTCAGCTCAATGCATTGTGTTTATTTGGCAGTCATTGATTTGGCTCCAAGGCGTCCTTTCAGAGTTTTATTTTATTTTACCTTTATTTAACTAGGCAAGTCAGTTAAGAACAAACTCTTAAGAGTAATATACTAGTCATAATGTTTTTATGAAAGTGGTCAAGACTTCTGTTTTCGTAGAAGATGTAGGCCTATATGAAGGGGTTTGAACAATGTCCTGTCCACAGTTGAATCAGCGCTGACGTTAAGAGATGCAGAGCTGTTGAGAATTTCATGGCATTTCCATGCCTGGTGCTAAAAATGCCACTCATTCCCTCCATCTCATTGGCCTGTCCCTGCTATGGTGATGTCTACTGATTTATATTGTCACTTTGGTGTCGTCTACTGGCACAAATATCCTGCAATGAGAGTGAAATGGTAGACTAGCGATCTATGCCATACGAGAAATGTCTGAAGGCTGCATTTGATCTGTGATATCGCACCGTCACAGCGGAAAAATCTTTCCTCCCTGCAAATGGAGTTCCATAATGTGACATGACTTTTATCAGTAAACGCTGCATCTTTTATTTGCTTTGCAGACATCTTTGTCTTGAGTGGCCTGACTTTGCTTAAATAATGAACTCACTCACGTCATCTGTTTTCCCAGCAGGATATTAACCACCTGCCCTGGGGTACCACATTTAATGTGTCACTTGTGATTTAAACACACACACACACACAACCTCCTAAATATAACAGCTCTCGAAACAAGCCCTCCTCCAAAGAGCTCCACTGAATCCATATTACCGGATTGTGTAACAACGATGCTGACAAAACTCTTTTTATTAGTGTATTCATGTGAATAATGCCAACTATTGTCCTTTCATGTACTATTCATTCCCTTTTAAACTGTCATTGATTTTCCTCATTGATTTTCCTCTAAAAGCACAATTATATCTACAAAGTATTTTCAAATCATAAAAAGCCTATAATATTGTAAGCCCTGTAATGGTTATTGTGCTGGTATTATTATAACAGTCTTTGTGGTATGCCTACAGGAAATGGAGCAGCAGTTTGAGAGGGAGAGGCTCTCATTGGTGGAGCAGAAGAACCTTCTCAGACAACAACTGGACAGCCTGAGGGAGGAGCTCGCCGCCAAACTTGAACAAGCCAATCAGGAGGTCAGTCATGAGTCACTCTACCTATCAGATCTCTCCTCTTTCTCAATTCATTTTGACCATGTATTGTGGTCAGACACATAGAATTAGAATTACTGGTGCTAATTGGTGTTCTTTGAATTTTGATGCTTTCGATTCTCAGAAAACAAACCAGGTTTGAAAGGAAAATAACAGCAGGAATGTATGTCTTGGCTCATTTGAAGTGCAGTTTCCCAACTCTACTGAAGGGAATGTCTAGGAGTTCATTACAGCTGGTTAAGATATTAAGGCCTCTCTGAGCACTGAGAGACTTCTAGAGAACAGCTGCTGATGTGTAGAGTGTGTCTTGACTCATTTCAAGTGCAGATTCCCAATTGTAATTTATTACAAAAGGGAATATATTTGACTCTACTTTATTACAGCCGTTTTTAAAGCCTGTCTGGGTACTGTGGTGTATGATAGACTTCTAGCCTTTATTCTTGTTCTGTGCTGAGTGTGGGTCTGCTCTCCCTCCCTCCCTGTCCCTCCCCTGTGTGCAGGTGTTGCGCCTGCAGGAGCTGGTGAAGGAGGGTGAGCAGGGCATGGGTTCAGCAGAGGGACACATCTCCAACCTGAAGGAGGCCCAGGACAAACTAGTGGAGGAGTTGGACGCTACCAGGGCCAGACTGAGAGAGACCAGCAACCTGCTGACCGCCCTGCAGGTGATAGCACTGTTACAGCGCACACACACACACATACAGTGCCTTGCGAAAGTATTCGGCCCCCTTGAACTTTGCGACCTTTTGCCACATTTCAGGTTTCAAACATAAAGATATAAAACTGTATTTTTTTGTGACGAATCAACAACAAGTGGGACACAATCATGAAGTGGAACGACATTTATTGGATATTTCAAACTTTTTTAACAAATCAAAAACTGAAAAATTGGGCGTGCAAAATTATTCAGCCCCCTTAAGTTAATACTTTGTAGCGCCACCTTTTGCTGCGATAACAGCTGTAAGTCGCTTGGGGTATGTCTCTATCAGTTTTGCACATCAAGAGACTGACATTTTTTCCCATTCCTCCTTGCAAAACAGCTCGAGCTCAGTGAGGTTGGATGGAGAGCATTTGTGAACAGCAGTTTTCAGTTCTTTCCACAGATTCTCGATTGGATTCAGGTCTGGACTTTGACTTGGCCATTCTAACACCTGGATATGTTTATTTTTGAACCATTCCATTGTAGATTTTGCTTTATGTTTTGGATCATTGTCTTGTTGGAAGACAAATCTCCGTCCCAGTCTCAGGTCTTTTGCAGACTCCATCAGGTTTTCTTCCAGAATGGTCCTGTATTTGGCTCCATCCATCTTCCCATCAATTTTAACCATCTTCCCTGTCCCTGCTGAAGAAAAGCAGGCCCAAACCATGATGCTGCCACCACCATGTTTGACAGTGGGGATGGTGTGTTCAGCTGTGTTGCTTTTACGCCAAACATAACGTTTTGCATTGTTGCCAAAAAGTTCAATTTTGGTTTCATCTGACCAGAGCACCTTCTTCCACATGTTTGGTGTGTCTCCCAGGTGGCTTGTGGCAAACTTTAAACGACACTTTTTATGGATATCTTTAAGAAATGGCTTTCTTCTTGCCACTCTTCCATAAAGGCCAGATTTGGGCAATATACGACTGATTGTTGTCCTATGGACAGAGTCTCCCACCTCAGCTGTAGATCTCTGCAGTTCATCCAGAGTGATCATGGGCCTCTTGGCTGCATCTCTGATCAGTCTTCTCCTTGTATGAGCTGAAAGTTTAGAGGGACGGCCAGGTCTTGGTAGATTTGCAGTGGTCTGATACTCCTTCCATTTCAATATTATCGCTTGCACAGTGCTCCTTGGGATGTTTAAAGCTTGGGAAATCTTTTTGTATCCAAATCCGGCTTTAAACTTGTTCACAACAGTATCTCGGACCTGCCTGGTGTGTTCCTTGTTCTTCATGATGCTCTCTGCGCTTTTAACGGACCTCTGAGACTATCACAGTGCAGGTGCATTAATACGGAGACTTGATTACACACAGGTGGATTGTATTTATCATCATTAGTCATTTAGGTCAACATTGGATCATTCAGAGATCCTCACTGAACTTCTGGAGAGAGTTTGCTGCACTGAAAGTAAAGGGGCTGAATAATTTTGCACGCCCAATTTTTCAGTTTTTGATTTGTTAAAAAGTTTGAAATATCCAATAAATGTCGTTCCACTTCATGATTGTGTCCCACTTGTTGTTGATTCTTCACAAAAAAATACAGTTTTATATCTTTATGTTTGAAGCCTGAAATGTGGCAAAAGGTCGCAAAGTTCAAGGGGGCCGAATACTTTCGCAAGGCACTGTACATACACACAAACACACACACACAGGCAGGCACACGCAAACACACACAAATTGATTTTTTATGGGTCCTTGGTGGTATTTACCTCATCAGGGAGCCATTGGATTCTCCAACAGGCACCCTAATGATTTTCCTTCCTCATTCCCTCTTCTGACCAGGTATTTATTGATTGTATATTAAGCTTATTTATGGGGGTAATAAAGTTTATCTGTACTGAATAGCCTTGAGTCTATTCCCTTACTAAATCTTTCACGTCCACCCGCTTTGTCCCAGATTCCAATTCTTCATATGTCAAGCAGGCTTTCCAGCAGCTTTGTCCCAGATTCCAATTCTTCATATGCCAAGCAGGCTTTCCAGCAGTTTTGTCCCAGATTCCAATTCTTCATATGCCAAGCAGGCTTTCCAGCAGCTTTGTCCCAGATTCCAATTCTTCATATGCCAAGCAGGCTTTCCAGCAGCTTTGTCCCGGATTCCAATTCTTCATATGCCAAGCAGGCTTTCCAGCAGCTTTGTCCCAGATTCCAATTCTTCATATACTAAGCAGGCTTTCCAGCAGCTTTGTCCCAGATTCCAATTCTTCATATGCCGAGCAGGCTTTCCAGCAGCTTTGTCCCAGATTCCAATTCTTCATATACTAAGCAGGCTTTCCAGCAGCTTTGGGTTGACATACCTAATCAGGCTCAGATTGTACATTTTGTTCTCATCTTTAAAGAGCCCATGTGGCATTGGCACTTCATTATGCCATTGACCTTCTGAGGCTCCCCTCTCTCCTCTTCCCTCTCTCGCTCCCTCGCTCTGGTCCTGCGTAATGAAGCAGGCTGTGGTCTGAATGAATGTCAGGGGAAGTTTTGGAGCGGCATTGATGGTAGTAGGTCCAGGCTGTTTTTCCTCTCCTCTGACTGATCACACAGAGCACAGAGCACCCATGTTCACACAGGCCCCCAAGATCCTCATTGGTAGTAATGTGTGTTGACTCCTGTCCATACATGGTTAGATCTCATGCTCAATTGTGTTGTTTATCATGAGAGTTAATATCATTAACCCTTTCTCTCTTTATTCCTGTCTTTCTGTCTTTCTCCTTCCCCGTCTCAGGGAGAGATGGAGGCCCAGAAGAAGCAGCACGAGGCTAAAGTCATCACTATTAAAGAGGACGAGAAGCTCAAGATGGACAAGATGGCACTGGAACTGGAGCTCAAGTGGACCGAGACGTTAAGGTGTGTGTGGTGTGTGTGTGTGTGTGTGTGCGTACATGCATTTCTTGTTTTTGGGTCTGCCTTGGCCCTGGGGTTAATTTGGTTGAGATGTGCCAAGGATGGCGATGGAGAAGTTAAGTGAAAGAGTGAATCCAGCTTCATACTAATAATACCAGTCCAGGGCTGGTCTCTCCCCAGCAGGAGGTCCTTCTCTCCCTGGCTCAGAGGATTATGAATGGACGGCTTCATTTAAAAAGAGCCAGTGCTGCAACACAGATTATGACCACTGAAAAGGCCTGTGACCATTGGAATTATCTTTAGAGGGCTCAGCGTCCACACAGATCATTAGAGTAATAATAACACTAATAATGCTGTACTTGTAAGTACTGTAGCTAGCTAGGTCACACATTGAGTTTGTGTGCAAGTGAAAGAGGAGGAGATGATGATGATGTGAAATTATACTGCCCCAAAATATGGGCCTTCATTTTTCACAACATTTGTTCAGCCGCTGCCCTCGTCTACCTCTAAATGTGTTTTTCGTCTGAAGCAAAAGCGGTTGTTTACCAAGGGAATTGAGCCCGAGTGACAAGCCACTGCTTATGAATTTCAAGTGTAAAAACATTTTGTTGGCACAATAAAGGGCCATTTGAATCTCAATGTCGACCACAGCGCATCAGGGACATGTGAATCACGGTGTGAACAGAACTGCAGCTCAGAGATGTGACACTGGAGATGAGGAGGAGGAGGAGGAAGTTCATCCTAGCTCATCAGACAGTCCAATTAGTGTCTCTCTCCCTTGCTGGGGTCAATGTTAATACAGCATTAGGGATGCCTGATCACCAGGAAGGCTCTGCTACACATGGACTTCTACAATAACACCATCCAGATCAGCTCAAAGTTTTCTCCTGTCCTCCTCTTTATCTCGTGTACTGTAATTAGGTTTCATTTACCCTCCTCTCTCGCAATGTTCATATTTCACAGTTGCATTCCCCTTCAGCGCCTTTTCATTTTGTAATTTGTAAGTTATGCATTTTACATGCTCTTTAGTTCTGACAGCATTTAGGGTTTTTATTAAGTGAGATAGTAATTAAAACTAAATTGAAGACTGCTTTTTCTCTAGTAAAGCATAATGCAAAACACAACCCCCGGGGGTTCTGATTGTACTTCTGCCATGTCGAACTCGAGCCAACATGCCACTCAGGGAGAGCGAGAGAGAGAGAGGTAAAGGCAGAGGGAGAGATATTCCCATTTTCCTCCTCCCTCCTCTGTTCTAGGCCCTTCTCAGTAGGAGGAGGTGCTAAGGAGCACCTCTCTTTCATGTCCTGTGACGGACTGTCAGACACATCTCTCCACCTGCTGGTGATGTGGAGCGAGATACAGCAGCAGAAATACCCACATTTAAAACCTCCTCTCTCTGTTTACCTTATGTAATGGTGGGCTTGAACATGAACTGCATTAGCAAGAGGGACAATGCAGATGGGCGGCACCACCCGACCGCACCGCAGCGTCTATGACACACCTGCACACCTGCACAGAGAACACATGGAGAATACACACACACGTAGCGTCACAGACAGAAAATGATTGAACAGAGCTGGTCTGGCTCTGTGTATGTTCTGAGAGAGAGAGAGCCCTTTAAGGTCCACCATTCCAGACGGCTAGAATAGAACAGGGAGCTTCGCTACTGTGTTTCATTGCGGTGATGTCAGAACTGGGTATCATGAACATCCACAGTCAGTTTCTATCAATTGAGATTTACCTCAGTCAAATGAAAGCTTTGTGAGAGATGCAGTTATTGGCGTTGGTGTGCCCCAGATGTGGGGGGGATTCTTGAAAGTCAGGCTAATCCTTGTCCAGCAGGGAAACAACATTTTTATAGTTGAAAAAAAAATGGATTATTTGAGATTATATACATTTAGGGGAATTTTTATAGTAAAATATAAATGTGGAGAATTTTCTAAATACTTTCAATACTAGTAATTTCATGTCGCCTCTATGCCTGGAAATTCCCTTGTCCTGTCACGATCGTCGTAAGAAGCGGACCAAAGCGCAGTGTGGTGTGAATGCATCATTTTAATGGATGACGAAAACACAAAGTAAACTGAACAAAACAATAAATGAACAACGACCGTGAAGCTATATACCAAATGTGCTGACACAAGCAACTAACATAGACAATCACCCACAACCCACAATGACAAAACAGGCTGCCTAAATATGGTTCCCAATCAGAGATAACGACTAACACCTGCCTCTGATTGAGAACCATATCAGGCCAAACACAGAAACAGACAAACTAGACATCGAACATAGAATGCCCACTCAGATCACACCCTGACCAAACAAAACCTAAAAACATACAAAGCAAACTATGGTCAGGGCGTGACATGTCCAGAGCAAAGGATCCCAATTTCAAACTTTAAAAAAAAAAACTGCCAATGGTGGATATTAATTAGAGGTCGACCAATTATGATTTTTCAACGCCGATACCGATTATTGGAGGACCAAAAAAGCCAATAACGATTAATCGGCCATTTTTAAATATATATTTTTTTATAAATATATATTTGTAATAATGACAATTACAACAATACTGAATTAACACTTTTATTTTAACTTAATATAATACATCAATAAAATAAATGTAGTCTCAAATAAATAATGAAACATGTTTAAATAATGCAAAAACAAAGTGTTGGAGAAGAAAGTAAAAGTGCAATATGTGCCATGTAAAAAAGCTAACATGAAATCTGGTGGTTCCTTTTAACATGAGTCTTCAATATTCCCAGGTAAGAAGTTTTAGGTTGTAGTTAGTTATTATAGGACAATTTCTCTCCATAATATTTGTATTTCAAATACCTTTGACTATTGGATTTTCTAATAGGTACTTTAGTATTGCCAGCCTAATCTCGGGAGTTGATAGGCTTGAAGTCATAAACAGCTGCTGGCAAATGCAGTAAAGTGCTGTTTGAATGAATGCTTACGAGCCTGCTGCTGCCTACCACCGCTCAGTCAGACTGCTCTATCAAATCATAGACTTAATTATAATATAATAACACACAGAAATACGATCCTTAGGTTATTAATATGGTCAAATCCAGAAACGATCATTTTGAAAACCAAACGTTTATTATTTCAGTGAAATGCGGAACCGTTCCGTATTTTATCTAACGGGTGGCATCCATAAGTCTAAATATTGCTGTTACATTGCACAACCTTCAATGTTATGTCATAATTGCGTAAAATTCTGGCAAATTAGTTCGCAACGAGCCAGGCGGCCCAAACTGTTGCCTATACCCTGACTCTGCATGCAATGAACGCAAGAGAAGTGACACAATTTCCCTAGTTTAATATTGCCTGCTAACATGAATTTCTTTTAACTAAATATGCAGGTTTGAAAATATATACTTCTGTGTATTGATTTTAAGAAAGGCATTGATGTTTATGGTTAGGTACAGTGGAGGAAAAAAGTATTTAGTCAGCCACCAATTGTGCAAGTTCTCCCACTTAAAATGATGAGAGCGGCCTGTAATTTTCACCATAGGTACACTTCAACTAATCAATCCAGAAAATCACATTGTAGGATTTTTAATGAATTTATTTGCAAATTATGGTGGAAAATAAGTATTTGGTCAATAACAAAAGTTTATCTCAATACGTTGTTATATACCCTTTGTTGGCAATGACAGAGGTCAAACGTTTTCTGTAAGTCTTCACAAGGTTTTCACACACTGTTGCTGGTATTTTGGCCCATTCTTCCATGCCAACCAATGGTTTTCACAGCATTTCTCTGTTATTTTGAGATTAGCTAAAGCTGCAGTATGAGGGGAGAGATGGTCTACAATGCTGTTCAAATCAATATTTTATATTTTGATGTTTCTGAAGTGATATTTTGCTGAAAAGGCTAGCATGAGGGACAAGTAGCTATCCACAATAAGATGCGTTTTGACAAAAGTCACCCAACCTTGTAAGTTACCTAGGTATAATCAATCAATCAAATGTATTTATGACGCCCTTTTTACATCAGATGATGTCACAAAGTGCTTATACAGAAACCCAGTCTAAAACCCCAAACAGCAAGCAATGCAGATGTAGAAGCACTGTGGCTAGGAAAAATTCCTTAGAAAGGCAGGAACCTAGTGAAAAACCTAGAGAGGAACCAGGCTCTGAGGGGTGGCCAGTCCTTTTCTGACTGTGCCAAGTGGAGATTATAAGAGTACATGGCCATTAAGACAGATCAAACGTTCATAGATTACCAGCACCTCAGGAGTAAATGTCAGTTGGCTTTTCGTAGCTGAGCATTCAAAGGCCGAGACAGCAGGTGCAGTAGAGGGGGAGAGAGAGGGATGAAAACAGCCGGTCCGGGACAAGGTAGCATGTTCAGTGAACAGGTCAGTGTGTATAACTAACAGGTCATGGTGTATAACTAACTAGCTAGCAACTAACTAGTTCAATTTCTCTCACGATTATAAAGGATGATGATGCTGAATGAACATGGTAGCCTCGCCGCGAGCTCCTAGAAAACTTTGCAGGTTTCTACTTTTTCTAGTGTGTTCTCTCATTTTCTTGCTCTGTTTGTTTAATGCATTACTTCATACACCCAGGTAGAACTATTGGAATATGAATTGCTTGGTACTCACCATCCACCCGATCTTCCCGAATTCCCAGAGACAGCGGAAACAATGTTCTAGCCTCGTCAGTGAGGCACCGGGTAGCCTGGGAGTCCTACCGGATAGAAGAAAACAAAGACGCTGATGGAGAGGCAGACGTGGAGGGGTCTTAGTGCGATTGAGACGCCGGGCGACCCGTCCTCCATTACATTTTATACTACTCATTAGTGAATTAGCTTGACAAACTCAGAACGAGGATCTCCTTCCAGACGGACATCAGATTCTGCAACATACTTTTTCAGTTTTTCTGAGACTTGGCTTTCCTCCGACATTCAAATTGATTATATTCAACCAGTGAGTTTTACAGTTCATCGAGCAGATAGGAAGTGGGCTCTCTCTGTCTGGCAAGAACAAAGGTGGTGGTGTCTGTTTCATGACCAGTAACAAGTATTGCGATTGGCGCAATGTACAGGCACTTCAAAGGTTCTGCTCTCCAGACTTCGAATAGTTGGTCATCAAATGTCGCTCTTTTTATCTTCCCGAGAGAGTTCTCGGGGATTATCACCAATCGCCATTGCACTGGATACTACCCTCACTCACCTGGACAAAAGGAATGCATACTTTGAGGATGCTTTTTGACGGGCCGTCCCCAGGTGTTGAAGGTAGGCAGCAACACCTCCTCCTGTGGTCCTTAACACAGGGGCCCTACAAGGGTGCGTCCTCCGTCCCCTCCTGTACTCCTTGTATACCCAGAGATGCATGGCCGTACACAGTTCCAACTCAATTATACATTTCACTGACAACACGAGAGCAGTATGCCTGATTACCGACAATGACGAGGAGGTCTGCACTCTGACGACGTGGTGCCAGGTAAACAACCTCTCCCTCAACGTCAGCAAAACAAACGAGCTGATTGTGGACTTCAGGAGGAACCAGGCTGGGCATGCCCCCATCCTCGTCAACGGAGCTACCGTGGAGACGGTCAAAAACGTCCCTGTGAAACTGCACTACGCCACTGGATGGAGTCCATTTGTGACTGACTGCCTGTCATCTTTTTGGTGTTCAGAGTGAAAGCTTGGATCTCAATGGGAATTTCACACTGACGTAATTCCTCCATTCTCGCTATACCCTCCCATTCTCCTTCCTCTACATGCTCCACTGTCCTTCTTCCATTATCCCCTACTGCCTACACTCCTCCATCCTCTCTGTCTTCTCTACATTCTCACCACTTCTTCCTTCCCATCTCCTCTGCACACCAGGTGCTGAGTGCCCTCCTAGGTAATTAGCCAGATTGGGGATTCGGGGCTGGGTTATGAATATGAATGTGAGGCTCTTTACAATATAAAGGCCCTGAGAGCTGCGTGTCTGTGTTTTTCTGAAGCGATGAGGATCAACACATGTCCTTGCAGAAGTGTCAGCGGGCTAAACTGGTGTGATGCGTCATAGCACTCTCTCACCCTACCCTGATGCTCATCTGGTGTTAGGAGGGACAAAAACACTGGTGGCGTCCTGCCCTTAACAACGTCATTCTCTGATAAATAACGATTAACATGCAGTCCACACTCCTACTAAAAGGTATTTGCAGCGCCGTTAAACATGTGGGCATTGGATAGCACTGAGATGGTGAGGTGGGAGATGTCTGCATGACGCCGTGGGGAATTCTACACAGATGTACGCTCTGCTCTGTTCCCAAGGATGTGGACTCGGAACACCTCCAGAGCTCCGACAGCCAGCGGCGTGCTGGAAATGTTCAGCAAATACAGGACATAATGTTGAGCTGTTAAAACTTCATAAGGCTAGGGGCCCCGCTAGCGGGACAACTTCCGGTGAAACTGGAGGGCGCACAATTCAAATAAATACTAATTAAAATTATGGATATTAAACATTTAGGAACATACAAGTGTCTTATATCATTTTTAAGCTTAAATTCTTGTTAATCTAACCGCACTGTCTGATTTACAATAGGCTTTACAGCGAAAGCATGCCATGCGATTGTTTGAGGACGGCTATCCACATCAAAATATTATTCCACAAGCACAGGTTTCATAAATTCACAAATAGCGATTTAAATATTCACTTACTTTTTGAAAATCTTCCTCTGATTTGTCTTCCAAAGGGTCCCAGCTACAACTTGTAGTGTCGTTTTGTTAGATGAAAATCCGTCCTTATATCCCAAAAAGTCTGTTTAGTTGGCGCCATCGATTTGAGTAATCCACTCCGTTCAACATGTAGAGAAAGGAATCTAAAAAGCTACCGCTAAATTTTGTTAAAACAACTCAAAATACGTTTCTATTTAATCCTCAGATACCCTAAATGTAATTAAACTATAATATTTCATACGGAAAGAATATGTTCAATAGGAAAATAATATTAGCAGGTGCGCGTCCTCTTCGTCGCGTGCGCGTAAGACTGATTTCCAAGTCTGTATCCCAATACTAAAACTCAGAATTCTAACTTGTTTGGGAAGAAACAAGCCTGAAACCTTGAACAAAGATTACTGACATCCAGTAGAAGCCACAGGTATTGCATACTGGGAGCTAGATTGAATTATTTCCCTATACGTTCCAATGGTACCAATTATATGCATATCCTGGCTTCAGGGCCTGAGCAACCGGCAGTTTACTTTGGGCACGTCAGTCAGGCGGAAATGGAGTAAAATAGACCCTGTCCTGAAGTTAACCTCCTAGAGACCCTCTGTGTCCCAGGCGCATGCATTAACATCTTCGCTGTTAGTCGGCCCCCCGTCTCTCTCCTCTCTATTGTTCACTGTTAGTCGGCCCCCCTTCTCTCCTCTCTAATATTCACTGTTATTCGGCCCCCGTCTCTCTCCTCTCTAATGTTCACTGTTAGTCGGCCCCCCGTCTCTCCTCTCTAATGTTCGCTGTTATTCGGCCCCCGTCTCTCTCCTCTCTAATGTTCACTGTTAGTCGGCCCCCCTTCTCTCCTCTCTAATATTCACTGTTAGTCGGCCCCCCGTCTCTCCTCTCTAATGTTCACTGTTAGTCGGCCCCCGTCTCTCTCCTCTCTAATGTTCACTGTTAGTCGGCCCCCCCGTCTCTCTCCTCTCTAATGTTCACCGTTAGTCGGCCCCCCTTCTCTCCTCTCTAATATTCACTGTTATTCGGCCCCCGTCTCTCTCCTCTCTAATGTTCACTGTTAGTCGGCCCCCCGTCTCTCCTCTCTAATGTTCACTGTTAGTCGGCCCCCCTCTCTCTTCTATCTAATGTTCACTGTTAGCTGGCCCCCCTCTCTCTTCTATCTAATGTTCACTGTTAGCTGGCCCCCGTCTCTCTCCTCTCTAATGTTCACTGTTAGTCGGCCCCCCGTCTCTCCTCTCTAATGTTCACTGTTAATCGGCCCCCGTCTCTCTCCTCTCTAATGTTCACTGTTAGTCGGCCCCCCTTCTCTCCTCTCTAATATTCACTGTTATTCGGCCCCCGTCTCTCTCCTCTCTAATGTTCACTGTTAGTCGGCCCCCCGTCTCTCCTCTCTAATGTTCACTGTTAGTCGGCCCCCATCTCTCTCCTCTCTAATGTTCACTGTTAGTCGCCCCCCCCGTCTCTCTCCTCTCTAATGTTCACTGTTATTCGGCTCCCATCTCTCTCCTCTCTAATGCTCACTGTTAGCTGGCCCCCCCTCTCTCTTCTATCTAATGTTCACTGTTAGTCGGCCCCCCGTCTCTCTTCTATCTAATGTTCACTGTTAGTCTGCCCCCGTATCTCTTCTATCTAATGTTCACTGTTAGTCGACCCCCGTCTCTCTCCTCTCTAATGTTCACTGTTAGTCGGCCCCCGTCTCTCTCCTCTCTAATGTTCGCTGTTATTCGGCCCCCGTCTCTCTCCTCTCTAATGTTCGCTGTTAGTCGGCCTCCGTCTCTCTCCTCTCTAATGTTCACTGTTAGTCAGCCCCCTGTCTCTCTCCTCTCTAATGTTCACTGTTAGTTGGCACCCATCTCTCTCCTCTCTAATGTTCACTGTTATTCGGCCCCCGTCTCTGTCCTCTCTAATGTTCACTGTTATTCGGCCCCCGTCTCTCTCCTCTCTAATGTTCACTGTTATTCGGCCCCCGTCTCTCTTCTCTCTAATGTTCACTGTTAGTCGGCCCCCGTCTCTCTCCTCTCTAATGTTCACTGTTAGTCACCCCTCCGTCTCTCTTCTATCTAATGTTCACTGTAAGTCGGCCCCCGTCTCTCTCCTCTCTAATGTTCACTGTTAGTCGGCCCCCGTCTCTCTCTCCTCTCTAATGTTCACTGTTAGTTGGCCCCCGTCTCTCTTCTATCTAATGTTCACTGTTAGCTGGCCCCCCTCTCTCTTCTATCTAATGTTCACTGTTATTCAGCCCCCCTCTCTCTTCTATCTAATGTTCACTGTTAGCTGGCCCCCCTCTCTCTCCTCTCTAATGTTCACTGTTAGTCGGCCCCCGTCTCTCTCCTCTCTAATGTTCACTGTTAGTCGGCCCCCCCGTCTCTCTCCTCTCTAATGTTCACTGTTAATCGGCCCCCCGTCTCTCTTCTCTCTAATGTTCGCTGTTATTCGGCCCCCGTCTCTGTCCGCTCTAATGTTCGCTGTTATTCGGCCCCCGTCTCTCTCCTCTCTAATGTTCACTGTTATTCGGCCCCCGTCTCTCTTCTCTCTAATGTTCACTGTTAGTCACCCCTCCGTCTCTCTTCTATCTAATGTTCACTGTAAGTCGGCCCCCGTCTCTCTCCTCTCTAATGTTCACTGTTAGTCGGCCCCCGTCTCTCTCCTCTCTAATGTTCACTGTTAGTCGGCCCCCCGTCTCTCTCTCCTCTCTAATGTTCACTGTTAGTTGGCCCCCGTCTCTCTTCTATCTAATGTTCACTGTTAGCAGGCCCCCCTCTCTCTTCTATCTAATGTTCACTGTTATTCGGCCCCCCTCTCTCTTCTATCTAATGTTCACTGTTAGCTGGCCCCCCTCTCTCTTCTATCTAATGTTCACTGTTAGTCGGCCCCCCGTCTCTCCTCTCTAATGTTCACTGTTAGTCGGCCCCCGTCTCTCTCCTCTCTAATGTTCACTGTTAGTCGGCCCCCCCGTCTCTCTCCTCTCTAATGTTCACTGTTAGTCGGCCCCCCGTCTCTCTTCTCTCTAATGTTCACTGTTAGTCGGCCCCCGTCTCTCTCCTCTCTAATGTTCACTGTTAGTCGGCCCCCCTCTCTCTTCAATCTACTGTTCACTGTTTGTCGACCCCCCTCTCTCTTCTATGTTCACTGTTAGTCGGCCCCCCCGTCTCTCTCCTCTCTAATGTTCACTGTTATTCGGCTCCCGTCTCTCTCCTCTCTAATGTTCACTGTTAGTCGGCCCCCCGTCTCTTCTCTCTAATGTTCACTGTTAGTCGGCCCCCGTCTCTCTCCTCTCTAATGTTCACTGTTAGTCACCCCCCCCGTCTCTCTTCTATCTAATGTTCACTGTAAGTCGGCCCCCGTCTCTCTTCTATCTAATGTTCACTGTTAGCTGGCCCCCCTCTCTCTTCTATCTAATGTTCACTGTTAGTCGGCCCCCCTCTCTCTTCTATCTAATGTTCACTGTTAGCTGGCCCCCCTCTCTCTTCTATCTAATGTTCACTGTTAGTCGGCCCCCCCCTCTCTCTTCTATCTAATGTTCACTGTTAGTCGGCCCCCGTCTCTCTTCTATCTAATGTTCACTGTTAGTCGACCCCCGTCTCTCTCCTCTCTAATGTTCACTGTTAGTTGGCACCCGTCTCTCTCCTCTCTAATGTTCACTGTTATTCGGCCCCCGTCTCTCTCCTCTCTAATGTTCACTGTTATTCAGCCCCCGTCTCTCTTCTATCTAATGTTCACTGTTAGTCGTCCCCCCTCTCTCTTCTATCTGATGTTCACTGTTAGCTGGCCCCCCTCTCTCTTCTATCTAATGTTCACTGTTAGTCGGCCCCCCTCTCTCTTCTATCTAATGTTCACTGTTAGTCGGCCCCCGTCTCTCTTCTATCTAATGTTCACTGTTAGTCGACCCCCGTCTCTCTCCTCTCTAATGTTCACTGTTAGTTGGCACCCGTCTCTCTCCTCTCTAATGTTCACTGTTATTCGGCCCCCGTCTCTCTCCTCTCTAATGTTCACTGTTAGTCGGCCCCCGTCTCTCTCCTCTCTAATGTTCTCTGTTAGTCGGCCCCTGTCTCCGTCCTCTCTAATGTTCACTGTTATTCGGCCCCCGTCTCTCTCCTCTCTAATGTTCACTGTTATCCGGCCCCCGTCTCTCTTCTCTCTAATGTTCACTGTTAGTCGGCCCCCGTCTCTCTTCTATCTAATGTTCACTGTTAGTCGGCCCCCGTCTCTCTTCTCTCTAATGTTCACTGTTAGTCGGCCCCCCTCTCTCTTCTATCTAATGTTCACTGATAGTCGACCCCCCTCTCTCTTCTATCTAATGTTCACTGTTATTCGGCCCCCGTCTCTCTCCTCTCTAATGTTCACTGTTATTCGGCCCCCGTCTCTCTCCTCTCTAATGTTCACTGTTAGTCGGCCCCCGTCTCTCTTCTATCTAATGTTCACTGTTAGTCGGCCCCCCCGTCTTTCTCCTCTCTAATGTTCACTGTTAGTCGGCCCCCGTCTCTCTTCTATCTAATGTTCACTGTTAGTCGGCCCCCGTCTCTCTTCTCTCTAATGTTCACTGTTAGTCGGCCCCCGTCTCTCTCCTCTCTAATGTTCACTGTTAGTCGGCCCCCGTCTCTCTTCTATCTAATGTTCACTGTTAGTCGGCCCCCCGTCTCTCTTCTCTGTAATGTTCACTGTTAGTCGGCCCCCCGTCTCTCTTCTCTCTAATGTTCACTGTTAGTCGGCCCCTGTCTCTCTTCTATCTAATGTTCACTGTTAGTCGGCCCCCCTTCTCTCTTCTCTGTAATGTTCACTGTTAGTCGGCCCCTGTCTCTCTTCTATCTAATGTTCACTGTTAGTCGGCCCCCGTCTCTCCTCTCTCTAATGTTCACTGTTAGTCGGCCCCCCTTCTCTCTTCTCTGTAATGTTCACTGTTAGTCGGCCCCCCGTCTCTCTTCTCTCTAATGTTCACTGTTAGTCGGCCCCCCGTCTCTCTTCTCTGTAATGTTCACTGTTAGTCGGCCCCCCGTCTCTCTTCTCTCTAATGTTCACTGTTAGTCGGCCCCCCGTCTCTCTTCTCTGTAATGTTCACTGTTAGTCGGCCCCCCGTCTCTCTTCTCTATAATGTTCACTGTTAGTCGGCCCCCGTCTCTCTTCTCTCTAATGTTCACTGTTAGTCGGCCCCCCGTCTCTCTTCTCTGTAATGTTCACTGTTAGTCGGCCCCCCGTCTCTCTTCTCTCTAATGTTCACTGTTAGTCGGCCCCTGTCTCTCTTCTATCTAATGTTCACTGTTAGTCGGCCCCCCTTCTCTCTTCTCTGTAATGTTCACTGTTAGTCGGCCCCTGTCTCTCTTCTATCTAATGTTCACTGTTAGTCGGCCCCCGTCTCTCTTCTCTCTAATGTTCACTGTTAGTCGGCCCCCCTTCTCTCTTCTCTGTAATGTTCACTGTTAGTCGGCCCCCCGTCTCTCTCCTCTCTAATGTTCACTGTTAGTCGGCCCCTGTCTCTCTTCTGTCTAATGTTCACTGTTAGTCGGCCCCCGTCTCTCTTCTCTCTAATGTTCACTGTTAGTCGGCACCCCGTCTCTCTTCTCTGTAATGTTCACTGTTAGTCGGCCCCCCGTCTCTCTTCTCTCTAATGTTCACTGTTAGTCGGCCCCCCGTCTCTCTTCTATCTAATGTTCACTGTTAGTCGGCCCCCGTCTCTCTTCTCTCTAATGTTCACTGTTAGTCGGCCCCCGTCTCTCTTCTCTCTAATGTTCACTGTTAGTCGGCCCCCCTCTCTCTTCTATCTAATGTTCACTGTTAGTCGACCCCCCTCTCTCTTCTATCTAATGTTCACTGTTATTCGGCCCCCGTCTCTCTCCTCTCTAATGTTCACTGTTATTCGGGCCACCCGTCTCTCTCCTCTCTAATGTTCACTGTTAGTCGGCCCCCGTCTCTCTTCTATCTAATGTTCACTGTTAGTCGGCCCCCCGTCTCTCTCCTCTCTAATGTTCACTGTTAGTCGGCCCCCGTCTCTCTTCTATCTAATGTTCACTGTTAGTCGGCCCCCGTCTCTCTTCTCTCTAATGTTCACTGTTAGTCGGCCCCCGTCTCTCTCCTCTCTAATGTTCACTGTTAGTCGGCCCCCGTCTCTCTTCTATCTAATGTTCACTGTTAGTCGGCCCCCGTCTCTCTTCTCTCTAATGTTCACTGTTAGTCGGCCCCTGTCTCTCTTCTATCTAATGTTCACTGTTAGTCGGCCCCCGTCTCTCTTCTCTCTAATGTTCACTGTTAGTCGGCCCCCCGTCTCTCTTCTCTGTAATGTTCACTGTTAGTCGGCCCCCCGTCTCTCTTCTCTCTAATGTTCACTGTTAGTCGGCCCCTGTCTCTCTTCTATCTAATGTTCACTGTTAGTCGGCCCCCCTTCTCTCTTCTCTGTAATGTTCACTGTTAGTCGGCCCCTGTCTCTCTTCTATCTAATGTTCACTGTTAGTCGGCCCCCGTCTCTCTTCTCTCTAATGTTCACTGTTAGTCGGCCCCCCTTCTCTCTTCTCTGTAATGTTCACTGTTAGTCGGCCCCTGTCTCTCTTCTGTCTAATGTTCACTGTTAGTCGGCCCCCGTCTCTCTTCTCTCTAATGTTCACTGTTAGTCGGCCCCCCGTCTCTCTTCTCTGTAATGTTCACTGTTAGTCGGCCCCCCGTCTCTCTTCTCTCTAATGTTCACTGTTAGTCGGCCCCCCGTCTCTCTTCTATCTAATGTTCACTGTTAGTCGGCCCCCGTCTCTCTTCTCTCTAATGTTCACTGTTAGTCGGCCCCCCGTCTCTCTTCTATCTAATGTTCACTGTTAGTCGGCCCCCGTCTCTCTCCTCTCTAATGTTCACTGTTAGTCGGCCCCCCGTCTCTCTTCTCTCTAATGTTCACTGTTAGTCGGCCCCCCGTCTCTCTTCTATCTAATGTTCACTGTTAGTCGGCCCCCGTCTCTCTTCTATCTAATGTTCACTGTTAGTCGGCCCCCCGTCTCTCTTCTATCTAATGTTCACTGTTAGTCGGCCCCCGTCTCTCTTCTATCTAATGTTCACTGTTAGTCGGCCCCTGTCTCTCTTCTATCTAATGTTCACTGTTAGTCGGCCCCTGTCTCTCTTCTCTCTAATGTTCACTGTTAGTCGGCCCCCCTTCTCTCTTCTCTGTAATGTTCACTGTTAGTCGGCCCCCCGTCTCTCTCCTCTCTAATGTTCACTGTTAGTCGGCCCCCCGTCTCTCTCCTCTCTAATGTTCACTGTTAGTCGGCCCCTGTCTCCGTCCTCTCTAATGTTCACTGTACGCCAGTGTGCTCTGGAGATGAGTGCAAATGGATTATGTTTATTAAATATGCACGTAGTGGCAGATTTTTCTCTATTTTCTTTTTGCTGCTAACAAATGTCTTGGCTGTGCTGCGTCGCTCATTCCAATGAGAAGTGGAGTTTGAAAGGGTCTTAAAACATGCCACAGATTAAATATTTATAGAGGGGGCTTTTCAAGCATGTGCTCTTGCACGCATGACTAGCATGATGTTCCCCGGAATACGTCGACCTCACGTTACTGTGAACAGACCGCTGTTCTATATGATTTGCAGCAGCTTCACTTTTTATGGAATACATTACTACTGTATTACTACTCCATTAAGTTATTTCCAGAAGGTTTTGCTTTCCGAGTCAAACTGACATTATTTTTGATCTGCTGAGCCCTGGATAGTCATCATTATCTTGTGTTTATTTAATTTAATGGAAAGTGTGTGTGTGCGTGTGTGTGTGTCCACAGACAGGAGTGTAAGAAGCTGCGTGAGGAGCTAAGGGAGGATCATGAGGATGACAAGAGGGCAGCCCTCATCCAGCTGGCCCAGAACAAGGAGCAGGAGCTGGGCAGTGCCCGCGAGAGCTGGCAGAGGAAGGTGGAGGACCTACTGGAGCAGGTAAGAGACAGTCCACCCTCACCCTGCTGCACCAACTGGGTGTTGTGATATACACACTGGGCTGGGCTCCTGGTTAACTGGACAGTAAGAGGACTCTATCATTTCTACATCTGTCCACTATTATCATCAGTGCTAAGGTTTGGCTGAGATTTCTATAGGGATTTAATATACCTTAAGGTCAATAACATAGGTCGTAAATGTTCACCACTTAACCCATTATATCATGAAACGTCCATTTGGAAGTGTTTGTCATACAATATTAAATCATCCACTTTCTTAATGTCCATGAATAGGCGCGTGGAGAGTGCTCAGGGCCTCGCCCTATGCAGGTAGCCATCACAATGAAAGACTGCTGAGGAACCTGTTCTGTTACCTTAGCTGTAACTCCCACTGCAGTTATAGCCTGCACTGTCACTGACACAAAAGAGGAGAGACTGTAGTGTATGAAGACACAACATGGTGAGTTTGAGGTTGTCATTTGAACTCCCTCTATTGGATATCTATTCAAATGATTGCATTTTAAATCTCCCCAAACTGGCACTGGCAGCCCTGTGAAGGGGACTGAATGGACCAAATATAATTCAAACTGAAACGTTTAAAGTACTTGAACTTGCTAATTGCATTAATATTCTACTTTCCCCTCTTTATTTCCCCGTCACTGTGCTGTATTTACAAACAAATACCAGTATATTTAACTGGTGTGAGTGGCTTGCATGATGCTGCTATGTGTACTCGCTCTGGCTTGCACTAAAGATGCTGGTTTCACTTCAGAGCGTCCATTTTCCTTTACGCAGGTCAGGGTTTATTGTGGGCAACACTTGCAGTGTTGTGTTTTTTCAGGATGGATAGAGTATTTTACCTGGGCTATATACCTATATACCTGGGCTATTTACCTGGGCTATATTTCGGTTTGAAATCTCTGTTCTTTCTGAATGTACCGAAGTATGTTTGGCTTCTCTCTTCACTCCTTGTCTCGAAACAGAGAGAGTTGTTGTAGAACCACTGTGACTGGTTGCTACAGCAGTGAAGCAACGCCATCCAGTTCACAGGCAACACGCATGAAACACTCATGACCTGAGTCTGCCCTCTTCTGAGCATGTATATTCTGTATATGCTCTGGAACTGATTCCTGGTGCACTTCCCACTGGACTGTTTTCATCTTCCTGACCCTGTGAAAGGTGTGTATTTCTGTTATTTTGACGAGACAGAATTACAGCCTCTCTGAGTGGCATGTGATTTACTATACCTCCTACTCGGCTCTCTCTGCTGTGCCATAATAACTACAGTGCCTTCAGAAAGTATTCACACTCTGTTACTTTTTCCATATTGTGTTGTGTTACAGCCTGAATTTTAATCCATTTAAAATTGATTAAATATGTATATATTTTTCCCCCACTGGCCTACACACAATACCCCATAATGTCAAAGTTGAATTATGTTTTTTGATGTTTTTACAAATTAATAAAAAATCTAAACCTGAAGTGTCTTGAGTTAATAAGTATTTATCCCCTTTGTTATGGCAAGCCTAACTATGTTTAGGAGTAAAAATGTGCTTAACAAGTCTCACTCTGTGTGCAATAATAGTGTTTAACATGATTTTGAATGAGTACCTCATCTCCGTATCCCGCACATACAATTATCTATAAGTTCCCTCAGTCGAGCAGAGAATTTCGAACACAGATTCAACCACAAAGACCAGAGAGGTTTTCCAATGCCTCCAAAGAAGGGTACCTATTGGTAAATGGGTAAAAAAAAAAAATTTTTTAAAAAGCAGACATTGAATATCCATTTGAGCAAGCTATTAATTACACTTTGGATTCTGTATCAATACACCATGTCACTACAAAGATACAGGTGCCCTTCCTACCTCAGTTGCCGGGGAGAAAGGAAACCGCTCAGGGATTTCACCATGAGGCCAATGGTAAATTTAAAACAGTTACAGAGATTATAGGAGAACTGAGGATGGATCAGCAACATTGTAGTTTGTTACTCCACAATACTAACCTTATTGACAGAGTGAAAAGAAGGAAGCCTGTACAGAATAAAAATAATCCAAAACATGCAACCTGTTTGCAATAAGGCACTAAAGTAAAACTGCCAAAAATGAGGCAAAGAAATTAACTTTATGTCCTGAATTCAAAGCTTATGTTTTGGGCAAATCCAGCAGAACACATCATTGATTACCACTGATTATTTACAAGCATGGTGGTGGCTGCATCATGTTATGGGTATGCTTGTAATCAGCAAGGATTAGGGAGGGGTTTTTTTTATTATAAAAAGAAACGGAATAGAGCTAAGCACAGGCAAAATCGTATAGGAAAACTTGGGTTCACTCTTGGCATTCCAGGTGAAGCTGGTTGAGAGAATGCCAAGAGTGTGCAAAGCTGTCATCAAGTCTCCGGCTTGATGCTGTTTGCGCTCAGGTCCCAATGGAAGGCATAAAGTAACCTCTTATCCCTCTTCACAAGGAGTTGTGATTTTATCAGGGATGACGAGGGGTGCCATTTAGATAGCAGTCAAACATTTTGCCCAGCAGGAGATTACTTTGATAATGACTCTGGGCACACCAGTGAGTGAGCATTACAGCCTTACAGGCGCTGTATGTCACCTCTTGTTCACTCCAAGGCAGTGTGGGTATTGATTCTATGGGAGGTGTGAATGTCTTCTGTCAATGGCCCGACTTTGCACTGTCAACAGCAACCCACGGCTTGATCACCACTAAAACCCACTAGTCCCTCTCTGACATGAACCCACAGACACGTCCACTGACTCCACTTAGATCACTGCAGCCTGTCTGCCACATGCCCACCGTATCACTGTGTCCTCTGCTGCCCAGAGACAAACTAAATACACTCACTGCATTATAACAGTTTGTCTTTGATCTGCCTCTGGCTTGATAATGTACTATGCACTTCGTACTGTTTGTTGTCCAAATGTTTCATTACGCAGATGCTGGAAATCAATGCATGTGGGGAGAAGGAGGGCATTCAGACAGAGATTCCATTCTCAAAGGCTTTGCTCCAGATTCTTCCTGGTAGCTAGCAGCAGAGTCAGGGTGACTTATGGAGGTGTCACCACCGTGGTTCTCTTCTTCCCATAAACTCCTCTCCTGCTCTGGGCCCAGTCAGTCTCATTATTCACAGTAATAATACTAAGTACTAATGAAGCCATGGCTGATTCATGTGGGATGACTGAGCTGTCATGTTGATCACACGTACAATACAGTACTGATTGGACGTCACCAAAGGTTGCAAAGCAGCCAAAGTTGCTCCAGGCCTACCATTTTGAAAGAACGATTTTGAGGGCGTAATGGAAAATGTCATTTTGTTGCACCCTTTAACAAAAATGTAATGTTGTGTTGCTTCAGGTCATAACTGCCGGTAAAAATGTATATCTGTTTTTGTTGTTAACAAAATAGGCATATGTTAAGGAAGTTTACAGACAAACAGCTATCTGTAAGAGAAATACTAATAACACACAGACAATCTGATCTAAAATCTGTTCTTCTCTATTCCCTCTCTTTCTCTCTCTCCCATCACTTTATCTCTCTCTCGTCCTTCTCTCTCTCGCTCTCTCTCCCTTTACTTCCCTCCCCCTCATCAGATCTCGTTGCTGAAGCAGAGTCTGGAGATGCAGTTGTCTCAGTCGCAGACCTCCCTGCAGCAGCTCCAGGCCCAGTTCAGCCAGGAGCGGGAGCACTTGAGCCAGCAGCTCCAGGAGCTGCAGCTGGAACACCAGCGCAGGGAGCACAGCCTACAGGAGGCCCACTGCTGCGCCATGCAGGACCTGGAGGAGACCCGCCAGCACGACCTCAAGGTGAGGCCCCTACCGGTCTGTCTACAAAGTCTCCGGTCATAGTAAATGTCCTGACCATCAGACCAACCCGATCACCACCAAGCCCAACCCCTTTTGTCTACTGGGGGATCTAGCCATGACATTCCCTCTGTCCCTGTGACATCACTACCTCTTATCTGTATAATTTGTACTTTATGCCCATTGACATGCACATTGCGACTCTGCTCTACAGGGTGCCCAACCCTCTTCCCTTTTACATATGAACTCTTTCAGCTTACAAGTGGTTAGAATCACTGCCAGTGTGAAGGCTCCCATCTGGTGGCTTTAGAGCACTAGATTAGAAATGAGGCATTATGGGCCAGTATAGGCTCTGATGTGTCAGTAAGACTGGATATCAGTCAGGTACACAGAATGAGGAGAGACGGTGAAGATTTACTGGTGACGTGGCCAGATGAAGTTTTACAACAGTGAGTCCATCAACATTACCAGAGACGTGAAGGGGTTGACTCCTGAGCGGATCAGTGATTTGGACCTGACCCTGATTGCTGTCTGGGACACACACTATTTTTCAATTCTTCACCCTTCAAAACGAAAAGGCTACATCAGCATAGTATTTGATGGAATTACGATGCAACACATCTAATATTGTCCCAGGGTTTTAAATATGAGTAATGTGGTGCAGTAATGTAATATTATGGGAATGTTTTGGGAATCTGGCGTGGCATCTGTGTAATAGTAATTCAGATGGTGATGAGTTTGTTGTCAGCACAGCCGGGGGAAATACACTTGGGTCCATAAGCCAGTAACTTCATGCTCAGTTCCAACTCTTTAAAAATCAGCCCTCTGCTCATAGAGCTCTTTATAGGACATGAGAGTTATGTAGCAAGATGGAGCTATATCGATCAGCACGGGTCATGAATGTGGGTTCAT
Organism: Oncorhynchus mykiss; assembly: GCF_057628025.1. Lineage (NCBI taxonomy): Eukaryota > Metazoa > Chordata > Actinopteri > Salmoniformes > Salmonidae > Oncorhynchus > Oncorhynchus mykiss. The sequence goes on from NC_143029.1 coordinate 21,677,120, forward strand.
GCTTGAAAGGCAGATTGTCAGTCAGGCTCATGCATGGGTTAACTGTGTAGGTCTTTGTCAGGAAGACGATTGGATCTGTTCATTTATTCACTGGTGTTTACTAAGTAAATGCATCTGGGTGCAGGGTTCACTGTGGCACAATCTCAGCTGGAGCAAGCTGCATTTCCTCCTCGCAAAACAATTAATACTGGATAGCCAAAGAGCGGGTACCATTTTGTGGCAGAACAGATATGCCCAGTTCTCCGTCTTTACATATAAGACTTACTGACTGTACCCTAAAACACTGACATTTCAGTACTGATCTGGGCATTTCATAATCATGGTTGAAGTATGAATCAGAACTTATTTATTAATCCAGAAAATACCCAATACGTGAAAATAGACTTCTGAAAAATATAACGACATTCACATTTTCAAACACGGAATCTTTTCTTTCCAAAGAAAAGGGAACAAATGGGTTTTTCTGCACTCAACAAGGCCGTTTTGAAATGCATTTAACCTTACTCAGAGGCTTCGTTTGAGATTCTAAAACCCTCGGTTGAAGTTTATGTTAAGGGGTCATGCAGGCGTTATGCAAAGCTGACACATTGTCCCTGAGCATTCTGTCTCACCTCTCCAGCCACAGATTGGATTAGAAGTATAAGACCTATGAGTCATCGGAGATTGAATGGGACGAAAAGTCTTTCCTGTCTGCTAATGAAAGAACATAGCTCACAAACCTCCCCTAGGAACACATTTATCTCAATAGCTGTTCTCTCTTAAAAAGACGCTAGGTTGACTCAAAGTTGTTTCTTATAACCTTTTGCGGGGATAAATGTATTTGGGTTTAGTTTGTTCTAGACATGTTTTATGAGGAGAAAGTCATTTAGAGTGTAGTAAAGCAAACAGAACTGTCTTGTTTGAGGCATTAGGGACAAATTCAGTTTCTCCTTGCCTGCAGGAGGAATACACATCCCCTGATTGTATCTATTTGCATCACAAACTCTGTTATACAATAACTAATAAAATGCTAATTTTAACATCCAATCTAGATCTCTACTTTTTCACAGTAAAACATTTCCTGTAAATCCCCTAGTTCTAGGTATGAACACACAATACGGTGTCTCTTGGGATTCTCGCAAACTATCGTTTTTTTCTCCGTTCAATTTTATTTTCAATTTGTGCACAGGCTGCAGACAGTATCAACTGCATGAATGAGACTGCGCACAGACCTAACAGACCCAGGGCTTTGGACCTGAGAGAAAATATATAGATCATTTACTAGCCTTGTCCCATACCATTGTCAACCAATACATGAACAAACACACTTAGGAATTAGCTAAAACACAAACACAAACACGGCCCAAGGACCACCAGCCTAACAATTACCATCTAGATACTACACTACATAGACTCTGACAAATAGGCATTGAAATAAGCCTTGTTACTGAGATACCAACATAGCCATTCCCTCTAACTCCCATGTTTCTACAGTACATGGTTTGATCTGGAACTTTGTTTGTGGTGATGGGAGACTTTAGCTTGTTATCTATTCTAAAAGGGCTGCTGTCGCTACGGGGTTCTTCCCCCACTGAGGTTAGGAACATTGCTTTCTACTGAACTCTCCCAGCAGTAGCCTATTAGAGGCCTTGCTGCCTAGCCACAGAATGTCCCCCCTGACGGCCATTAGAATGATACTGACATGACCTAACCTTTTACTTCTCCACAAGGACACTGTGCCGACACACACAGTGATGTGGCTCAACCACTAACTGTTGGATATAGTATTCAACAAACATAATTGCTAAGAACATCATGCCTCAGCTGATTTATTCTTGTTTACTTTGTAAGGCCTACCTATTTGATTTAATATTATACAAGTCATATGTTGATTGAAAGGCACTGTTATCTTTCCATTTCCATCTAAATCGTGTTTTATCCCTATCAATCTGGTGTTGTGGCCCCTGTCTCTCTGTCTCTCTCTACTCTCTCTACTCTCTTTCTTTGTCTCTTTCTTTGTCTACCCCCTCCCTTCCTCTCTCCCTCCCATGATTGGTGATTGTAGTGTGATATGAAAGGTGTATTCATGAGGTTTGACAAGTACCAGGTGTCTAGTGTTACTTTATGGAGCTGTGACCTTATCCTTGCCATGTTAACGGCTCTGTGTCTACTTAATTGAGTTTTGAGTGGCGTATTGTGTGCTGTTTTGCTTGCTGTTGCTGGAAAACCTTCCAAAAGCCCTAACAAGCTGCTGATGATATGCTTAAGTGCTAATTAATTGTAATATAATTCCATAGTGATCAGGAATAATGTTTAGAACATGCCACTGCCTGAGTACCTTTCAGCCTTTTTGTTACTGAACTACACTTAGTCCAACAGCAACATATAGGTTGAGTTGAACTGATGCTGTTGCAAGATTCTCCCAAACTGATCTTTCTCTTCACCATCTGAACTCTTCATATATGTTTCAGACTTTCCCTTCTAGCGATGAAAATAATGATTATTTTTTTTCATTAACCATTGCCAACATTATATACAATGATTTGTATGTCATTAGTTTGTCCTTGTCCTAACCTGTGTGTGTCCCTCCTGACCTCTGAACTCGCGTGTGCGTGTTTGTAGAAGCTGGAGCATCGTCTGCGGCAGCAGCACCACATAGAGCTCCAGTCTGTGAGAGAGGCTCACAGACACAGCATTGAGACGCTCAAACAGCAGTCAGAGCAGGAGCTGCAGACTCTACGCTTCGAGCTGGAGGACGAGGGCAAGGCCATGCTGGGTAAGAGCCATGCTGGGTTAGGGTCTGATGGGGGAATGGTTCTCCGGGTCTCTCCGGGTCTCACACTGGGTTAAGGGCCCAGCAGACGTTGGGGCCACATCGGAAGCCCTAACAACGAAGGCCATGTTGGGTAAGGACCTTGAGAGAGAGAAAGGCAATATGTAGTGAAGGACCATTCTAGGTAAATAGCAGACTTGGTTGTAGCCTTTAGAAAAAGCCATTGGAAGCTAGTCTTGCTAAACACAGCCTGACACTCCTCCCTTTAGGAATCAAGGCAACGCTGGATATTCCATCACATAGCTTATTAGAAGCAGGAGATGTACTGTGTGATGAATGTGTTTTAATTAGCTAGAGGCGAGCTCCCTAAGGACCCTGTCTGTCTCTCTATCTCTTTGGTTCCTAGCCTCTCTGCGCTCTGAGCTGAACCACCTCCATGCCTCGGCCATAGAACATCTACGGCAGACCCACCAACAGGAGACGGCTGCAGCTAAACTGGAGCTGGAGAACGCCCTGGAGAACAGCCGGACACAGGTCAGAGTCACCGGGACTTACTGGCATTCCACATATCACTTAGTTAACAGAGATAATGGAAACAATATGGATGGGCCAGCATTAGTTTGTACTACAGTATTATTGGATATTGGCCATGAACAACAGCATTGTAAAAAAATATGTTGGTATTGTAATCGCCTTTAACAGCAGGCAATTTTGTATAGTGGCTTAACGATGAGGTTAGACATTAGCTCAATGAATGAGGATAGATAATGATATTAAAAAAGGGAGAAATAGTAAAAAAAATCTAGATAATCCTTCTGTGCCTTTTATTGTGCAGACTGAAATGATTTAGCAAAAATGGCCATAGAAGAGAAATATCTCCCTTGGCAACAGCCCTTTTTTCTCTTCTCCACTCTGGCTTCTGTTGCTTGTATATTCACACATCTGAATAGCTGTGTGGCTTGTTGGATACAGCTTGAGCAAGAGTAATCAGTGGGTTGGAACCTGGGGTTCTGGCCTCCTAGAGAGAGAACAAGTGACGGCCTCCCTCGCTCCCACACACAGACAGACAAACACACACACTCCACAGAGAAAGGGTATTTTAAAATGCTCAATACATCCTCCATTTGCTCCCGATTCCTCGACTTTCTGCAACATATCTGGGTGCTTTATAACACTAACACATGCGCTATTCACAGAAACAAAGATCTTAACTATTGCCTATTGTACATAACCAATAGCTTTGCCACACCCAGATTACAGTATGTGCAGTTTAAAAGATGGTAATGCGCACGGGGGAAGGCTGATGTGTCTGTTAGAGAGCAGTAGGTTTACCTCCCATAATAACAGCACTCTGAGCCGGTCCAACTCCTGTCAACGGGCTCTTCATCTCAGGCATAAATCACTCTAATTAAGTCTAATGCCCTGGGTCCTCTCTCATCGCCATGGCAGAGCCAGATGTTCAGGACCAGGCACACAGCTGTTTCTGAGGGGACCTACTCCTACGCTAGTCAGCCTACAGCAAGGTTACAAGGCAAATACAAGTTCTACCTGCCAAATAAAAGAAGATACGAGCCAGGGTACCTACTGCAGTGCGAGCAGGTTCACTTTCCACAGTGGGGGCAATGCAAATAGTCTGGGTAGCCATTTGATTAGATATTCAGGAGTCTTATGGCTTTTAAGAAGCCTTTTGGACCTAGACTTGGTGCTCCAGTACCGCTTGCCCTGTGGTAGCGGAGAGAACTGTCTATGACTAGGGTGGCTGGAGTCTTTGACCATTTTTAGGGCCTTCCTCTGACACCGCCTGGTATAGAGGTCCTGGATGGCAGGATGCTTGGCCCCAGTGATGTACTGGGCCGTATGCACTACCCTCTGTAGTGCCTTGCGGTCAGAGGCCGAGCAGTTACCATACCTGGCGGTGATGCAACCAGTCAGGATGCTCTCGATGGTGCAACTGTATAAACTTTTGAAGATCTGAGGACCATTCCAAATCTTTTCAGTCTCCTGAGGGGGAATAGGTTTTGTCGTGCCTGCTTCACGACTGTCTTGGTGTGCTTGGACCATGTTAGTTTCTTGGCGATGTGGACACCAAGGAACTTGAAGCTCTCAACCAGGCTCCATTGCAGCCCCGTCAATGAGAATGGGGGGCGTGCTCGGTCCTCAATTTCCTGTAGTCCAAAATGATCTCCTTTGTCTTGATCACGCTGAAGGAGAGGTTGTTGTCCTGGCACCACACGGCCAGGTCTCACCACGAGGCTGTCTCGTCGTTGTCGGTGATAAGGCCGTTGTGTCATCGGCAAACTTAATAATGGTGTTGGAGTCGTGCCTGGCCATGCAGTGATTTGTGAACAAGGAATACAGGAGGGGACTGAGCACGCACCCCTGAGGGGCCCCGTATTGAGGATCAGCGTGGCGGATGTGTTGTTACCTGCCCTTACCACCTGGGGGGGTGGCCTGTCCAGGATCCAGTTGCAGAGGGAGGTGTTTAGTCCCAGGGTCCTTAGCTTAGTGATGAGCTTTGAGGGCACTATGGTGTTGAACATTGAGCTTTAGTCAATGAATAACATTCTCACATAGGTGTTCCTTTTGTCCAGGTGTGAAAGGGCAGTGTGGAGTACAATCGAGATTGCATCATCTGTGGATCTGTTGGGGCAGTATGCAAATTGGATCTAGGGTTTCTGGGATGATGATGTTGATGTGAGCCATGACCAGACTTTCAAAGCACTTCATGGCTACAGACGTGAGTGCTACGGGTCAGTAGACATTTAGGCAGGTTACCTTAATGTTATTGGGCACAGAGACTATGGTGGTCTGCTTGAAACATGTTTCTATTACAGACTCCGACAGGAATAGGTTGAATATGTCAGTGGAGACACTTGCCATTTGATCAGCGCATGCTCGGAGTACACGTCCTGGTAATCCGTCTGGCCCTGCGGTCTTGTGAATGTTGACCTGTTTAAAGGACTTACTCACATTGACTGCGGAGAGCATGATCACACAGTCATCTGGAACAGCTGATGCTCTCATGTACGTTTCAGTGTTATTTGCCTCGAAGTGAGCATAGAAGTAATTTAGCTCGTCTGGTAAGCTCGTGTCACTGGGCAGCTCGCGGCTGTGGTTCCTTTTGCCATCTGTAATAGTTTGCAAGCACTGCAACATCCGACGAGTGTCGGAGCTGGTGTAGTACGATTCAATCTTAGTCCTGTATTCATGCTTTGCCTGTTTGATGGTTCGTCGGAGGGCATATTGGATTTCTTATAATCTCCCGGGTAAGAATGCCACTCCTTGACAGTGGCAGTCGGACAGCAGACCCTCCGATTTGACACACTGAACTCTATCAGAGAAGTAGTTGGTGAACCAGACGAGGCAATCATTTGAGAAACCAAGGCTGTCGAGTCTGCCGATGAGGATGTGGTGATTGACAGAGTCGAAAGCCTTGGCCAGATCAATGAATACGGCTGCACAGTAATGTTTCTTATCGATGGCGGTTAAGATATCGTTTAGGACCATGAGCGTGGCTGAGGTGCACCCATGACCAGCTCTGAAACCAGATTGCATAGCAGAGAAGGTATGGTGAGATTTGAAATGGTCGGTAATCTGTTTGTTGACTTGGCTTTCGAAGACCTTAGAAAGGCAGGGTAGGATAGATATAGGTCTGTAGCAGTTTGAGTCAAGAGTGTGTCCCCCTTTGAAGAGGGGGATGACCGCAGCTGCTTTCCAGTCTTTGGGAATCTCAGACAGAAAGAGAGGTTGAACAGGCTAGTAATAGGGGTGGCAACAATTTCGGCAGATCATTTTAGAAAGAAAGGGTCCAGATTGTCTAGCCCGGCTGATTTGTAGGGGTCCAGATTTTGCAGCTCTTTCAGAACATCAGCTGACTGGATTTGTGAGAAGAAGAAATGGGGAAGGCTTGGGCGAGTTGCTGTGGGGGTGCAGTGCTGTTGACCAGGGTAGGAGTAGCCAGGTGGAAAGCATGGCCAGCCGTAGAAAAATGCTTATTGAAATTCTCAATTATAGTGGATTTATCAGTGGTGACAGTGTTTCCTATCTTCAGTGCAGTGGGCAGCTGGGAGGAGGTGTTCTTATTCTCCATGGACTTTACAGTGTCCCAGAACTTTTTTGAGTTAGTGTTGCAGGAAACAAATTTCTGCTTGAAAAAGCTAGCCTTGGCTTTTCTAACTGCCTGTGTATAATGGTTTCTAGCTTCCCTGAACAGCTGCATATCACGGGGGCTGTTCGATGCTAATGCAGAACGCCATAGGATGTTTTTCTTCCAATGTCATTGGAAGAATCGCGGAACATATTCCAGTCTGTGCTAGCAAAACAGTCCTGTAGCTTATCTGTTTCATCTGACCACTTTTTTATTGACCGAGTCACTGGTGCTTCCTGCTTTAGTTTTTGCCTGTAAGCAGGAATCAGGAGGATAGAATTATGGTCAGATTTGCCAAATGGAGGGCGAGGGAGAGCTTTGTACCCGTTTCTATGTGTGGAGTAAAGGTGGTCTAGAGTTTTTTTCCCCCCCTCTGGTTGCTTATTTAACATGCTGGTATAAGTTTGGTTAAACAGATTTAAGTTTCCCTGCATTAAAGTCCCCATTCACTAGGAGCGGCGCCTCATGATGAGCGTTTTCCTGTTGGCTTATGGCCGTATACAGCTCATTGAGTGTGGTCTTAGTGCCAACATCGGTTTGTGGTGGTAAATAGACAGCTATGAAGAATATAGATGGAAACTCTCTTGGTAGATAGTGTGGTCTACAGCTTATCATGAGATACTCTACCTCAAGCGAGCAAAACCTCGACCACTTTTCCGAGAGAGAGATATTGATTGATTCATTGATTCATTTGAGGGAGCTTTGAGGGATACTTAAGTTCACACAGGACACCAGATAGGAAAGACTCACCCTAGCTGCCCGGCACATAGACTATTGCAGCATAGATACTGGAGACTTGACAGGGGGGGTCGGAGGACACTGTGGCCCCATCCAATGATATGCCCGGATAGGGCCAACTAGGCAAGATATAACCCCACACCACTAGAGGGATATCAACAGACTACCAACTTACTACCCTCAGACAACGGCTGAGTTTAGCCCACGAAGATCACCTCCACCGCACAAGCCTGGGGGGGGGCGCAAAACCGGACAGGAAGATCACGTCAATGACACACCCATCTTAGGGACTGCATGGGAGAGCGCTAGTAAGCCAGTGACTCAGCCTCCGTAATGGGGTCAGAGGCAGAGAATCCCAGTGGAGAGAGGGGAGCCAGCCAGGCAGAGACAGCAAGGGTGGTTCGTCACTCCAGTGCCTTGCCGTTCACCATTGCACCCATGGGCCAGACTACACTCAATCATAGGACCAACTGAAGAGATGAGTCTTCAGTAAAGACTTTAATATCGAGAACGAGTCTGCGTCTCTCACATGGATAGGCAGACCATTCTATAAAAATTGAGCTCTATAGGAGATAGGGACAATAAGGAGGCTTGCGTCTTGTGACCGTAGCATACGGCAGGACCTAATCGGAGAGATGGGTAGGAGCAAGTCCATGTAATGCTTTGTAGGTTAGCAGTAAAACCTTGAAATCAGATCTAGCCTTAACAGGAAGCCAGAGGCTGGCACTGGAGTAATATGATCACATTTTGGGGTTCTAGTCAAGATTCTAGCAGCTGTATTTAGCACTATTTGAAGTTTATTTAGTGCTTTATCCGGGTAGCTGGAGAGTAGAGCATTGCAGTAATTCATCATCATGCAGTGTTCAATATGGAATAAAATTCCAAAGAACAGGCAAAATAAACTAAATTGAACGTTTGTATATATCAAAAGATGACCGATTTTGGTTTGTAACCCTGAAAATGTCTGCTAAAGTAACAAAACAAGGCTTTGCCATTGCACAACCAGGCTTCTACAAGCAAGTGCAACTGCTGAGTTTACTGCCTTTTTGAGGATTGTGTTCCACGAGATAATATAACCAGTTGATGTTTCGGTTGTCACTTACTTTTTATTGACTGAATATATATATATATATATATATATACAGTGCCTTGCGAAAGTATTCGGCTCCCTTGATCTTTGCGACCTTTTGCCACATTTCAGGCTTCAAACATAAAGATATAAAACTGTATTTTTTTGTGAAGAATCAACAACAAGTGGGACACAATCATGAAGTGGAACGACATTTATTGGATATTTCAAACTTTTTTAACAAATCAAAAACTTAAAAATTGGGCGTGCAAAATTATTCAGCCCCCTTAAGTTAATACTTTGTAGCGCCACCTTTTGCTGCGATTACAGCTGTAAGTCGCTTGGGGTATGTCTCTATCAGTTTTGCACATCGAGAGACTGAAATTTTTTCCCATTCCTGCTTGCAAAACAGCTCGAGCTCAGTGAGGTTGGATGGAGAGCATTTGTGAACAGCAGTTTTCAGTTCTTTCCACAGATTCTCGATTGGATTCAGGTCTGGACTTTGACTTGGCCATTCTAACACCTGGATATGTTTATTTTTGAACCATTCCATTGTAGATTTTTCTTTATGTTTTGGATCATTGTCTTGTTGGAAGACAAATCTCCGTCCCAGTCTCAGGTCTTTTGCAGACTCCATCAGGTTTTCTTCCAGAATGGTCCTGTATTTGGCTCCATCCATCTTCCCATCAATTTTAACCATCTTCCCTGTCCCTGCTGAAGAAAAGCAGGCCCAAACCATGATGCTGCCACCACCATGTTTGACAGTGGGGATGGTGTGTTCAGCTGTGTTGCTTTTACGCCAAACATAACGTTTTGCATTGTTGCCAAAAAGTTCAATTTTGGTTTCATCTGACCAGAGCACCTTCTTCCACATGTTTGGTGTGTCTCCCAGGTGGCTTGTGGCAAACTTTAAACAACACTTTTTATGGATATCTTTAAGAAATGGCTTTCTTCTTGCCACTCTTCCATAAAGGCCAGATTTGGGCAATATACGACTGATTGTTGTCCTATGGACAGAGTCTCCCACCTCAGCTGTAGATCTCTGCAGTTTATCCAGAGTGATCATGGGCCTCTTGGCTGCATCTCTGATCAGTCTTCTCCTTGTATGAGCTGAAAGCTTAGAGGGACGGCCAGGTCTTGGTAGATTTGCAGTGGTCTGATACTCCTTCCATTTCAATATTATCGCTTGCACAGTGCTCCTTGGGATGTTTAAAGCTTGGTAAATCTTTTTGTATCCAAATCCGGCTTTAAACTTCTTCACAACAGTATCTCTGGACCTGCCTGGTGTGTTCCTTGTTCTTCATGATGCTCTCTGCGCTTTTAACGGACCTCTGAGACTGTCACAGTGCAGGTGCATTTATACGGAGACTTGATTACACACAGGTGGATTGTATTTATCATCATTAGTCATTTAGGTCAACATTGGATCATTCAGAGATCCTTACTGAACTTCTGGAGAGAGTTTGCTGCACTGAGAGTAAAGGGGCTGAATAATTTTGCACGCCCAATTTTTCAGTTTTTGATTTGTTAAAAAAGTTTGAAATATCCAATAAATGTCGTTCCACTTCATGATTGTGTCCCACTTGTTGTTGATTCTTCACAAAAAAATACAGTTTTATATCTTTATGTTTGAAGCCTGAAATGTGGCAAAAGGTCGCAAAGTTCAAGGGGGCCGAATACTTTCGCAAGGCACTGTATATTAGGATTTGTTATCTGTAATGGTTATGGTAAATTAGGCATTGTTTCGGACTGTTGGCATACACCTATCAATAAATGCGCACATATGTTTTTTGAGTGTGGGCCTGTTGTAAAATGTAAAAAAAATTCTCTCTCGATTCGAGTCCTCTAACAGTAAAACAATGTCAAATGCCCATCCCTACCATGGGACGTGTATGACCTGCTTTGTGGTCTGTTCCCATCTCCTATATACTGTAACTGCCATATCCAGTCACCACAGTACACACAATACCTCAGACAACTCACATGGGATAAACAGGCTTCCTGGTGGTTTCTCAACCAAAACAACAACCTTCCCCTAAGACCCCTCGCTCCCTCTGCTTCGACTGTCTGTGTGTTCAGTAGTCAGATATGTCAGGACACACCCCTGTCTCTCTCTCTATGTCCCATATGACTGTTTGATTTACTAGCCGCTGAGCCATCCCTCCCTCCCGGGTGGGTGGGACTCTTAATCATTTAAATGCATTATGCCTATACTAACCATACATCGACTTATCTTTAATTATACAGATATCCTAATCACAGCAGCCAGTTGTCTCCCAGACTGTACGGCTGTTGTTACCTTTTATGGACATGTGTTGTGTTTTTACCCAGTAAATGGTAAAGCTCTGATCTTTAGAATGAACATGTACCTTCAGCGCTTTAATCAAAGAGCCTTAGCAACACCGAGCATGTTGTTTTCCTTTGAACAGCCCCACTAGCCCAGCAGCCCTGGCAGACAGTAAAGAGATGGGGCCATCTGAAGAGAGGTACAAAGTGTTGCTCGTCCTCTTTCTGGGAGACAGAGAATGGTTTCTAAGAAAGAACTCCCTGTGCTGAGCCATGGAACGTTTGGCGTGGCCGCAGGGCCCGCGTTGAGCGCTGTGTTGCCTTAGCTTTAATTGTGGACCCCTGAGAGATGGACGGTGCTGGCTCGTTTAATGAGATTAGCAGGACTGGTCTGCGGTGTGGATAATTACATTTGCTGGGGATAGTGATCAGCTGTCCCCACAGATGAAAGCTCAGCTTCTGACAGACAAATGGCTCTGAAGAATGTTTATTTTCTATACTCCCCTGGTTCATCTTGTCTCTCTCTCTCTCTGTGCGTGTGTATGTGTATATATGTGTGTGTGTGTGTGCGTGTGTGTGTGTTTGCGTGTGTGCTTGCGTACATGTGTGTGTGTGTGTGTGTGCTTGCGTACGTGTGTGTGTGCGTGCATGCGAACATGTGTATGTGTGTGCGAACATGTGTATGTGTGTGCGTGCATGCGAACATGTATATGTGTGTGCGTGCATGCGAACGTGTATGTGTGTGCGTGCATGCGAACATGTGTATGTGTGTGCGTGCATGCGAACATGTGTATGTGTGTGCGTGCATGCGAACATGTGTATGTGTGTGCGTGCATGCGAACATGTGTATGGAGTGGTCTGTGCCATATTTCCTAATGTTTTTTGTATCTGATGTCTAATCTTCTCACACTGATTCCTCAAAACAATGAGACCCGTCTTAATGAAATCCCACACAGCTCTTTATGCTCAGTGAATCTCCAACAATTGAAGCATTGCTAATGGCTACTCATCCGCAGTGAACCTATTTTTCACAGGGAAGATGGGCCGCGGCCTGTTTGCAAACTGTGATAAATGCCTCTATTTTCCCAGATGAATGGGCAGATGGTAAGGATTGGGGGAGGTGCGCTCCTGTCATCTCTAATATAGGGATCAATAGAACTGCTACAGATTTGGGATCTTAATTTGACCTATCGTCACAGCAAAATAATCCTGCAGCAACAGGATTTGAACATTTTAGTTCATAGTGTTGCTTGATCAGTGGTTAGGCTATTAGCTGGCCAAAAGTAGGCTGCATGAGAAGCGCAATACTATTCATATAAAGTTGGGTTGGGTTTTCAGTGAATTTCTGCAAATCAAGATGGTCATCTGCCTTCTCAGTGATCAAATGAAGCTCTGTATGTAGCAGTATTGGGAATGATTTTAATTCAAACTACAGGTACTGTATACTTGATCTCCTCATTTCTGGAGGCTGAAGGAAACATTTTGTCTGGTCCTAGGGCTTGTGATCACCTTCCTCTGGCCTTTTGATCACCCTGCTCTGAAACTATAGAGACAGACAGTCCTGTGGAAGCAGGGATAGAAGAGAGAGAGAGGGGAGCTGGGGCTCAGAGAGTAGACTTGTCTTCTAATCAGCTCCTCGCTGAGACCTGTCTATTCCCAGACCACTGTACTGTGCCCTCTAAATCAAATCAAATGTATTTATATAGCCCTTCGTACATCAGCTGATATCTCAAAGTGCTGTACAGAAACCCAGCCTAAAACCCCAAACAGCAAGCAATGCAGGTGTTGAAGCACGTTGGCTAGGAAAAACTCCCTAGAAAGGCCAAAACCTAGGAAGAAACCTTGAGAGGAACCAGGCTATGAGGGGTGGCCTCTTCTGGCTGTGCCGGGTGGAGATTATAACAGAACATGGCCAAGATGTTCAAATGTTCATAAATGACCTGCATGGTCAAATAATAGGTCTGGGACAGGTAGCACGTCCGGTGAACAGGTCAGGATTCCATAGCCGCAGGCAGAACAGTTTAAACTGGAGCAGCAGCATGGCCAGGTGGACTGGGGACAGCAAGGAGTCATCATGCCAGGTAGTCCTGAGGCATGGTCCTAGTGCTCAGGTCCTCCGAGAGAGAGAAAGAAAGAGAGAATTAGAGAGAGCATACTTAAATTCACACAGGACACCGGATAAGACAGGAGAAGTACTCCAGATATAACAAACTGACCCTAGCCCCCCGACACATAAACTACTGCAGCATAAATACTGGAGGCTGAGACGAGGGGTCAGGAGACACTGTGGCCCCATCCGATGATACCCCCGGACAGGGCCAAACAGGAAGGATATAACCCCACCCACTTTGCCAAAGCACAGCCCCTACACCACTAGAGGAATATCTTCAACCACCAACTTACCATCCTGAGACAAGGCCGAGTATAGCCTACAAAGATCTCCGCCACGGCACAACCCAAGGGGGGGCGCCAACCCAGACAGGAAGATCACATCAGTGACTCAACCCACTCAAGTGACGCACCCCTCCTAGGGACGGCATGAAAGAGCACCAGTAAGCCAGTGACTCAGCCCTTGTAATAGGGTTAGAGGCAGAGAATCCCAGTGGAAAGAGGGGAACCGGCCAGGCAGAGACAGCAAGGGCGGTTCGTTGCTTCAGAGCCTTTCCGTTCACCTTCACACTCCTGGGCCAGACTACACTCAATCATATGACCCACTGAAGAGATGAGTCTTCAGTAAAGACTTAAAGGTTGAGGCCGAGTTTGCGTCTCTCACATGGGTAGGCAGACCATTCCATAAAAATGGAGCTCAATAGGAGAAAGCCCTGCCTCCAGCTGTTTGCTTAGAAATTCTAGGGACAATTAGGAGGCCTGCGTCTTGTGACCGTAGCGTACGTGTAGGTATGTACGGCAGGACCAAATCAGAGAGATAGGTAGGAGCAAGCCCATGTAATGCTTTGTAGGTTAGCAGTAAAACCTTGAAATCAGCCCTTGCCTTGACAGGAAGCCAGTGTAGGGAGGCTAGCAGTGGAGTAATATGATACATTTTTTTGGTTCTAGTCAGGATTCTAGCATTCTAAAATGGATACATTTTTCGGTATCATTTTTGGACAGAAAGTTTCTGATTTTTGCAATGTTACGTAGATGGAAAAAAGCTGTCCTTGAAACAGTCTTGATATGTTCGTCAAAAGAGAGATCAGGGTCCAGAGTAACGCCGAGCTCCTTCACAGTTTTATTTGAGACGACTGTACAACCATTAAGATTAATTGTCAGATTCAACAGAAGATCTCTTTGTTTCTTGGGACCTAGAACAAGCATCTCTGTTTTGTCCGAGTTTAAAAGCAATTTTAGGGCTTCACCATGTTTCATTGAAATGTAGAGCTGTGTGTCATCCGCATAGCAGTGAAAGTTAACATTATGTTTTCGAATAACATCCCCAAGAGGTAAAATATATAGTGAAAACAATAGTGGTCCTAAAACGGAACCTTGAGGAACACCGAAATTTACAGTTGATTTGTCAGAGGACAAACCATTCACAGAGACAAACTGATATCTTTCCGACAGATAAGATCTAAACCAGGCCAGAACTTGTCCGTGTAGACCAATTTGGGTTTCCAATCTCTCCAAAAGAATGTGGTGATCGATGGTATCAAAAGCAGCACTAAGGTCTAGGAGCACGAGGACAGATGCAGAGCCTCAGTCTGATGCCACTAAAAGGTAATTTACCACCTTCACAAGTGCAATCTCAGTGCTACGATGGGGTCTAAAACCAGACTGAAGCATTTTGTATACATTGTTTGTCTTCAGGAAGGCAGTGAGTCGCTGCGCAACAGCCTTTTCTAAAATGTTTGATTTTTGAGAAGAATGTAAGATTCGATATAGGCCGATTTAGTTTTTTATATTTTCTGGGTCAAGGTTTGGCTTTTTCAAGAGAGGCTTTATTACTGCCACTTTTAGGGAGTTAGGTACACATCCGGTGGATAGAGAGCCGTTTATTATGTTCAACATAGGAGGGCCAAGCACAGGAAGCAGCTCTTTCAGTAGTTTAGTTGGAATAGGGTCCAGTATGCAGCTTGAAGGTTTAGAGGCCATGATTATTTTCATCATTGTGTCAAGAGATATAATACTAAAACACTTGAGTGTCTCTCTTGATCCTAGGTCCTGGCAGAGTTGTGCAGACTCAGGACAACTGAGCTTTGAAGGAATACACAGATTTAAAGAGGAGTCCGTAATTTGCTTTCTAATAATCATCATGTTTTCCTCAAAGATGTTCATCAATGTATTACTGCTGAAGTGAAAGCCATTCTCACTTGGGGAATGCTGCTTCCCTCTACCCATCTCCATTCACATTACTGTCAAAATAACTATCAGCCAGCCACAGAAATGACATTTTTCATTTTTCAAGATAAGAGATCAAATGTGGTGATTATTGGAGGTGGGAACTCCATCTACCAACTTCCCACCAGTCCCTCAGAAGAAGCTTTTAAAAACTGCTATTTTGTTCCTGTGATATTTTATCCAAATGCTTTGATGCTTCCTTTGACCTGGAATAGTTCCACCCACAGAAGGGGCTGATTTTGAGGAGTGCTGCTCGAATGGTTACACCATAGAATTTGCTCTCCAACAGAATTCCCATCTATGTATGGACAATGAATATTGCTATTCTATAGTGTCATCTTGACAGAGTCCGTGGTTTTTAGACTTGCCCTCAGGCAGCGTGTGTCCTCACTGTGAGTCTCAGTTCTGCTAATAGAGCTGTCACCACTGTCTCACTCCAAAGCCCCCACACACACATGGATACGCACACACCTGCGTGCACACACATTCACATGAATGGACACAAACACACACACACTTTCCTAACCAGCCGCAGCCTACACAAATATAGGGTCAAGCGCCAATTACAACCTAGCTACAAACTTCCTTCTCCCACACTGATGTTTAGCCTTTTAACTCTGTTCTCCACTGCTGGCAATGTCTGCCTCTCTACCTGTCCTTGTGGAAATCCACAACCCAACCATGCAGAGACATGTCAATCATGTTTGCCTCCAAGCCAAACAGGTATCCACTGGGGAGATTGGAAGGCAGCAGAAATGTCACAGTGAATGTCTGTTAAGCAGAGGATGGAGAAACGATCTTCTATGGAGGAGAGAGAGCCAGTGCCCTTAAACCTGCCCCCTGCAGTGGCCCACACACGAATAACTAGATTACTGTTTTCACAATAATCCGCTGGCATGAAATTATATTTGCAGGAATTCAAAGTTAATACATGCAGATTGTAATATGATTACACAAGAGCCATTAACTTTATAATACCAGTGTTTGGCTTGACGGTATGCTGCTGTCTCTTTTAGAGAGGGAGAGACTTCTAAAAGAGGTGCCGTTGCCGAAGTGGAAAATGACCCTTGAGCCAAGCAAAGCATGATACATCTACACCCTGGCTTTACTTCTAGCTCCAGTAAAATCAGGTAGTTACATGTATTTCTAGCTGGGCAAAAGGAGATTATATATTTCATATATCAGCCTGGTGAGTTAACTGTTACGTAACTTTGGGAAAGAGAGTGATAATAGCCTAGAGTTGTCTAGATTCAGATGGCAGCGTTGTCCCTATTACATACTGAACAATTGACATGTATTCTAGGGAATGTTTTCCGATATGTTTTCAGTACAATTGACTGGACCAGACCGGAGCAGCCGTGTTTGAGCTAATAGTCAGGAGATGACTCCCGAGTTGCGCGGTGGGAGTTGCGAGTTGCGCGGTGAGATGCACTGCATCTCAGTGCAAGAAGCGTCACTACAGTCCCTGGTTCGAATCCAGGCTGCATCACATCCGGCCCGTGATTGGGAGTCCCATAGGACGGCGCACAATTGGCCCAGCGTCGTCCAGGTTTGGCCGGGGTAGGCCGCCATTGTAAATAAGAACTTGTTCTTAACTGACTTGCCTAGTTAAATAAAGGTTAAATAAACAAATGTAATGACCTTTTCCAGGCGATCTAACAGTCCTCTAACACGTTGTTGTAACTCGTACTAACTATAAACAAATACAAGCAGCACAATTATTTATCAGTATATCTATTCAGCTATCAATATTATCAACCTCCCAACAGACGTGTTCAGTGAAGCCCACATTTATTTCTGAGAGAGGCAGAGGAATGCCATGGCATGTGAGTGTGCTCACGTATTATGATGTAGCATCCATGGCAAAGCTGTAGCATCCATGGCAAAGCTGTAGCATCCATGGCAAAGCTGTAGCATCCATGGCAAAGCTGTAGCATCCATGGCAAAGCTGTAGCATCCATGGCAAAGCTGTAGCATCCCATGGCAAAGCTGTAGCATCCCATGGCAAAGCTGTAGCATCCCATGGCAAAGCTGTAGCATCCATGGCAAAGCTGTAGCATCCCATGGCAAAGCTGTAGCATCCATGGCAAAGCTGTAGCATCCATGGCAAAGCTGTAGCATCCATGGCAAAGCTGTAGCATCCATGGCAAAGCTGTAGCATCCATGGCAAAGCTGTAGCATCCATGGCAAAGCTGTACCATCCATGGCAAAGCTGTAGCATCCATGGCAAAGCTGTAGCATCCATGGCACTGTAAACATGGTGTCAGAAAGTATCACAGTGCCCCCTGGGAATACAAGGGGACAGCACAGCAGCACACGCCCGTGGGATCAAATGCTAACTCAAACCTGTGTTTTTTCTTGTTTTTGTCTGTTCTTTTGTGCCGTTGTATGTCTGCCTTTTCCCCATTCAGGAGAGGGAGTTGCTGGGCCGGATCTCGGACCTGCAGGAGGAGGTGGTAAGGAGGAAGAACCACATTGCTCAGCTGGACCACGAGATTCACACACTGAACGAGAACATCAACACACTCACCAAGGAGCTGGAGCTCAAGGGCAAGGAGGTGCTGAAGATCCGCAGCGAGGCCAACCAGCAGATCAGGTGGGCTGGAGGAGAGTGCATGAGGGGAGGGCAGGGTTGTGGTCCTACCACAGGGCATTATGGGGTGACACACAGGAGGGTTGACACAATAACAGGTAATCTACAGTAAAGCTGTTCTGGTGCGTTGCCAAACTTAATTAGGTGAATCTCTGTACGCTATCTCTGCAGGCAAATGCCTGTACCTCGTTTTAATATGGCCACGATGAAGGTTTTTAACACTTTTAGTTTAGATGACTGGTGAATCACAACACGACAAGTTCAGTTGTGTGAATTCCTCTTGTTTAGACGTGACAGTCGGTGGCCATTGGCAGTGCTGGCATCGTTTTTGAGTTGGATTACATTTGAAGGATACTGGAAAGAGAAAGAGAGGAGGCCAATTTGCCTCTCCCTTCTGGAAGTCGTGTTTTATGCACTGTTATTCCCTTTGAAGACTTGGTCTCTCTGACATTTTTTTTTCTCCTGTAGTTTAATGGTCAAATAAATGTATAAGAAAATATGAAAGTCAGGGTTATTTGGGGCAAGGCCTGAATATAATCTATCATGCTTTTCCCACAGGCCGATATGAATAATTCACTCTTATATTAATTAATAATGTGGTCTGAGGCCTGGATGGAACGAACAGCAGGCTCTCTCATTAGAATTGAAGGCCTGTTTGGTGATGAATCAATAATGGAGGCTGATGCTTTTCTAGAGCTAGAGATAACCAAGCGCATGGGGTTAGTGTGTGTGTGTGTGTGTGTGTGTGTGTGTGTGTCCGCGTGTGTGTGTCCGCGTGTGTGTTTGTGCATATGTGGCGTCAACAACACATATCACTGGTAGGATTCCAGGCCCCTTGTGGAGCACCTTTCACTTCCAATTATGTAACACGCAGGCGAATCCTAGTTTCCTGAGATAAAAATAAATAAATTGGAAAAGATTTGTGTCCCTCAGGGAGCATTACTCAGGGAGAGGCAAGCGTATTCATTCCTCTGCACTCCTCGTGCTCTGCCTCTCTCTCTGACTGCAGTAGCTCTGCGTGAGCAACACTGCCATATAGTCTACTGAGGGGAGAGAGGGAGTCGCCGCTACAAGGCAGAGAATTTCAATCAGCTGGTGTAATGCCTTGGAAGAGTCCTGTCTATCTGTCCCACATCAAAATAAATCAATAAGTAAATAGAAAAGAGTGTTTTCCACTTATGGTGAAACAGTGATATCTCTCCTCCAGAGCCTCCTGCTATAAATTATATATGTCTTTCTTGGCAACAAAAAAAAGAAGGAAAGTCAAAGATGAATGAAATTGTAAAGGTGCCAGCGGGATCAAAAGATATGTGTCTGTGGTAATTGTGCCAAGTTAGGATACTGAGTTAGGATACTGTAACAACTCTACACAGGAGACTGTACCTCAGAGCTGGAGAGGTGTATAAAGACGTGATCTGAATGGGTTTTAATGATCTGGTCTCTTCTCAGGGCTCATGAACAGGACCTGTCGAAGAAACACGAGCGAGAGATGGCTGAGATGAACGCCATGCACAACAGAGAGACTCAGAACATGCTGTGTGACTTCAACAAGGCCCAGGAGCTTCTCAAAGACAAGATTTCTGCTCTGCAAGTCCTGTACGTACAGTACATCCAGTATGTAGTTGATATAGCACTCACTGTGAGAGCATATGTGATACTGTGATTATATAAAGCCCTGGCAGATGATGAAAGGCCACAGTCACTGGCAGAGCACAGGCTGAAGAGGTGAGTATCCCACACAGATACAGAAATGGATGGAAGGAGGAAGGAAGTATTGGATGGGAGGGAGGGAGGGAGGGAGGGGGGAGGGAGAGGAGAGCGGGTGGCTGCACATGATCTCCGGAGGTGAATATGGCCCATTGGGAAGGTCCTTCCCTTTTATGAGAGATCTGACAGACCTGTTTTGTTTTCCACTGTGCTGCATGGAGGTGACTGTGTCCTCAATCCCCCACCGCATGCACACGCACACGCACATGCACACACACACACACACACACTGTCTATCAGCAGCAGTGTCCTACTTGGGATAAACCTCCAGCTGGGTGTGCAGGTCCCCTAGCTTTCATGACACCACAGTACTGTACACAAACAGTACACACCAGAAAATACGACCATAGACATAGAAATCCCCTGTAATCTACTCTGAATAGATCCAGGGACATGTACTGTAATGATTATAGGGATAACAGGCAGCTGTCTCTGTAAGAAATATGTTTGGGATGTGAGACTGAGAGTGAGACTGAGAGTGAGACTGAGAGTGAGACTGAGAGTGAGACTGAGAGTGAGACTGAGAGTGAGAGTGAGACTGAGAGTGAGACTGTGAGTGGGTGAGAGTGGGTGAGAGTGAGAGAGAGAGAGTGAGAGAGACTGAGAGAGTTAGATGGAACAGATATACAGGATCCTGGGACTGGTGAGTGACCTCATTTAGTTTCATGTGAATGAGAGCACCATCTAGACACAAAGCCAGCTACTGCAGAGAGAGCATCTGTGATGCCCTCTACCAAATCTTCTCATTGCTCAATCACACCTTTCAAAATGAAATGCTAGTGAAGCATACGTCATTATTTGTGCATGTTCCTCAAGTAAATTTGACTGACAAACAGAATCCAGTACAATCCTGTAAAAATTGTTCACATTAGCCTTACGCAGATTTGTCTGTTGCTAACCTTTCCAAAACCAACAAGGTCCAAGCCCCTGTCATTTTCAAGTTTCTAGTTTCCAAGGCCTTACCTCGAGGTTGATAATTTACTGCCTGCTAATTAAGCACATAACAGCAGCCTCGTTCCCCAAAGCCGGTCCCTGGCCACCTCTAAATATTATGCCATTCAAGCTCTATGAATATTTTCTCTCAATACATCGCTTGGTTAAACCCATGGGAACCAACACAAGTTTGTTGTCTGATTGGTTTGTTTTAGTTTGTTTAGTTTGTTTTAGTGCTTCCTAGCCATTAGTTACATCTGTTTTGAGTGATGTCGCTGGAGAGTTGACTGGAGTGTGATGATGAGCAGTGTTAGGGAGTAGTGAACTACATGTAGTTCAACTAGTAATTTAACTCCATTTTGCAGTAGCTTGGTGGTAGTTGAACAAAATACTAATCTAGGTAGTGTTTTCAGTAGTAAATACATTGTTTTTTTTACCATGTGTAGGTAACTACTGGAACTACACACACTTATTTTTTGTCTAAAATAAAATGTGGGTAAAGTAAGCAATACTTTCCTTTCTTTTTCGGCATCAGCCCTGTCTAATTCTCACTTAAAACATAGTTTTTGTGTTAAATAAGCTAAATTACACATTCTGTTAACAACTGACTCCAGAGTGATCTGTTCTTGCAATTTATAGTCTATGACATCAGATTTACATATGATAGTTTATCACTCAGTAGTTTGGATGTAGTGAACAACTTTTACAAAGTAACTTTAGTTAAGTCAGCTATATTTTCTTAAGGGCTTAGCTTTAGTGTAGCTAACTTCTTTCAGTGTGAAGTAATTGGTAGCTTGGTAAACTATATTTTCAGAATAGCTTCCCCAACACTGATGACAATATTTATTTAAAAAAAGCAAGGCAGGACCATCCTCCCAGGCTGCATTGCAGCAACATGTTGGTTTCACATTGTTTATGTTTGGAGCATGTGTAGGGATGCAGATGAGTCTGTAGTGAAACGTGACACTGAAGTAAAGTGTAGTAGATGCTGTTTCTGTCAATTAAGCAACAAATGAACGGATGGCTGATGCATAGCAGCGTGACAGAAGCCATTATCATTATATCCAATACGCTCCCTGTCTAATTCAAGCGTGTTCCTGTCTCTGTCTTGCGTCTGAGTTTGATGGAGAGTTTGGTATCACTTGTCATTCCACATCTGTAGTGCTGAGAACGTCATGCCAAACTGGACATGATGGATGCTTGTTTCGAGCACGAGGAATATCTCAGTGTATTAAAGTCATCAATCTCAAATTAGAGGCAGCACAACACTGTGGAGAGGCAGATGGCTTTGATCACTGATAAGAACTCTTCTAAAGTGAGCTTATTTGTTGAGAAGTTTAATTGGAATTCAGAACAACATGTAATGTTTCTCGTGTTTTGATCATAGTAATACACAAGCACTAATAGGCTTTCTGATTATGAGATTAAAGGTAGGAGAGTTAAAAGCTAATGCTTTAGTATTGATCTGCAGATGATGGAAGGGAAGCTTTAAAAACATGCTCCCTCAATGTATGCTCATATCCCCATACTGATCCAAGGCACTTTGATCATCATGTTACACAAACAAAACGTCGTTTCCACAATGTTACCTGATTCACACTGTGTTGTGAGGAAACTGTGATATGTCAGAGCCCTAATGGCCCCCTCCTCTCCCCAGGTTGGAGGGCACGGAGGATAAGTTCCGGAACAGGGAGAGCCGGCCTGAGGACCTGCAGGTGATCGCTGAGCTAAAGGAAATGGTGACTGAGAGGGAGTCTCTCGTCAAGAAGCTGGTGGTAAGTGTATGTACACAGTACAAGATGGCTTACAGGATGCCCTTGTGTGGTTTTACCCAACAATCCTAGACATGGAGCCTGCATGCCTGTCTACCTCCAATCAATAGTAGTATGGAGTGCTGTTGTCTTGCGTGATTAAGATTTCTCATTCAGCTGCAGTAGACTCCGGTATGTTACAGCCATTGAGTCCCAACAATGTATTGTAGACCGCTATTCAGTATACTGTATCTATAGCACTAGAGCTTGGCTAGAAACACTGTGACTTTTGCGGGTTGTATCACACGGTACTGGTATTTAAGCCCACGAATGACATTTTAATTAGAGTGTGAGGTGTGAGATTCTCCATCAATAACCCAGAGCACCATGACCTAACTGAAGTCTCTCTGTTGACGTGCAGGACGACAAAAAGTTCTACCAGCTGGAATTGGTGAACAGAGAGACCAACTTCAACAAGGTGTTCAACACCAGTCCCAACGTGGGAGTAATAAATCCCCTCATCAAGGTGAGCTGACCGCTGCACACACTCTTTGACTCTTTGTGAAGACCAAAAGCGTCAGGTGACAATTTGAAACCCTTAGGGAACCATCCCGATCATTACAAGCCTAAACCACTAGCCTGTACCTCAATGTAGAAAATGGTTGAAGTGGCGATTTTAAGTTGCCTTTCCACATATCCTTAGTCTTGATTTCCATTGGAACCATTCCATCCCTTAGTGGAGAGAAGTTGTGTCCCATTCCAATGTAAACGCATCAACCCCCTGTCTCCCAGTTGAATGGATCACTCTGCATGGTCAATATGTAACTGTTGACTCCATTTCAAGTTCTATAACTTCTGATATTTTGGTTTACTGTTACATATAGTTTGTGTGTGTGTATGTGTGGGGGGGGGGGGGGGGGGGGGGGGGGGGGGTTAGTCAGTGTGTGTGTCTGTTATCTCACTGTTCAAACATCCAGTTCTCCTTTGCTTTCCAAGCCATTCTTTGTTAGTGTGAACTTTCTGTGATACTTTTTTCTCATCTTAATTCACATATTATAGCTGAGAGCGACTGTTCCTTCTCTAGTTGAGTGGTACGAGCCTGACCTTCAGAAAGCCTCCATCCACATAAATCCTCTGAGAATGAGAAATATATAGATGTATAAATATACAGTATATACACAAGTTATTTTTTTTTTCATTGGACTAGTTCTCCCTATTTCCGTTTCTTTGTGTTTTTGTCCCTCTGTGTAGCAAAAGAGAAAGAATGACAAATCAGCAAACCGATTCAGCAGCTCTCCAAACCTCAGGGCTCTGGAGGCAGCAGGAACAGGGATGGGGAGCGGGCAGCCCCAGCCCAACCGCTTAGAGCCTATCCCCAACTCCCCCATTCACCACCTTGACCTCAACACTAGCAAACCTCTGCCTCCACCGACCCCTCCGACAGAGCCCAAGAAATTCATGAGGTGAGCGCCGCCCCTCCCTCGCCGCTGACGCCTCGGTCTGCGCCATGGGCAGGCCCAGGGTCAAGCACACTAACACACAGACATTGCCCTGACCCTCGGCCCATACAGCTGCAGATAGGCGGCTTTCATACAAACCTCTCCAGTCAGCTGCCATATCCCTTTCTGATGGGCTTCAGTATTTGAAAGAAACTTCTCAATGTGACCCTCACTGGAGGATGTTGATGTTCTTCCCCCCGTTTTCTGACTTCGCTCTGATGAAACAGAACAGCGTCAAATCAGGAATTACGGCTTTAAAAAAACAAAAAGACACTCCAGTCTGAAAGTGTAATTAACTTGAATAATAGATTAAGTTGCCTGCTGCATGTTGCCAACAGGCTGAGGGGTTCATCCCAGGATTCCCTCTTGATTGCTATTCTATTTGAAGGACATGATGGCTTTTTTCTTTGCCTGCATTTTTTGCGAGGCTTTGATTGTGTCCCCAGAGATTTGGCTTTCGGCGAGAGGGAGAGCTCCCACAATTACTCCCCCCACTTCTCTGTCAACTTATCTTTACTGTATACCAGGAAGTCATTGGCTGTACTTGACGGTTTCTTTTCAAACACACAAAGGGATATTCCATCTGAACCTACACACACTCCAGGAGATGTATGAACACTTTACTATATTATTCGAAAGCCCCATGCAATACATGAGACTTTGAAAATGGCATTGGAATGCAAAAGGAGCATGTGTACACTCCACCGTCACTCTTAACATGTTAGCATAAGTGCTCCTGCTAGCAGTTGCGTCTCTTTGTGTCTTTGTATTTTTCTCATTGGGTGATGTGTTGTTGTTCTGTTAAACCACCTCATCCTCATCGGCCTCCAGGCATGCTGCACTTACTGCACTTTGTTGTCCACATTGATGTGCAATTGTTTGATTTGTATATGAGGAAAATCTGATTGTGTAATATTGTTGATGTTATTTTCTTCACCATGTACAGTTCTGTGTGGTGATGTGTGAAACCTTCGAAAACAACAACACTCTTCTCATCAACAAACCCCTCTCTCTCTCTTGTGCCTTGGCATTGCTTTGCTTGTTGTTGTGTTTCCAGCTATCATTCTGCACATGTGTAACAAGCACACATGTGAATGTGATACTCTCTTGTGCATGTGTTGTACTAGTTGGTGTGTCTGCACTCATCCGGTGCTTAGGTTTCTGCCTATTGATGCACTTGTTATCCATCTGTGTGCCTCTCTGTGCTTTGGGTTCCTCTTGCCCTTGCTGCATGCTGCTCTGTATGTAAGTAAGTTGCAGATGAGTCAGCGTGGCGGATTTGTGCGGGGCTGCCCTCCATTGTCATGGGACTCTCCCATCACTGCATCACACACACGGCCTGTCTGTCTCAACCCCTGTCAAGGTGACCCTGTTTCCACTAAGAAACAAATGCACCCCCACATACAGAACCTCTCTACTGCAGCATATACCACACTTATGATGCTCTGGATTATACACCTGTTTTCAGATCATATAAAGCTGCTTCTATCTCTGTGCATGCAGTGTCCTTTAAATGCTGCCCTATTTCGATTCAGGAGGCCTATACCAGAATACAAATGTTTGTTTAGTACTTGAAGAGGCCTAGATCAATAAGACTTCTTAATTCAGCTCACCAGCAAATTTGTACCAATAGAAATTGCATACAGTGGGGCAAAAAAAGTATTTAGTCAGCCACCAATTGTGCAAGTTCTCCAACTTAAAAAGATGAGAGAGGCCTGTAATTTTCATCATAGGTACACTTAAACTATGACAGACAAAATGAGAACAAAAAATCCAGAAAATCACATTGTAGGATTTTGAATGAATTTATTTGCAAATTATGGTGGAAAATAAGTATTGTTGTTGAAGTCAGCCCTGTCTGTCTCAGCCCAGGTGTTCCCTAGATCTGGAGTTGGTGATTAACAGACCAACAGAATGCATGTTCAATTCAGCATTACATTGGATTTGCTGCAATGGAGACTACTGAGACCGAGGAGAGAATGATTGCAGAGGAGATATTTTAGGATAGTTTTCAGAGACATAAACAGTTCTGCACAGGATGAAGAAGCCACCTGTCGTTAATTGAAAACTTCAGACATGTTTAGCTCAATCAGAGCAGTACAGTTTGTGCAGTGCAGAATGAGTACCGAGTCCAGACTGTGTTTAATAATTTGTCTTGTATCATCTGGTCATGATAATATACTGAACAAAAATATAAATGCAACATTCAACAATTTCAATAATTTTACAGTTCATATAACAAAATCAAATCAAAATCTAATCAAATTGTATTTGTCACATACACATGGTTAGCAGATGTTAATGCGAGTGTAGCGAAATGCTTGTGCTTCTAGTTCCGACAGTGCAGTAAATCTAAGTGATCTAACAATTCCCAACAACTACCTAATGCACACAAATCTAAAGGGGTGAATAAGAATATGTACATATGTGGATGAGCGATGGCCGAGCGTCATAGGCAAGGTTCAATAGATGTTATAAGGTACAGTATATAAACTCAGCAAAAAAAGAAAAGTCCTCTCACTGTCAACTGCGTTTATTTTCAGCAAACTTTACATGTGTAAATGTTTGTATGAACATAACAAGATTCAACAACTGAGACATAAACTGAACAAGTTCCACAGACATGTGACTAACAGAAATGGAATAATGTGTCCCTGAACAAACGGGGGTCAAAATCAAAAGTAACAGTCAGTATCTGGTGTGGCCACCAGCTGCATTAAGTACTGCAGTGCATCTCCTCCTCATGGACTGCACCAGATCTGCCAGTTCTTGCTGTGAGATGTTACCCTACTCTTCCGCCAAGGCACTTGCAAATTTCCGGACATTTCTGGGGGGAATGCCCTCACCCTCCAATCAAACAGGTCCCAGACGTGCTCAATGGGATTGAGATCCGGGCTCTTCGCTGGCCATGGCAGAACACTGACATTCCTGTCTTGCAGGAAATCACGCACAGAACGAGCAGTATGGCTGGTGGCATTGTTATGCTGGAGGTCATGTCAGGATGAGTCTGCAGGAAGGGTACCACACGAGGGAGGAGGATGTCTTCCCTGTAACACAGCATTGAGATTGCCTGCAATGACAACAAGCTCAGTCCGATGATGCTGTGACACACCGCCCGAGACCATGACGGACCCTCCACCTCCAAATCGATCCCACTCCAGAGTACAGGCCTCGGTGTAACACTCATTCCTTCGACGATAAACGCGAATCCGACCATCACCCCTGGTGAGATAAAACCGTGAATCGTCAGAGAATAGCACTTTTTGCCAGTATTCTCTGGTCCAGCGACGGTGGGCTTGTGCCCATAGGCGACGTTGTTGCCGGTGATGTCTGGTGAGGACCAGTCTTACAACAGGCCTACAAGCCCTCAGTCCAGCCTATCTCAGCCTATTGCGGACAGTCTGAGCGCTGATGGAGGGATTGTGCGTTCCTGGTGTAACTCAGACAGTTGTTGTTGCCATCCTGTAACTGTCCCGCGGGTATGATGTTTGGATGTACCGATCCTGTGCAGGTGTTGTAACACGTGGTCTGCCACTGCGAGGACAATCAGCTGTCTGTCCTGTCTCCCTGTAACGCTGTCTTAGGCGTCTCACAGTACGGACATTGCAATTTATTGCCTTGGCCACATCTGCAGTCCTCATGCCTCCTTGCAGCATGCCTAAGGCACGTTCACGCAGATGAGCAGGGACCCTTGGCATCTTTCTTTTGGTGTTTTTCTGAGTCAGTAGAAAGGCCTCTTTGGTGTCCTAGGTTTTCATAACTGTGACCTTAATTGCCTACCGTCTGTAAGCTGTTCGTGTCTTAACGACCGTTCCACAGGAACATGTTCCTTAATTGTTTATGGTTCATTGAGCAAGCATGGGAAACAGTGTTTAAACCCTTTACAATGAAGATTTGTGAAGGTATTTGGATTTTTACAAATGATCTTTGAAAGACAGGGTCCTGAAAAAGGGACGTTTCTTTTTTTATTAAGTTTACATATGAGATGGGTAGTGTAATATATGTTAACATTATTAAAGTGGCATTGTTGAAGGTGACTAGTGATCCGAAGTGACTACTGATCCATTGAAATTAATTCATTAGGCCCTAATTTATGGATTTCCCATGACTGGGCAGGGGTGCAGCCATGAGTGGGCCTGGGAGGGCATAGGCCCAACCACTTGGCAGCAAGGCCCACTCACTGGGGAGCAAGGCCCAGCCAATCAGAATGAGTTTTTCCCAACAAAAGGGCTTTATTACAGACAGAAGTATTCATTAGTTTCATCAGCTGTCTGGGTGGCTGGTCTCAGATGATCCCGCAGGTGAAAAAGCCAGATGTGGAGGTCCTGGGCTGGCGTGGTTATACGTGGTCTGCGGTTGTGAGGCTGGTTGGGAGTACTGCCATATTCTCTAAAACGATGTTAGAGGTGTTTTATAGTAGAACAAGTAAATTTAAATGCTCTGGCAACAGCTCTGGTGGACATTCCTGCAGTCCGCATGTCAATTGCACGCTCCCTCAACTTGAGACATCTGTGGTATTGTGTTGTGACAAAACTTCACATTTTAGAGTGGCCTTTTATTGTCCCTAGCACAAGGTGCACCTGTGTAATGATCATGCTGTTTAATCAGCTTCTTGATATGCCACACCAGTCAGTTG